>NC_069507.1:205146556-205476556 GCF_027579735.1 Bombina bombina
AAATATTATTAGTGATTTTAAAGGGACAGTGGAGTCAAAATCAAACTTTCATGATTCAGATAGGGCATGCAATATTCAACAACTTTCCAATTTACCTTTATCATCAAATTTGCCTTGTTAGGCTCATATGCTAATTTACACGTTTTTTTTTACAGTTAGACAGTGCTAGCCCATGTGTGCCATACAGATAGCATTGTGCTCACTCCTATGGAGTTACAGAGGCTTAGATACAAGGTAATCACAGAGATAAAAAGTATATTAATATAACCTTGTTAAATATAAAAAACTAGGGAATGGATAATAAAGGGATTATCTATCTTTTTAAACAATAACAATTCTGGAGTAGACTGTCCCTTTAACTCACTGGCTGCCAGATACTGTATGTAATATATTTATAATATATTTACAGTCCTTTTTGTGGTCTATTAAAATTAGCACTAACTGTTACATTCACTGAAAATCAAATAATCAAGTAGTATTTAATGTTTGGTAGCAAAAGAGAAAGGAGGTTAATGAATACACTGAACTTTTTCTAACTTGTACATTCTTAATGATATTTTAACTAAGGTTGATGCTGTCTGTGCTTAAAGGGACACTGGACCCAATTTTTTTCTTTCATGATTCAGATAGAGCATGCAATTTTAAGCAACTTTCTAATTTACTCCTATTATCACATTTTCCCCATTCTCTTGGTATCTTTTTTTGAAATGCAAAAATGTAAGTTTAGATGCCGGCCTATTTTTGGTGAACAACCTGGGTTGTTCTTGCTGATTGGTGGATACATTCATCCTCCAATTAACAAGTGCTTTACAGGGTCTGAACCAAACAAATAGCTTAGATGCCTTCTATTTCAAATAAAGATAGTAAGAGAAAATAGAAAAAATGATAATAGGAGTACATTAGAAAGTTGCTTAAAATTGCATGCTCTATCTGAATCATGAAAGAACATTTTTTAGGTTCACTGTCCTTTTAATATCCTCCCTTACATGACACTAGGTAGAAATGAGCCTGTGCTGCATTGTGTGGGCTAGATGTCTCTCTCTCTCTCTCTCTCTCTCTCTCTCTCTCTCTCTCCTGTCTTTTTGTCTGTCTATCTCTCTCTCTCTCTCTCTTTCTTTATCCTGTCTTTTTGTCTGTCTGTGTACCTCTCTCTCTCCTGTCTTTTTTATGTCTGTGTATCTCTCTCTCCTGTCTTTTTGTCTGTCTGTGTATCTCTCTCTCTCTCCTGTCTTTTTGTCTGTCTGTGTATCTCTCTCTCTCTTTGGGTTGTCTTTTTGTCTGTCTGTTTACCTCTCTCTCTCTCTCTCTCTCTCTCTCTCTTTGGGCTGTCTTTTTGACTGTCTGTTTACCTCTCTCTCTCTCTCTCTCTCTCTCTCTCTCTCTCTTTGGGCTGTCTTTTTGACTGTGTATCTCTCTCACTTTAGGCTGTCTTTTTGTCTGTGTATCTCTCTCTCTTTCTTTGGGCTGTCTTTTTATCTGTCTGTGTATCTCTCTCTCTCTTTGGGCTGTCTTTGTGTCTGTCTGTGTATCTCTCTCTCTTTGGGCTGCCTTTTTGTCTGTCTGTGTATCTCTCTCTCTCTCTTTGGGCTACCTTTTTGTCTGTCTGCGTATCTCTCTCTCTCTCTCTCTCTCTCTCTCTCTCTTTGGGCTGTCTTTTTGTCTGTGTATCTCTCTCTCTCACTTTGGACTGTCTTTTTGTCTGTCTGTGTATCTCTCTCTCTTTCTTTGGGCTGTCTTTTTATCTGTCTGTGTATCACTCTCTCTCTTTGGGCTGTCTTTGTGTCTGTCTGTGTGTGTCTCTTTCTTTGGGCTGTCTTTTTGTCTGTCTGTGTATCTCTCTCTCTTTGGACTGTCTTTTTGTCTGTGTTTCTCTCTCACTTTGGACTGTCTTTTTGTCTGTCTGTGTATCTCTCTCTCTTTGGGCTGTCTTTTTGTCTGTGTATCTCTCTCACTTTGGACTGTCTTTTTGTCTGTCTGTGTATCTCTCTCCCTCTCTTTGGGCTGTCTTTTTGTCTGTCTGTGTATCTCTCTCTCTCTCTCTTTGGGCTGTCTTTATGTCTGTCTGTGTATCTCTCTCTCTCTCTCTCTCTTTGGGCTGTCTTTTTGTCTGTCTGTGTATCTTTCTCTCTCTCTCTCTCTCTTTCTCTCTCTCTTTGGGCTGTCTTTTCATCTGTCTGCGTATCTCTCATTCATACACACACACAACTAATACACACACACAAACTCACATTCATACACACACACAACTAATACACACACAACTAATACACACAACAAACACACATTCATACACACACAAACTTACATTCATACACACACACAACTATTACGCACACACAAACTCACATTCATACACACACACAACTAATGCACACACACAAACTCACATTCATACACACACAACTAATACTCACACACAAACTTACATTCATACACACACAACTAATACACACTCACAAACTACACACACACAACTAATGCACACACACAAACTCACATTCATACACACACACAACTAATACACACACACACACAAACTCACATTCATACACACACACAACTAATACACACACACAAACTACACACACACAACTAATACACACACACAAACTCACATTCATACACACACACACAACTAATACACACACATAAACTTACATTCATACACACACACACACAACTATTACGCACACATAAAACTCACATTCATACACACACATAACTAATGCACACACACAGACTCACATTCATACACACACACAGCTAATACACACACACAAACTCACATTCATACACACACACACAACTAATACACACACATAAACTTACATTCATACACACACACACACACAACTATTACGCACACATAAAACTCACATTCATTCACACACATAACTAATGCACACACACAGACTCACATTCATACACACACACAACTAATACACACACACAAACTCACATTCATACACACACACACAACTAATACACACACATAAACTTACATTCATACACACACACACACAACTATTACGCACACATAAAACTCACATTCATACACACACATAACTAATGCACACACACAAACTCACATTCATACACACACACAACTAATACACACACACAAACTACATACACACAACTAATACACACACACAAACTCACATTCATACACACACACAACTAATACACACGTCACTAGAGAACTGACTTGAGTTACACATTTGCTAACTGAACCTGTGTCAATAAGTCTGGATTTAGAAAATTCTCGTCAGTGAGTTAATTGGGACTAGGAACAGTGGGGAAGAATTAGGTTGATCATATACAGTTTAGTGGGTTATGCAGCACTGCAAGAAGTGGTCCACACTAGGGCAAATAAACCAGAGTTTTTCTCTTTATAAGCCATTCTTTTAATATCACAGATCTATACATTTGATGATCTAGCTATTGTAATTTACCATCAATCTTTAAAAAGGTTGTATGAATGATGATATTAATATTCAATATTGTAACCTTGATGCATGAGAAAAATCTCATCTCTCTGTCTGCCTACCTGCCTGTCTGTCTATCTATCTATGTATCTATTATCTATCTATCTATCTATCTATCTATCTATCTATCAGTCTGTCTGTCTGTCTGTCTGTCTGTCTGTCTGTCTGTCTTCCTGCCTGTATGTCTAATTATCTATCTATCTATCTAGCTATCTATCTATCTATTTATCTGTCTGTCTGCCTGTGTGTCTAATTATCTATATATCTATCTATCTGTCTGTCTATCTGCCTATCTATCTATCTATCTATCTATCTGCCTGTCTGTTTGTCTATAGTCTATCTATCTGCCTGTCTGTCTATAGTCTATCTATCTATATATCTATCTAGCTATCTGCCTGTCTATAGTCTATCTATCTATCTATCTATCTATCTAGCTAGCTATCTATCTTTCTTAAACCTAGTTTGGCAGTAAATCAATATGCTATATAAATCAGAAAACTCAAAATGTTTTAACTTACTATGCTTCAAAATGCTTTATTATCACATTTGGGAGCAACAGTAATATTATTTATATCTTATGTTCTTAAAGAGCAAGTTTACTTTTTATATACATTATTTAGTGTTTATAACGCATAGAGTACTTTATTCCCACTTATTTTGGGGACAAATGGTTAATGAACAACACTTTTGACAATAAAAAGTTATTGGAAATACTCAAATATTCTGCTTTTTAATAACTTATTTAAATATTCTTATTTTGAAATGAATACAACTGACATAAGTTTAAAACCTTTTCTCTTGTGCGTTATATGGGATATGTCAATGTGAAAAGGGAATCCAATTTCTCTCTATTATGAAAACAATTCCAAGTTTTACAAAATGAAATTATTCAAAACATCCTTTAGTGAAGACATTTTAACATCTTAAACAAAGCAGTCATTTTCTACTCACATATGGGAAATGGATCATATTGTAAGTTTCCTTGTTCTCTGTAAGCCCAACGCTTCACCAAATTAAGACATAATTAATGTTGGCAGAAAATTGGAGTAAATTGTGGAAAGAAGCAGAAAGTTTTTCCAATATAGATTTAGAAACAGTTAAACCTTAGGGGATATTTTGAAACAATTATGGTAAAATATTGAGTAAAATATTGGAAGGATATACGCGCTGACATGATTAGTTTTCACTTGTTTTAACTCTTTCATTAACTAAGGCGATAGATGGATATATATATATATATATATATAGATAGATAGATAGATAGATAGATAGATATAATTATATACAATATATATATATATATATATATATAGATGATAAGATATATAGATAGATTTATACATAGATAAGAGATAGATAGATAGAATGGTTCCTCTATCTATCTATCTATCTATCTATCTATCTATCTATCTATCTATCTCTCTATCTGTCTGTCTCTCTGCATCTTTTAAATAAGATAGATACATAGATTAGACAGATACAATGTGTTCTTTACATTGACAGCATTTTAATAGTAAGCATTTGTGCCAATTTAATGAAACATAAAACACAAAGGAATACATTATATCATTATTTAAGATTGCAAGATAGATGTAATGTCAGAATTTTCAGACAAGTGATTACATTGTTATAAGAAGAAAATAAAGTCAACTAGCATTTCTTAACACATAAAAAGTCATTTTAACTGATTAACAAATCTGTATTAACCAGACACATTTTACAACCATTTTCTCACCCAGGACCACAGCAACTGGTACATAGACTCTAATGCTTACTGCTATATATCATTCTAAAAAGTGTCCAAAATCCTCCACTGTAAAACAGAGCAACTCCTTGTATTGCACCTACGTATGTATAATATGTAAACCTATCTATAGTTTATGCAAGCTGTATATACATATTTCTAGTACACAATGTTGTAAAAATTATTGTATGCTTCAAAGCAACAGATACAAATGCCCTTGTTGCATTAAAATTAGTATATTTTATACTGTAGTACAATTTTGTTGAGCTGTAACAAACTTTTCTTCTTGCTTCCTACAGAGGTTTGGCCAATCCATCAAATAAGTGCAAGTGTCATCCTTCTCAGCCAGGGTCCAATGATCAAAGGATCGGTGTCCAACTACTGGGGTCCAATGATCTAAACTTCAACAGATCAGACATGGTTTTTCCCACCGACCCTCAGGGGCTGCCCTGGTGGAATTATCATAAAAAAGGAACAGTCCCTGCGAGTGGCAAAATGTCTCCTATTAAAGGGACACTAAACCCAAATTTTTTCTTTCGTTATTCAGATAGAGCATGGAATTTTAAGCAACTTTCTAATTTACTCCTATTATCAAATTTTCTTCATTCTCTTGTTATCTTTATTTGAAATGCAAGAATGTAAATTTAGATGCCGGCCCATTTTTGGTGAACAACCTGGGTTGTTCTTGCTGATTGGTGGATACATTTATCCACCAATAAAAAATCGGCTGTCCAGAGTTCTGAACCAAAAAAAGCTTAGATGCATTCTTTTTTCAAATAAAGATATCAAGAGAACAAAGAAAAAGTGATAATAGGAGTAAATTAGAAAGTTGCTTAAAATTGCATGCTCTATCTGAATCACAAAAGAAAAAAATTTGGGTTCAGTGTCCCTTTAAGTAATTGAGCTCACTGGAAAGAGAAACTTTGCACCTTAGAGCAAAGTTAGCAGTGAACAGGGGGCGCACTTTAAAAAGTAAATCTTGCAGCCAATATAAATCACATTACGCTGCTTTCTGCAAATAACAGCCTACAATCACCTATATTTTTGTATGCATGTGTTATACTATTCGGATTATTAGTATTGTGAGTGTTTTTAGCAAAGCTTACCACCTTTTAGTTTGCAAGAAAAAACTGTGAGATCCGTGCGGAAATTGTTACAGAATTACGCTGGCATTAGAGAAAAAATGTCATGTACGACACTGGAACACCCTTGTTCAGCCCATTTTATGAACTCCCCCAATTACGCTTTGTATTTTCTACTTATAAGTACCAATATCTCTTTGTTTTTGGTGCATCCAGTATACTTAAATTAATGTTTCTGCTGTGCATATTTAATAAGATTTATTCCTGTGTAATTTACATACAAATGTAATGTTTTTGATAAAATACAATATTTGTGAAGAATGTTGTTACTATTGTTGAAGCAGCTTAACACTATAATTTTTTCCTGCATATTTTTAAGAGATTGGTTCAATTATTTGATTTGTAAGATTTTCAAAATATGAATTTAATTGTGCACATAACATACGGAAATGCAGTATAAGCCCCACAGCGAGACACCCTGTTTTCACGGTAAAAAGTGGCTTTTGAGTGGCAATGTTGTTCCCATATGGAAGTTTAGGCCTTGCTATCATAGAACATTCCAAAGACATCGCTAATGAATGTGAATCTCAGCAGCCTGGAAGTAGCATATTTTCAAAAGACGTTTACTTAACATATAATATGTGTATCATAAATCTAAATATGGATTATATTTTGACATATATCAAATAATCTATATGCCAACTAATTTTCACAGTAAATGACAGATATTTTCTAAAAAGGCTCTTGTAGCCAATGAAAGAGTGGAGAGACATGTATGTGTAAAATTGTTTACCTAAGCTTGAGTGTACTTTTTAGAATATTTGAATATACCTGCAAAGTTTCCTTATTGTTGTACACGTTATGCCTATGGAATGTCCACAGAATACCTATAGTGTCTTACAATGACATGCTCTATCTGAATCTTGCAAGTTTAATTTGGGCTTTCATATCCCTTCAATGATAAGTCTATTTAATCTGGGTCATTATGGGTATAATAGGCATGTGTATATGGTGTGTTACTGATATGCATTATCCTGTGAAATTATTTATTTTGTGTTTTGACCCCTTGGGTTTTTGATAGCACAGCGCTATAACAGGAGGCAGGATGGTTGTAATATCATGGTCTTACCGCTGGCGGTGAGACCCGCTCTATTAGGGGCCAAAAAACCTTAAAGGGACATTAAACACTTTGAGATGGTAATATAAAATGATAAATTGTATATAATAAAACAACTCTGCAATATACTTTCATTATTTATTTTGTCCTCTTTGCCTGTAATTCCATTCTGAAATTGTGAGCTTTTCAGTTCCTGTTAGAAATGGAAGTGCAGAACACTGTTAAATCCAGCACAACCATTGGCTGCACACTCTAGTGACCTATGTATAACTGTCCCTAATTGGCCACAGCAGAGAAGGTAACACAAGTTACAACATGGCAGCTCCCAGTGTTTTATAGACACTAAAACTTTACACTTATTTTGTCACTTTTTAAACAACTATTGAAACTTTAAAAAATACATCTACATGTTAGTCATGGACTAATCTTTTCTTTGAATGCATCATTCTATCTAGCATGTATTCAGTGTTTAATGTCCCTTTAAGGACCAGCAAGGTACAGGGTACGTTGTGGTCATTACAATGATAAAATTGTGTTATTTTTGTGGGCATGTTTTTGTTTTTAGAAACAAGATATCCAGTGCAGGGTATTGCTATCTAGCAGAAAAAAATGTCTTTTCCCATTTACAGTAGTGAGCTTTATAGAGTTTGCACTTTGTAAATCGGTTATTTTTTTTCTAAATTTGAAACTTCTCACCAGACAGTACATTCTCAATATACAGAACAGGTTTATTTGCAAGATAACCTTCACACTGTACCAAATGTCATCTCACAAGTAAACCTGTTCTGTACAGAGAGAACGTATAGTCTGGTGCATCTGCAGCTATTCTATAGCTTCAATTTTAGAAATCTAATCCATTTTAAAAACCAGAAGAGTGCAAACTTTATAAAGCTCACTATAATAAATGGTAAAAGCCGTGACCACTTTCTTCTACTCTTAAAAAAAGCCGGGGTGTCGCCGGCGAAATGCGTAGAGGTATTGTGGCTGTTCAGAGGATCCGTAGACACAGACGTTAGGTGGCCCAAGGCCGCATCCGATTGGTGTAAAGATCACTTTCTTTGCCGGGTATCGTTTGAAGATTTTCAATTGGACGCCCTGGATCTCCCGCTGCCTTCGGTTCTGGTGAAGCTGTATTTTATATTGTACACTGCTGTTTTTTAACTTATCTCTAGTAAGTTCATTACTAGCGTGTTTTGCTCCTGAATAAAGTACTCCTACCTTGAATCGGATGTGCGCTTTCTCTTTCCTTTCTACAACATATCAATATTCTGTATTGTTAATCTTGTTTCTAAAAACATCCAGTTAGTTAAAGTATAAAACAAACAATTTTACAGCATAATTCATACAAATAACACACCATAAACACATACACAGTAAACCCATAATGCCAGAGATCAAATAGTTTTATTATTATTTATTAATAAGTTTAATAATTGCTTTGGAACTAAAGAGTTTGGAACATGTAAATTGTTGGGGAAACATTACGCTAACTCTCACTGCACTTGGCGATGTTGCTAGAACATTCCGCTACTGGCAGAGACACAAAGAAGTGCACTAATGCCTCTTTGTGAAACTGCCTTCAAACAACGATCCAATCACTTTAGGACATTTGACATACACGTTCCATTGGCACTGCAGATACCGTTACATAGCAATAGTATGACAAGCTATAGAACTTCAGGCAACCAATGAGCAGTTGACACTGGAGCATGAGTTATGCACAAACAGGAGTTTCCTGCTAGTCTCATATCAAATTAAATAACTTTAAAGGGATAGTGTACTCAGACATTTAAAGTAATACAAATATATCAATTTTGTAATTTCTACTAAAGCTCATTGATAGATAGGCACCTCCTACTAAAGCTTATTGGCTGATAGGTATTTTCTGTTAATGCTTATTGGCTGATACATATCTCTTGCTAATGAGCATTAGTAGGAAATGCCTATAAGTCAATTAGCATTGTCAAGGAAGCAAACATTATGAAATTATACTAGTTTTAAAGGACCAGTAAACACAGCAGATTTGCATAATCAACAAATGCAAGATAACAAGACAATACAATAGCATTTACTCTGAATTTCAAATGAGTAGTAGATTCTTTTCTAACACATTTTAAAGTTATGTATATTTCCACTCCCCCTGTACCATGTGATAGCAATCAGCCAATCATAAATGCATATACGTATAGTCTGAGTTCTTGCACATGCTCAGTAGGAGCTGGTGACTCAAAAAAAGTGTAAATATAAAAGACTGTGCACATTTTTTTTAATGGAAGTAAATGGGAAAGTTGTTTAAAATGACATGCTGTATCTGAATCATGAAAATTTAATAAAACCTGAGTGTCCCTTTAATACAATTGGAAGCTGTTTTTTTTTCTTTTCCAGCAAAAAATGTTGCCAAGTGTAAATGTTGCTTATTGATATGGATAGACAGAGAATCTTTGAGCACAGTGTGCTTTTAACTTAACATTTTTATATGCATGGTAGAAAAAGTGTATTTTGAAGAAAAAAAAATGAATGTCCCAAATGTCCCTTTAAATTGTATTATAATAAAATGAAACAAATGTCTTCCACTAATCTTACCTTTGTTTTTCCCACGTCCATTAAAGCTGAGAATATTTAAAAAATAAATTACTGTTTTCTTTGGTGCATTTAAAAACATATTAGCATTTTCTTTCTTTATTTTCCTGTGCCATATAAAAAAAATATTTAGATGTTATGCTTGTGTGTGGCATGACTCTCCAGCAATAGAACTAGGAGTGTTGTCCTTATTAGCCAATGGTCAGACAAGTTGTGCACATGCATCTACTTCTTGATAGTTTTAGATAGCTTTAATGGAAAACTAAAGCCAACTCTTTATATATGCATTAGAAAGTATTAAATGCATAATAGCAGACCTGCACACAAAATAAATGTTTTAAAAGCAATGAAAATTGTTATTTGGTTAGAGATATATGTATTGTTTTGCACTCTTGGTACACACTCCCTGAAAAGCATCTTGAATGCTGTTTACTTTGCTTCTTTTACTATGGCCAATTAGAGAGATATTTAAATGAATTCTTGCACATATCAACCAATCACTGTGCAGCATGTAGGGGTTCCTTGAACTGAATGCTCTTTAGCCTATTATTATTATTATTATTGTTTATTTGTATAGCGCTCCCAACTTCTCATAGTTTATATATAGGTAAAGCAGGAAAAAATAATAATGAAAGTGAATTTTGTTTAAAATTTTGCATAATTAAACATTTTATGGCAACAAAATTTTGAGTTTATAGGGACAGTCTACACAAAAATTGTTATTGTTTAAAAAGATAGATAACTCCTTTACTACCCATTCCCCAGTTTTGCACAACCAACATTGTTATATTAATATACTTTATAACATTTAAACCTCTATATTTCTTCCTGTTTCTAAGCCACTAAAGACAGCTTCATATTACATGCTTTTTTATTTGCTTTTCACAACAGGAGACTGCTAGTTCATGTGGGCCATATAGAAAACATTGTGTTCCCGCCCGTTGAGTTATTTAAGATTTAGCACAACACAGTACTAAATGCAAGTTAATAGATAATAAATAAACAATGATGGTTGTGCAAAACTGGAGAATGGTAAATAAAATAAAGGAATAATCTATCTTTTAAAACAATAAAAAACTCTAGCGTAGACTGTCCCTTTAATGTCCCTTTAACTTAAGAAATGGCATGCTCTAATTTGTTATAACAAATTTGTAAGTTTATGGGACCCATTGATCTAAAGCTCTGTGAGATTATTTAAGAAGTCTCATCAGCACATGAGGACCCCCAAATCATTTTAGAAAGGTAAATGTCAGCACTAGGACTGTTTATTTGGCCATGAGATTCTGGATGTGAAGAAGACACACTTACATTGCAAGACAGAAACCCACCATTATAGTTTATGTGGATTTTTAAAAATAAATGATTTTATATGTTTTTCTAAAGGATAGTGAATAACGCCATAGTCACATTGCCACTTGGGAGCCGCAGAGAACTGCTGGTACCGAGCAGACACAACCAGTGGGCCAATCTGCAGCAGCAGCCACCCGAAGTTGCTAAAATCATATGCGCTAATGGATAAGAGTATGTGATTTTTTTTACTAAAATGTCCCTTTAAGATGGACAGGTCACTATTTCACACAGCAACCTGCACCAGCATTTCTGTCATATAAATCAGCCTGAAGGTATTAAAATACAGGAGTCTTTCTCTCACAATAAGCTGGGACAGATGGAGAAGCTGTTTTAAGGAGAGACAATTTACTAATCTAGCGCAGCGCAGGGCGCAATTTGCGCAGTGTTGGGCAGAAAAATAAAAATATATACTGTATGTATATAAGCATTTGGCCATCTGTCCTAACCTGCATTTGGGATTCCATTGTTTTTATGACTTCTTTGTTTTTAAACATCGACTTCAATAAAGGATTTTCTACTTTTTATCATATCTGATGAACCTGTGATTTGTACAGAACTGGAGATGCGGTGAAATCTTTGTTTTGTGTATAAGCCTATACATATATATTTATTGTGAAAACACAGTAGCCCATAGGCATCAATGTAAAGGCACTTTCAGTGCTGTTTTTTCCCACCACACATCCCCTCACTTTAACCCCTTATAACTGCTTTGTGCAGCTTTTTTTTTAATAAAGATTCTCATTTTTTTATTTGTACAGTACTGTCCTCTTTATTCTGGGGGCAATTGGGGCACATTTCTTTTCTCTGGTTATTTGTGAAAATTGCAAAATGAAACCGTGAGCTTGCGGAAGCATTAACCAGCCGCTTGTAATGGCTGGTTATTTAATGGGCGCATGTTAAACTAGTGCTCCACTCGTAATCTAGTCCTATATTAATAGTTATCTTATTGATAGTAATCTTATATACTACATCATATTGATAGTAATCTTATTTACTACATCATATTGATAATAATCTTATATACTACATCATATTGATAGTAATCTTATATACTACATCATATTTATAGTAATCTTATATACTACATCATATTGTTAGTAATCTTATATACTACATCATATTTATAGTAATCTTATATACTACATCATATTTATAGTAATCTTATATACTACATCATATTGATAGTAATCTTATATACTGCACAATATTGATACGAATCCTATATACTACACTATATTGATGAAAGTAATTTTATATACTGCATTATATTAATGGTAATCTTACATACTACACTATATTGATATTAAAGGGATAGGAAAGTCAAAATTAAACCTGCATTATTCAGATAGAGCGTGTCATTTTAAGACACTTTTGAATTCACTTCTATTTTCAAATGTGCTACTTTCTCTTGGTATTCTTTGTTGAAGAAGAATATGTACATATCCCACACTAGTGGGAGCTAGCTCCTGATTGGTGCCTGCACACATTTGTCTCTTGTGATTGGCTAATTAGATGTGTTCAGCTAGCTGCCAATAGTGCAATGCTGTTCCTTCTACAAAGGAGAACAAGATAATTAAGCAAATTTGATAATATAAGGAACTAAATTATTCCTATTTAAAACTAAATACTTACCTGTAAAATAAACCCTAAGATAGCTACAATGTAATTAATAATTACATTGTAGCTATTTTAGGATTTATATTTATTTTACAGGTAACTTTGTATTTATTTTAGCTAGTTAGAATAGTTATTAAATAGTTATGAACTATTTAATAACTACCTAGCTAAAAGAAATACAAAATTACCTGTAAAATAAATCCTAACCTAAGTTACAATTAAACCTAACACTACACTATCATTAAATTAATTAAATAAATTACCTACAAATAACTACAATTAAATACAATTAAATAAACTAACTAAATTACAAAAAATAAAAAAAAATAAGTTACAAAAAATAAAAAAAATAAGTTACAAACATTTCAAAAATATTAAACATTTTAAGCTACTTACACCTAATCTAAGCCACCTAATAAAATAACAAAGCCCCCCAAAATAAAAAAATGCCCTTCCCTATTCTACATTAAAAAGTTAACAGCTCTATTACATTACCAGCCCTTAAAACGGCCTTTTGCGGGGCATACCCCAAAGAAATCAGCTCTTTTTCCTGTAAAATAAAAATACAACCCCCCCAACATTAAAACCCACCACCCACATACCCCTACTCTAACCCAAACCCCCCTTAAATAAATCTAACACTACCCCCCTGAAGATCATCCTACCTTTAGCCGTCTTCAGCCAGCCGACCACCTATGGAACAGAAGAGGACATCCGCAGCGGCCGAAGTCATCATCCAAGGGACGCTGAAGAAGTCTTCCATCCGATTGAAGTCATCATCCAAAGGGCGCTGAAGAAGTCTTCCATCCAATTGAAGTAATCATCCAAGGGGCGCTGAAGAAGTCTTCCATCCGATTGAGGTCATCATCCAAGGGGCGCTGAAGAAGTCTTCCATCCGATTGAAGTCATCATCCAGGCGGCGTCTTCAATAGGAATAATTTAGTTAATGATAGTGTAGTGTTAGGTGTAATTGTAACTTAGGTTAGTTTTTATTTTACAGGTAAATTTCTCTTTATTTTAACTAGGTAGCTATTAAATAGTTAATAACTATTTAATAGCTATTGTACCTAGTTAAAATAAATTGAAATTTGCCTGTAAAATGAAAATAATTCCTAAGATAGCTACAATATAATTATTATTTATATTGTAGCTATATTAGGGTTTATTTTAAAGGTAAGTATTTAGTTTTAAATAGGATTCATTTAGTTTATAAGAGTTATAATATTTAGATGTATTTAATTAATATTTAATTTAGGGGGGTGTTAGGGCTAGACTTAGGTTTAGGGGTTAATAATTTTATTATAGTGGCGGCGGTGTAGGGGGGGGGCAGGATAGGGGTTAATAAATTTATTATAGGTGGTGATGGTGTAGGGGGGGGCAGATTAGGGGTTAATAAGTTTAATATAGCTGGCGACGGTGTAGGGGGGCAGATTAGGGGTTAATAAGTTTAATATAGGTTGCGGCGAGGTCCAGGAGCGGCGGATTAGGGGTTAAACAATTTATTTAGTTGTGGCGGGGTCCGGGATCGGCAGGATAGGGGTTAATAAATTTATTATAGGTGGCCGCGGTATAAGGGGAGCAGGATAGGGGTTACTAGGTATAATGTAGGTGGCGGTGGACTCCGGGAGAGGCGGTTTAGGGGTTAATACATTTATTATAGTTGCAGCGGGGTCTAGGAGCGGTGGTTTAGGGGTTAATAACTTTATTTAGTTGCGGGGGGCTCCGGGGTGCCGGTATAGGGGGTAGAACAGTGTAGTTTAGTGTGGGTGCTTAGTGACAGCTTATCAATAAAGCTGGGAAAAGCCGAAGAGCAGCGAGATCGGATGAGTGATAACTATCACAGTCCGCTGCTCATCGCCCCGTACTTGGTGCGCGGCTTTTGGACAGCTTTATTGATAACTTTGGCAAACGTATTCAAGTCCACGGCGGCGATGTGAGGCAAGCTTAGGCGGGCGTATTGGGGCCGGCGATGGCAGGTAAGTAGACACGTTGATAACTAGAGGCCATGTTCTCAACTGTCATCTCTTAGGTAGTCCATAGATGAATAAGATGACACAAGTAATTGTCCATGAACTGATCCAAACCTAACTACTTGTAGAATTCAAACATTTAGTGTCATATCCATATTAACATATTCACAATCAATTTAGAGCTATCATACCCAGATTATAATTTGTATTACTTTGGTTTAATCTTTTATTGAATGGATATTCCCCTAAGAAGGGGGTAAGAGGAGAAGGGAAAGGAATAAAGAGATAAAGATCAAAGAGGAAGAGAAAAAAAAGAAAAGGGGGTATTTGGAGGTAGTAGGGATTAGGGGAGCATGTTGGTTGTGATTGGGGTTACATAACTGTGTCTGTCTAATTATTTGTTAATTGTTTAGGCTACTAAGTGCCACTTTCAATTTATCCATAGATCCCATATACTCCAATATGTTGTCATGTGGTCTGTCGCATTAAGGAAGCCTTTTTCCCATTTTTGCTAGATAGTCTATTATTTGAGAAATCGTGGTTATGGTGGGGGCTTAGAGTTGTTTCCAACTTTGAGCGATACATATCTTGCCTGCAGTTACTATAGCCAACCGCAATAGTTTTTGGGGGTTTGGGATGGTATCTGCTCCCACATGTAAGGGGCGCTGCCGTAGGAGAGGGGGCAACCGAGACCCCAGGTCTGTGCATAGTTGAAAAATGTGTCCCCCCATAGGGGTAATTTTTGGACACGACCACCAGATATGAATATATGAACCCTCGTTCCCACATTGTCTCCAGCATTGGGTAGAATGCTCAGGGTGTATTTTAGCTAATTTAGTGGGGGTCATGTACCACTTCAGTAATACTTAAAAGTATGTCTCTAAGTAGGATATACAATGTATGGCTTTTTTAATTTTCATAATGGCTTTCTCTAGTTCTTTTACTGAAATCTTCATGCTAAGTTCTCTTTTATCTGCCATGGCATTGTGTCACAATAGTCTTGAAGTATACTTGTGTGGTTTGATGTCACTGGTTTAATCAGTCTTCCCCCAGCCTTTTATCTCTTTTCCAAGTTACTACTAGTTTGTGGATGTGTCTTAGGAAATCCCCAAGCTGTGCACATACTGACAACCCTATAGCTCTCAAAGAGCAACTATATAGGAGCCCCATTTACCTGGTCTACTATTTGTTGGGAGGTAAGTAGTCTGTCTTGCTGGTATAGGTCACCTACAACTGTTAAATTCCAGTTAAACCAGTCTTGGTCATGTATATTTGGTAGCCCTTCCAAAAGCCCTCTCAAGTCATGAATTAGAGATGGGTGCGGTGCAATCTCTTTATGATGTCTAAGTAGATGCCATACTCGACAGTTGTCCAGAATAATATCTTTAGATATAAGTACGTCAGCTAATCTATGCTTAGGAATCCATATCAGGTTCATAGAGTTAAACCCTGAGGAAGTAGGGCTGTCTCAAGTTGATACCAGCCTGGTGTCTCTACATTAATGCCCCAAGCTGCAGTGTCTGCTAATCATGGTATAGGAATATATTTGGGAAAGCTATTCCTCCCAAATTGTATGGACGATTTTATTGGCAATTCTCTGCATCTTATGTCTCTAGACATATCTTAGAAAGAGCAAATAAAATTGTTACAGGTATGCTTTGGGTATAGAATAGGGAATACATCTGAAAAATATAGTATTTTTGGCAGAATTGCCATTTTAAGGGTCGCAATACGACACATCCAGGAAATTTCCTTGTATTCCCATCTATTTAGTAATTTTCTAATTTCTAGTAGTAGTGGATCAAAGTTTTCCTGTATCACTTAAGGTAAATCTGGTCCCAGTAACACCCCTAAATGTCTAATCATGTCCGTTTTCCATTTAACTTTATATGTCTGTCTGAGATTGATTAGTGTATCTTCACAGATATTAATCGCCAAAGCTTCTGTTTTAAGAAAATTAACTTTATATAAGCTTAGTTCCCTTAGTTACATCATTTGCAAAAAGTGCATTTTTTTCCACATGGCCTCTAAATGTACAACCTCCGACAGAGGGGGCTAGTCTGACTGCTTGTGCCAGGGGTTCCATGACCAGAGCAAAGATCAATGGTGATAGGGGACAGCCTTGTCTAGTCCCATTACTGATGCCAAATTCTCTAAACTGAAATCCTACTCCCTTGACCCTAGCAAATGGAAATTAATAGAGAGCCTGAATAGATTTAATAAAGGGTGGAGGGAATCCGAAGGCCTGTAAGACCTTCCATAGATATCCCCATCGCACCCTGTCAAAAGCCTTTTCAGCGTCAAGTGACAGGGCTGCCATGGGGATCTCCTGTTTAGCTGCTTCTGTAAAGACCTGAAGAAGCTTACAAGTGTTATCAGATCCCTGATGGCCAAAGGTAAAACCTACTTGGTCCCTGTGAATAATTTTCGGTAGTAAATGAACAATTCTATTGGCAAGTAGTTTAGAGTATATTTTTACGTCTATATTAATTGAAGATATGGGTCTATAATTTCCGCATTGCCAGGCATCTTTATTAGGCTTTGGAATTGTTATTATGGAGGTCTCAAGGAATTCTTTAGGAAATTTGCCTGACTCACTTATTTCTTCATAGACTCCTTGTAGGAGTGGGACTATATGGGGTCTGAGTGTTTTGAAGAATGCTCCAGGGGCCATATTGGATTTTACTTGTTTAATGGCACGATAAATCTCTGAGCATGCAAAGGGATCTAGCAGAGATTTTTGGTGCTCTGCCTGTAACTTGGGGAGCTGTAAGGTCTCTAAAAACTCCTCCACTTTCTCAAGAGGGGTAGAGTTTATGTCTTCAAATATTTGGAGGTTGTAAAGCTTTTCATAATAGTCTATGAAGGCATTCCCTATAGCCTTTGGGGCTAAGATTTTCTGTCCATTTATTTCTATACCGTGGATACTGGAATGAGCAGTTCTAGCTTTCAATTTCCTGGCCAAAAGTTCATTAGCTTTATTACCTTTGTAATACATTAACTGTTTAAATCTCAATAGGTTGGATTTAAGCCTCTCTAATTCTCTTTCCCTTATTTTTCCCCTCAAAATGACAATTTCTCCCATAAGGGTCTCAGATGGGTTCTGCCTATTTAGCTTTTCTTTTAATCTAAGATCAGAGGCTAGTAAGCCAAGGGGTCCACCTCTCTCTTTCTTGAGTTTTGCAGTTTTAGATATACAAAAACCTCTTAAATAAGCCGTTAATGCCACCCATACTGTCTGGTAAGAAGTCTGGCCATTAAGATTGATTGAGTCTAATGAATTTGTTGGTAGTGTCTGTTAAGGCATCGGGAAAGCCTGGCTCTTCCCATAGATAGGTAGGGAACTTCCAAGTTGGTCTGTTTGAGGTGTGGTGTGAATCAGATATATCCACTGTAACCACATCATGGTAAGACCAAGTGCAAACAGGTATACATGAGTCTGTAATGTCATTTAGGAGTCTTGAATCTGTTAAGTAGTAATTGAGTCTAGAATACGTATAGTGTGGGGAAGAGAGAAACGTATAATCCCTTTCGTCCGGATGGCAAGTTCGCCATACATTAAACTTTGCTGCTGAGGACATTGTGTAGGAGTCAATAGTTTTGCCCTGTTTCATTTTTTGTCAACTGTAGGATCAGCTACAAGATTGAAGTCACCTCCAACCAATACTGAACCTTGACGTAGGCATTCTATCTTACTGAGAACTGTCTTTACAAACTTTACTTGCTGTTGATTAGGTGCATAGATGTTGACCAGTGTAAAGATTCTACCATTGAGCTTACATATGCAAATAATGTATCTGCCTTCTTTGTCTGTGTCTAAATAGATCTGTTTAAAGTGTACATTTTTATGGATAATGAATACAACACCTCATGTTTTATCTGTATAGGATGCAGTCAGACAATGTGAGAGGTGGGGGGATTTGTATGGACGCTGATAATCTATTAACCAGTGGGTCTCCTGGAAAAATATCACGTCAGCCTTTAATTTCTTTCTAAACAATGTTAGCATGCTCTGCTTGTGGGAAAGTTCAACCCCTTAACATTAAGTGTCAGCAATCTAAGGGGGACTATCGTATTTGCCGTAATTTTTCTATACTGGGAAAGGGGTAGATGGGTGGGGGGAAAGGAGGGGTTGTTTAAGAAAGAATGGTAGATATTAGAATGAGAAGGAAAGAGATTAGATTCAGTAATATATACAGTTACGTTAGATTGATTAGTTCAGTAACCTAAGATGAATTGTCTAAAGGGTATCACATTGAATTTTTTAAATGGTATGTGAATTTAGTCAATATAAAGAATTATTTTTGTATCCTAGTAAAAGGAGTAATGTTATAGGAGGGAATGGGGTATTGGGATTCGTCAAGATCCTTAAGATTACCTGGTAAACTTCATGTACTTCTTATGGGGGGGGGCGAGGGGGTATGTTGTCTAATTACTGGACAATTAATAAGGATGGAGTCCCTGCCCAGGACTGACTATTTTCAATTTCTATATAAGAGAAATGAACTTATTCATTTATACAACTTTCTTAAAAAAACATCAATATCTTAATTCAATATACATGCTTTAATCTATAATGATACAGATAGCTTTCATGATTGCCGTGAGAGACCCACTCATATGAGTCAGTCCTCTCCCGGCGCCCACAAATCCAAGAGAGCACAAACCTTTTTGCCAGATATAACATCCATCATTTTCCTGTATTTTACCCTGAGGATAGGCAACTAAAACAAAGAATTTAAATATGAATGAGTAAATAAATCATATCAAACTTCTAAACTTGAGAAAAGTTAACATAATATTTCACGTCTTTAAGATACATCATGTCCCAAGGTACTGGATGATCTAGACTCAGGTGTATCTGCTAGACTTCTATAGTCATTTGTTTAATCAGGTGCTTCCTACTACCTGTGGACATAGCGATCTCAATACAATAACATAGTCTTGCAATGTTTCAATATATAATTTAACCTTTAACTTTGAAGGAAGTTTAAAGGGATTAATAAGCAGACTAGATTCAACTATAAAACATAAGTGTGAAATCGTGTCATGTCATGTAACATACTATAATATACTTTTGTGTAGAACCGCCAGACACTTCAAGCCTGATTTTGTGTATGTGGATGACATGGCATAATTTACTTGCTTATTCCAGTCAGCCTATTTTTGGACATTAACTCTGTATAGGAAAAAAAAAACAACAAAGTAAAAACAGAAAAAGTTATTCTTGTTTACAACCTGGCCTCCAGGGAAGCATCAGATTGGGCCCGTGACAAAGTCTCAGGTTGATTCTTTTACTGGTTTGTGGATGCTGCTGTAGTGAAGACCATTCTTCTGCATTCGGTCTAAGATTTTTAGAAGACTGTTGGGGGCTCTCATCTGTTTTGGAGTTGTAGTCCCATCTTCTTAGTAGGTCTTCTCCTTTGATAGGGGTAACGACCGCGTATGTAGATCCTTCTTTATGCATAATTAACTTTGGGGGATATCCCCATCTGTATTTCAGGCCTCTCGTGCAGAGCTCCTGTGTAAGGTGCTTGAAGGTACTTCTTTTTTGGAAAGTGAATTGGGATAGGTCTGGAAAAACCTGGATGTTCTGGAATCTTTCAGGCATCTGTGGTTTCGAGAATACAGCCTTTATGAGTTGTTCCTTATAGGTAAAGAAGTGTATACATGTGTTAACATCTTGGGGTTTGTCCTTCGGGCATTTCTATCCCTAGGTATACGATGGACTCTATCTATGGTGATATCTGAAGGATTAGATGGAGTTGCTAACTGTTGACAAAAGTCCTTAATGTAGATTTCCCGGTCAGTTTGTAGTATTTCTTCTGGGGCACATCAAAATTGGATATTATTGGGGCGGGACCTGTCCTCCAGGTCCGCCACTTTTTGTTCTACATCTGCAATGTAGTCTGCCAAATGTTGGGAGTGAGCCACAATGTTTTTCTGCTCAATTGCTCGGTCTTCATGCTTGTGCTCCAGCGCTTCTGTCCTTTCTCCCATTGCTATCAATTCTCTTTTAATTTCTGCTACAGAGCATGTAATTGCTACAGTCAGATTATCTTGTAAAGCATTCAGTCTGCTATTTAATGTGTCCACAATATCTGAGTGCATAGATGGTTCCATACTGCTATCATCTATAGAAGAGTCAGTATCTATAGGATTTTTCATGTATTCTACAGGTTTGCCATGGGAGTCACACCACATTTCGCTGTGGATTATTTTACCTTAAAGTGATCAGCTACTGAGCTGCGGGTTCTAGATGCTGTCCTAAATTTATGTTTGGAGGGCTATGGCATGTTAAGATTGCAGAGTTTTAGGGATAGGTATTTATCTTTTCTAGTGAGGCACTCTCAGCTCATGATTATTTTTCAGGCCTGCATTTCAGGCCCTTTTAGGCCTTGTATAAACAAATTGAATTTCTATGGTTATTCACACTATTGAGAGGTAATGTTCCAAGTGTATTAGGCCATGTAGCTGGTTAATATGTCTGTGGTTTTCTGTTTGATGTAAAAGTATCTATTACTGGATCCAGAAAAGTCCTAGCAGCATATTATAATAATTAGTGCCTGCTGCTGAGTGTAAGGGAGGCCCCCGGGGCTGGTTGTGTAGCAGAGTTTTGCCATGCTTATCCCTGGGAAATCTGCCTTATTTACAGAGTTAAAATAGTTACAGGTACTTTATATTCTCTATATACAGGGTGGCCCTTTATTACGGGCAGTATTTTTTCTGGAATATCTCCTACCACCAAGTGCGACCCTGATCGGGTTTATGGCCTTGTCTCACCTCTCACTAGGTCCACTGCCGATGTCGCCGTTTCTTCAGAGTTCCTTGCTGGTTGATTCAGCTTATGCTGCCAGTGCTGGTATGCGTCTACTTTTGTTCTGGCCAGCCTAAATAGCACACTCTCTGCCACGTTGTATGGTCTTTACCGCCAGTTGACCTTTTTGCTCCATCGGTTTCAATATCGGATTACACCGGAATCAAACGGGTAATGATCACCCCTGTCAGGTTCTATTAGAGGTTATTTCTAAGCCTGTGCTTACGATTTTACGGCCACTATATTAGTTTATAGCTGTTTTTCAGACGGAGCTGGTGCTCGACACTTCTGCTCTCCTCTGCGGTTAGCTCCGCCCCTTTCATTTATTTTTTATGGGGTCAGAATTGGCCAAGAACAAAATTGAAGCTCGGATGGCACAGCAATTAATCAACTAACAATGAAATTGCTGGAAATAGTTAATTAATAGTGCAAATTTTAACTTTTAATGATCTTTTCCTCCTGGATAGTGTAAATCTGAATATTTAAAACCTTTCATGCATTCATGGCCTGCACGCAGCTTTTCCCACCTTTAAAGTAGCAATTTAAATGGCACGAGCAAAATAACAATTTTTTTGCTGTACTCTCATCGTTCTTTTGTATACTCTTTATAGGGGCTGCTTAGTTTTCATTTTGAAACAAATGCAAAGAATACAGCAACATTTATTATTTATTATTCTATATCTGAATGCAAAGGTGTAATAATTATTTTAAAGGGACACTGAATTTGTTGTAATTAGTTTTAATGTTAATTAATGTTGTCAATAGCCAAACTCCACCCTCTACTTGCCTTATTTGTAGGAGCCAAATCTATTTATCTGAGCTTTTACCTGCTACCTTTATAATATTAGTATAAAGTTTATTGTTTTGCAGTTGTTATAAAGCCAATTAGGGAAATCTGTGTAGCGGGGTTAGCCTTTAAACGTCAGCAGGGTGCACTAAAAGTTCTAAAAATTAGAAAAGCCTACATTTTCACCTCTAAATTACATGAAAAGAAGCAAAATAAACAATGAAACTATCTTGTAAACTTGTTTTATTACACATAACTAAACATTTTATATAAACATGTCAATGTGTTTATTGCCCCTTTAAAGGGACACTCAAGTCAAAATTAAACTTTCATAATTCAGATAGAACAGCAATTTTAAACAACTTTCCAATTTACTTCCATTAACAAAACGTACAGTCTTTTTATATATACCCTTTTTGAATCACCTGCTCCTACTGAGCATGTGCAAGAATTCACAGAATATACTATATGCATTTGTGATTGGCTGCTGCCTGTCACATGATACAAGAATAGTGGAAATAGTCTAAACTTCAAATGAGTAGTAGATTATTTTCTGACAACTTTCAAAGTTATGTCTAAGTTCCATTGCATTGTCTTTTTATCATGCATTTGTTGATTATGCAAATCTACTGTATTTACTGGGCCTTTAAGGTTTTTCTTGTGATTTTGTGATTTAAATGGTACCATTATTACATTTCTGTTATATTGATGCAGCCCAATTGGTTAAGTATTTACACCCTTGAAAACACTTCTGTTCATCCTCTAAACTGACTAATGGGAATTACATGATTTGGGATTTCTAAGCTGCATTTGCAACTAGCTTTGATCTCACACTAAATAAAATCTAATATCTATTCTTTGCTGTTAATATTAAAGGTTAAATATTTTAGTGAAAATGTCAAGAAATATATATTAACACCAAGAAGCAGAGCGATCTACTTCTTAAAGTAGCTGTCTTAGTTCTACGATCTTGAATTCCCCAAATGACAGACCTTTTGGAAATGAGGTCATGAGGTTGTAGGTCACATATCAGGTGACCAAAAGTTAAAGTCAAAATATGTCAGGAAAGGTCACAAGGGACTATGGGAACTAGAAGCACTAAAACTGCTAGTCCAACATTGTCAAATCTGAGGTGAGAAATGTCATTTTTACATGTGTATATTTACTGGTCGTCAGTTATTTTACTTATGCAGTATAAAAACAGAGGATCAACAGATGTGTGTAGTGCAGGTAGTATGTCTTTTTGTAGTGTTTGTTTGCATGTAGTATGTGTAGTGTATGTAGTATGTGTT
Organism: Bombina bombina; assembly: GCF_027579735.1. Taxonomy (NCBI): domain Eukaryota; kingdom Metazoa; phylum Chordata; class Amphibia; order Anura; family Bombinatoridae; genus Bombina; species Bombina bombina. The sequence goes on from NC_069507.1 coordinate 205,170,401, forward strand.
TGTGTAGTGTTTGTATCTAGTATGTGTAGTGTGTGCAGTGTATGCAGTATGTATTTGTGTAGTGTTTGTATGTAGTGTGTGTGTAGTGTATGAAGTCTATCTCTGTGTAGTGTTTGTTTGTATGTAGTATGTGTAGTGTGTGTAGTGTATGTAGTATGTCTCTGTGTAGTGTTTGTATGTGTAGTGTGTGTGTAGTGTATGTAGTATGTCTCTGTGTAGTGTATATAGTATGTCTCTGTGTAGTGTTTGTTTGTATGTAGTATGTGTAGTGTGTGTAGTGTATGTAGCATGTGTATCTAGTGTATGTGTAGTGTGTGTGTAGTGTGTTTAGTGTTTGTTTATATGTAGCATGTGTAGTGTGTGTATAGTGCACATTTGGCTAGTCTACAAGTGTTTTGCAGTACGGCTTTTAATGCTGAAAAAATGGCCAGTCCAGCTTAATGGCCAGTAATGCATATTACGAGTCGTGTCAGTATAGTTACACTGCAAGCATTTTAGCCTGTATGCAACGTCCATTCCGCACTCAAAAAAATTACGTTTTTGTGTGGGATTTTCATAGCGCCGGTATTACAGTTTGTACGGTCCGGCTAAAATGCTTGCGTTACAGTCTATACCAACACGATCCATACCGCCATTTGAGAGCAGTAGTTATGGATTTTGCAAAACAAAAATGATTCACAAAACTCATAACTAAACTGTTACAAAGTACACTAACACCCATAAACTACCTATTAACCCCTAAACCGCCGCCCTCCTGCATCGCAAACACTATTTTAAACTTATTAACCACTAATCTGCCACCCACCGACATCGCGACTATTAAATAAACCTAATAACCCCATTTCTGCTGCCCACCCACATCGCCAACACTATTTAAATATATTAACCCCTAATCCGCCGCTCCTTGACATCTTAATAAAGTTTCAGAAAAGAGTGGAGTCAGAAATGTTAGTTTCTGGCTCCAAGAGCAGATTGCATGTATTAGCACTTACTGTCCCCTACATTAAGTATCAGAAAACCTTGAAAAGGAAGAAAATGTGGGTGGAGCAGCGTGTAACTGTAATTAAAATCTAACTTTTATTTCAACACTTAAAAAAGGAAATAATAACATACAATTAAAAACACAAATTCGCGTAGAACTTAGAAATTGGGGTTAAATTGTACCCTTAATTTAGTATTGGGGTGAAGTAACGGAATGAAAGAGGGGTATCAATGTTCAGATATTAAGATACTGAAATACGTTTATCTGAAGGGCTGATATATGTGTGGATTCTCTTATCTCTAACAACTACGTTACTGTATCAAATTATTGATGTGCATACGTATGGTGTTGCTCTGGGTATTATATCTCTCTAATAAAGCTAAATGGTGTACACCTTCTTTAATAAGCTTGTGTATCTGATTGAGAAAAAATATGGTATCTTATTTGATTGAATTGATAAGAGAATAAACTTTTGTGATTTATGATTTGAGTGTTGTGTACACGTGCAGATGTGATTCTGCTAAATAAGCTGGATTTCGAGTATAGAGAAAGAATATATATATATATATCTGGCTACAACATGCTATAAGGGAAAAAGCCTTTAGATAGTGTTTAAACAGCAAATATTATCTTAGTCCATTATAAGCGCAATAAGAGCATATATATATATCTGGTTATGAAGCGCTGTAGGGATAAATGCCTTTAAATCGTGTTTAAACAACAAATTTAATCTTAGTCTTTATAAAAACAATAGGAACATTCCCCTTATTTCTGGGGCATTGAGGTCTGTACACAAGCTGTTGTATCTTATCTCTTACTCTTATTTAAGTGAATATATCTGCAGAATTAGATTGTGCATATAAGCACATACATACATATGCAGTTTGTTATTTTAACTCGTTACTGCGGATACTTTGTATCAATAGTTGGAGATTATATAGGTTGTTACTTGTGAAATATATTCTAAAGTAGCAAAGTCGCTTAATTGTTATTGTGCTTCTTTTTCAACCTCTTTTTTCTATTACATATAAGTACTTGTAAAGTGTTGGGATTACAAACTTAGAACAGAGTAGTTATTGGTTGTTTTATTATTGTAAAATCAAGTTAATGTGGGGCTAATTATACTTTCCCCTTAGTATATAAATATATATATTGACTTTGACTTAATTATAGCTTGGTGTGATTCAGTGTATTATGTATCTTTATGTATTTTTTCAGAAATTTTTCTTGAAAGTCACTACACTTGGCCTTATGTGTTATTGCTGGATTTACTGAAATTATTGTGTATATTTGGTATATTCAGTAATATATCCTGCCTGCTGGTGCAATATTTGTTCACATTAGCGTTTATACATTCTTGGAGTTCGCTTGTATTATTCGGTAATACTGCTAACTGTATAATACTGTAATAGTTTTGTATATCTCTAGACCCTGATCGCTTACTTAGATAATTTCACTTATTTTTTCGAGCTCTTAAAACTTATATTGTTGGATGGGCTGTACCAATATGGGTCTTAGTTTGTTAACCGTAATATCTAAGCTATGTTTGCAATTGTCACCCGATTTCCAGCACTGCTGCTTGGGAGCCGGTATGTTTTAAATATAACGGTTTAAGGTCTTCAAAATATTGACTAACGTCTGATAGATTGTATAATGCTGCAACTTATAGGCCAGCGGTTACTTAATAAAGTTCTGAATCACACTTTTTTCCTCATTCACACTGTATTGTTTGTTTAGTTATCCTGCATTCACATCGTTTGTTTGTATTGCTGACTATAAAAGAGTCCACATCCACCTTCCCCAGCTTATTTTAAATTATTACCCAATACTTATTCATACATTCATATTATTAGCTAAGTTCTACGTTCTTTTGCAACTTAAAAAAACTACAAATAGGTTGAAACCGAGATGTCAACCTCTCCCTAACATGTTTCGCCGTTTGTGATTCCGGATTTTTCGAAAAAGCCGGAATCACAAACGGCGAAACATGTTAGGGAGAGGTTGACATCTCGGTTTCAACCTATTTGTAGTTTTTTTAAGTTGCAAAAGAACGTAGAACTTAGCTAATAATATGAATGTATGAATAAGTATTGGGTAATAATTTAAAATAAGCTGGGGAAGGTGGATGTGGACTCTTTTATAGTCAGCAATACAAACAAACGATGTGAATGCAGGATAACTAAACAAACAATACAGTGTGAATGAGGAAAAAAGTGTGATTCAGAACTTTATTAAGTAACCGCTGGCCTATAAGTTGCAGCATTATACAATCTATCAGACGTTAGTCAATATTTTGAAGACCTTAAACCGTTATATTTAAAACATACCGGCTCCCAAGCGGCAGTGCTGGAAATCGGGTGACAATTGCAAACATAGCTTAGATATTACGGTTAACAAACTAAGACCCATATTGGTACAGCCCATCCAACAATATAAGTTTTAAGAGCTCGAAAAAATAAGTGAAATTATCTAAGTAAGCGATCAGGGTCTAGAGATATACAAAACTATTACAGTATTATACAGTTAGCAGTATTACCGAATAATACAAGCGAACTCCAAGAATGTATAAACGCTAATGTGAACAAATATTGCACCAGCAGGCAGGATATATTACTGAATATACCAAATATACACAATAATTTCAGTAAATCCAGCAATAACACATAAGGCCAAGTGTAGTGACTTTCAAGAAAAATTTCTGAAAAAATACATAAAGATACATAATACACTGAATCACACCAAGCTATAATTAAGTCAAAGTCAATATATATATTTATATACTAAGGGGAAAGTATAATTAGCCCCACATTAACTTGATTTTACAATAATAAAACAACCAATAACTACTCTGTTCTAAGTTTGTAATCCCAACACTTTACAAGTACTTATATGTAATAGAAAAAAGAGGTTGAAAAAGAAGCACAATAACAATTAAGCGACTTTGCTACTTTAGAATATATTTCACAAGTAACAACCTATATAATCTCCAACTATTGATACAAAGTATCCGCAGTAACGAGTTAAAATAACAAACTGCATATGTATGTATGTGCTTATATGCACGATCTAATTCTGCAGATATATTCACTTAAATAAGAGTAAGAGATAAGATACAACAGCTTGTGTACAGACCTCAATGCCCCAGAAATAAGGGGAATGTTCCTATTGTTTTTATAAAGACTAAGATTAAATTTGTTGTTTAAACACGATTTAAAGGCATTTATCCCTACAGCGCTTCATAACCAGATATATATATATATGCTCTTATTGCGCTTATAATGGACTAAGATAATATTTGCTGTTTAAACACTATCTAAAGGCTTTTTCCCTTATAGCATGTTGTAGCCAGATATATATATATATATTCTTTCTCTATACTCGAAATCCAGCTTATTTAGCAGAATCACATCTGCACGTGTACACAACACTCAAATCATAAATCACAAAAGTTTATTCTCTTATCAATTCAATCAAATAAGATACCATATTTTTTCTCAATCAGATACACAAGCTTATTAAAGAAGGTGTACACCATTTAGCTTTATTAGAGAGATATAATACCCAGAGCAACACCATACGTATGCACATCAATAATTTGATACAGTAACGTAGTTGTTAGAGATAAGAGAATCCACACATATATCAGCCCTTCAGATAAACGTTTTTCAGTATCTTAATATCTGAACATTGATACCCCTCTTTCATTCCGTTACTTCACCCCAATACTAAATTAAGGGTACAATTTAACCCCAATTTCTAAGTTCTACGCGAATTTGTGTTTTTAATTGTATGTTATTATTTCCTTTTTTAAGTGTTGAAATAAAAGTTAGATTTTAATTACAGTTACACGCTGCTCCACCCACATTTTCTTCCTTTTCAAGGTTTTCTGATACTTAATGTAGGGGACAGTAAGTGCTAATACATGCAATCTGCTCTTGGAGCCAGAAACTAACATTTCTGACTCCACTCTTTTCTGAATCATTGATTCTTGCATAAGCACTCCAGCTAGTACCCACTGTAAAATTGAATGTAGGTACAAACTAGCAGTCCCTATCCACGAGTGTAGTGCGGTTGCAATCTTTTGCATCTTAATAAAGTTATTAACCCCTAAACCTCCGGCCTCCCACATCGACACCACTAAATAAACCTATTAACCCCTAAACTGCTGGCCCCCCACATTGCAAAACACTAAATAAACCTATTAAGCCCTAAACTGCTGCCCCCCCACATTGCAAAACACTAAATTAAACTATTAACCCCTAAACCTAACACCCCCTAACTTTAAATTAAAATTACAATATAACTATTTAAATAAATAAAAACTTACCTGTGAAATAGAAATAATCCTAACATTAAACTATAAATTAACCTAACATTACTATTCTAATAAAATAAAAAAATACTACCAATTAAAAATCTAAATGACAAATTTAAAAAAACCTAACACTATAAAAAAAAAAATTCTAAAATGACAAAAAATAATAAACACTAAATTCCGAAAAATAAAAAACACTAATAGCCCTATAAAAATAAAAAAGCCCCCCCCCCAAAATAAACCCCCTCCTAGCCTACAATAAACTACTAATAGCCCTTAAAAGGGCCTTTTGTAGGGCATTTCCCTAAGTTAAACAGCTCTTTTACCTGTAAAAAAATACAAAGTCCCCCCAACAGTAAAACCCACCACCCAACCAACCCCCCAAAATAAAAAAATAAACTACCCATTGCCCCTAAAGGGGCATTTGTATGGGCATTGCCCTTAAAAGGGCATTCAGCTCTTTTTCACTGCTCTTAAAAGGGCATTCAGCTCTTTTACAAAAGCCCAAAGCACTAATCTAAAAAAAAACACCCAAAAAAATGAACCCCCCCCAAAAAAAAATCGTAACACTAATCGCAGAATATCTACTCACGGTTCCTGAAGTCCGGACATCCATCTTCATCCAGGCGGCGAGAAGTATTTATCCAGACGGCCTCACCTTCATTCATCTCGGGGACGCCTTCTATCTTCATCCCGGCGGCACGGAGCAGAGCCATCCTGGAAGCCAATCCCATCCTGCGCAGAGCGTCCTCTTAATACTGTCACCTTCGTACACTGAAGTTGAATCAAGGTAGCCGTTTCAAAATGGCATACCTTGCATTCCTATTGACTGATTTGATTCTTCAAATTCAAATTAGCCAATAGGATGAGAGCTTCTGAAATCCTATTGGCTGTTCAAAACAGCCAATAGGATGAGAGCTTCTGAAATCCTATTGGCTTTTCAAACCTATTGGGTGGTGGGTTTTACTGTTGGGGGGACTTTGTATTTTTTTACAGGTAAAAGAGCTGTTTAACTTAGGGCAATGCCCTACAAAGGCCTTTTTAAGGGCTATTGGTAGTTTAGTATTAGATTAGGGGGTGTTTTTATTTTGTTTTGTTTTTTATTTTTATAGGGCTATTAGATTAGGTGTAATTGTTTTTATTTTTGATAATTTTGTTTATTATTTTTTGTAAGCTTAGTGTTTTTTATTTTTTGTAAATTAGTGTTTATTATTTTTTGTAATTTTAGTGTTAGGTTTTTAAAATTTGTAATTTAGATTTTTTTAATTGGTAGTATTTTTTTTATTTTATTAGAATAGTTATGTTAGGTTATTTATAGTTTAATGTTAGGTTTATTTTTATTTCACAGATATGTTTTTATTCATTTAAATATAGTTATATTGTAATTTTAATTAAAAGTTAGGGGGTGTTAGGTTTAGGGGTTAATAGTTTAATTTAGTGTTTTGCGATGTGAGGGGCCGGAAATTTAGGGGTTAATAGGTTTATTTAGTGGTGGCGATTTGGGAGGCCGGAGGTTTAGGGGTTAATAGGTTTATTTAGTGGCAGCAATGTGGGAGGCCAGAGGTTTAGGGGTTAATAACTTTATTATAGTGGCGGCGATGTCGGGGAGTGGTGGATTAGGGGTTAATAGCTTTTATTAGTGTTGGCGATGTTGGGTAGCCGCGGAATAGGGGTTAATAACTTTATTATAGTGTCGGCGATGTCAGGGAGCGGCGGATTAGGGGTTTATAGCTTTTATAAGTGTCAGCAATGTTGAGTAGCGGTGGAATAGGGGTTAATAACTTTATTATAGTGTCGGCGATGTCAGAGAGCGGCGGATTAGGGGTTTATAGCTTTTATAAGTGTCACGAATGTTGGGTAGCGGTGGAATAGGGGTTAATAACTTTATTATAGTGTTGGCGATGTCGGGGAGCGGCAGAATAGAGATTAATAACTTTATTATAGTGTCAGCGATGCCGGGGAGCGGCGGAATAGGGTTTAATAACTTTTATTAGTGTCAGCGATGTCGGGAGCGGCAGATTAGGGGTTAATAACTTTATTTTGGTGTCGGCGATATCAGGGTGGCAGATTAGGGGTGTTTAGACTTGGGGTTTATGTTAGGGTGTTAGGTTTAAACTTTACTTTTTTTCCCCATAGACATCAATGGGGTTGCGCTACGGAGATTTTTCATTCCGTACTTCAGGTGTTTTTTTCTAACACTCTCTACCCATTGATGTCTATGGGGGAAAGCGTGCACGAGCACATCAAAGCAGCCCTTGGATTTTGTGCGGTATAGATTTAAAGGGACATTATATACTCATTTTTTTGCATAAATGTTTTGTAGATGATCTATTTATATAGCCCATAAAGTTTATTTTTTTTTAAATGTAAAGTTTTTCTTTTTTAAATAACATTGCTCTGATTTTCAGACTCCTAACCAAGCCCCAAAGTTTTATGAGAATACCGTCAGCTACCTTCTCCAGCTTGCTCCTGTTTGTGTAAAGGGTCTTTTCATATGCAAAAGAAGGAGGAGGGGGGAGTGTCTTATTTCCCACTTGCAGTGGGCTTTCCAGCTACCTTTTCAACAGAGCTAAACTGAGAGCTTCTAAGTAACGGCTAGATTACGAGTTTTGTGTTATGAGTTAAAAAGCAGCGTTATATGTTATAACGCTGCTATTTCACTACCGCTGCTATTACAAGTCTTGTCAAAAAAGCTGTATCGCACACTTTTTTGGCCGTAATGCAAATTAACTTACGCAATTTGCGTAAAGTCTTTTTTCAATGGGATTTCCATTGCGCCGATATTACAAGCTTTTTCTGGGAGGCCAGAAAGTGAGCGGTACAGCCTATACCGCAAGATTCATAACGCAATCTAAAATCAGTAGTTATGAGTTTTAAGCTACAAAGCTGTAGCATAAAACTCATAACTAAAGTGTCAAAAAGTACACTAACACCCATAAACTACCTATTAACCCCTAATCCGCCGCACTCTCACATCACAAACACTAGTTAAATATTATTAACCTCTAATCTGCCGCCCCTAACATCGCCGTCACCTACCTACATTTTTTTAACCCCTAATCTGCCACTCCGGACATCGCCACCACTATAATAAACATATTAACCCCTAAACCTAACTCTAAATCTAACCCTAACACCCTCTAACTTTAATATAATTAAAATAAATCTAAATAAAACCTACTATTAATAACTAAATAATTCCTATTTAAAACTAAATACTTACCTGTAAAATAAACCCTAAGCTAGCTACAATATAACTAATAGTTACATTGTATCTAGCTTAGGTTTTATTTTTATTTCACAGGCAAGTTTGTATTTATTTTAACTAGGTAGAATAGTTACTAAATAGTTATTAACTATTTACTAACTACCTAGCTAAAATAAATACAAATTTACCTGTGAAATACAACCTATTCTGTCTTACACTAACACCTTATCTTACACTACAATTAAATCAATCACATAAAATAAATACAATTACCTAAATTACAAAAAAACAACAACACTAAATTACAAAAAATAACAAAATAAATTACCAGATATTTAAACTAATTACAACTAATCTAATAGCCCTATCAAAATAAAAAAGCCCCCCCCCCCCCAAAAAAAAAAAACCCTAGCCTAAACTAAACTACCAATAGCCCTTAAAAGGGCCTTTTGCGGGGCATTGCCCCAAAGAAATCAGCTCTTTTACCTGTAAAAAAAATACAAACAACCCCCCAACAGTAAAATCCACCACCCACAATGCCCTTTTCAGGGCAATGGGGAGTTTAGGTTTTTTAGTTAGGATTTTATTTGGGGGGTTGGTTGTGTGGGTGGTGGGTTTTACTGTTAGGGGTTGTTTGTATTTTTTTTACAGGTAAAAGAGCTGATTTCTTTGGGGCAATGCCCCGCAAAAGGCCCTTTTAAGGGCTATTGGTAGTTTAGTTTAGGCTAAGTTTTTTTTTTATTTTGGGGGGGGGGGCTTTTTTTATTTTGATAGGGCTATTAGATTAGGTGTAATTAGTTTAAATATCTGATAATTTCTTTTTTTATTTTGTGTAATTTAGTGTTTGTTTTTTTGAAATTTAGGTAATTATATTTATTTTATGTAATTTATTTAATTGCAGTGTAAGGTTAGGTGTTAGTGTAACTCAGGTTAGGTTTTATTTTACAGGTAAATTTTTATTTATTTTAGCTAGGTCTACCTAGTTAAAATAATTACAAACTTGCCTGTAAAATAAAAAAAAACCCTAAGCTAGCTACAATGTAAATATTAGTTATATTGTAGCTATCTTAGGGTTTATTTTACAGGTAAGTATTTAGTTTTAAATAGGAATTATTTAGATAATGATAGTAGGTTTTATTTAGATTTATTTTAATTATATTTAAGTTAGGGGGTGTTATGGTTAGGGTTAGACTTAGGTTTAGGGGTTAATAAATTTAGTATAGTGGCGGCGACATTGGGGACGGCAGATTAGGGGTTAATAAATGTAGGTAGGTGGCGACAGATTAGGGGTTAATAATATTTAACTAGTGTTTGTGATGCAAGAGTGCAGAGGTTTAGGGGTTAATATGTTTATAAAGTGGTGGTGATGTCCGGAGCGGCAGATTATGGGTTAATAAGTATAATGTAGGTGTCGGCGATGTCGGGGATGGCAGATTAGGGGTTAATAAGTGTAATATTAGGGGTGTTTAGACTCAGGGATCATGTTAGGGTGTTAGGTGTAAACATAAATTTTGTTTCCCCATAGGAATCAATGGGGCTGCATTACTGAGCTTTACGCTGCTTTTTTGCAGGTGTTAGACTTTTTCTCAGCCGGCTCTCCCCATTGATGTCTATGGGTAAATCGTGCACGAGCACGTAAAACCAGCTCACCTCAGCTTTCAGCAGCGCAGGTATTGGAGTGCGGTATGGAGCTCAATTTGGCTCTACGCTCACTTCTTGCCTGATAACGCCGGGTTTTTATAAACCTGTAATACCAGCGCTGTAGGGAAATGAGCGGTGACAATAATGTGCAAGTTAGCACCGCACCCCTCATAATGCAAAACTCGTAATCTAGCCGTAAGTTTTTAAACAGTTTAATACTAAATTTTTATATCAGTATCTGTGCATCTTATTCTTTATAGTAGTGTCTATTACTTGCAGTTATACGAAAATGAGTGTATACTGTCCCTTTAACGCCACCATATCGCACGCAAAAGGAGGCTTTTCAGTAACTTATAATCGCAGCGCTATGGAGAGTGAAATAACGCAACATTTTTGGCGTTAGTTTCGCACCCTGTTTAGCGCAAAACTCGTAATCTAGGTGATAGTATTTCTCTGTGTAGTGTTTGTATGTAGTATGTGTAGTGTCTGTAGTGTATGTAGTATGTCTCTGTGTAGTGTTTGTTTATATCTAGTATGTGTAGTGTATGCAGTGCATGTAGTATGTCTCTGTGAAGTGTTTGTATGTAGTATGTGCAATGTGTATGTGTGTTAGTGTGTGTGTCGTGCATGTAGTATGTTGCTGTGTAGTGTGTGTTGTGTATGTAGTATATATCTGTGTGGTGTTTGTTTGTATGTAGTATGTGTAGTGTGTGTCGTGCATGTAGTATGTCTCTGTGTAGTGTTTGTTGGTAGTATGTGTGGTGTTTGTATGTAGTATGTGTAGTGTGTGTAGTGTATGTAGTATGTCTATGTGTAGTGTTTGTTTGTATGTAGTATGTGTAGTGTGTGTAGTGTTTGTTTGTATGTAGTGTGTGTAGTGTTTGTATGTAGTATGTGTAGTGTGTGTAGTGTATTTAGTATTTCTCTTTGTAGTGTTTGTTTGTATGTAGTATGTGTAGTGAGTGTAGTGTTTGATTGTATGTAGTATGTGTAGTGTGTGTAGTGTTTGTTTGTGTGTAGGGTGTGTAGTATGTCTCTGTGTAGTGTTTGTTTGTATGTAGTATGTCTCTGTGTAGTGTTTGTTTGTATGTAGTATGTGTAATGTGTGTAGTGTTTGTTTTTGTGTAGGGTGTGTAGTATGTCTCTGTGTAGTGTTTGTATGTAGTATGTCTCTGTGTAGTGTTTGTTTGTATGCAGTATGTGTAGTGTATGTAGTGTTTGTTTGCATGTAGTATGTCTCTGTGTAGTGCTTGTTTGTATGTAGTATGTGTAGTGTGTGTAGTGTTTGTATGTAGTATGTGTAGGGTGTGTAGTGTATGTAGTATGTCTCTGTGTAGTGTTTGTTTGTATGTAGCATGTGTAGTGTATGTAGTGTTTGTTTGTATGTAGTATGTGTAGTGTATGTAGTGTTTGTATGTAGTATGTGTAGTGTATGTAGTGTAGTGTATGTAGTATGTCTCTGTGTAGTGTTTGTTCATATGTAGTATGTGTAGTGCGTGTCATGCATGTAGTATGTCTCTCTGTGTGGTGTTTGTGCGCATGCAGTTTGAGTATGGGGGACATTTTTGCAGTGTGTGCATGTGTATATATGTGTATAATGTGTGCAGTATACTACTGCAGGTACTCACTGTATTCCAGGCAATGCAAAATAAAATCTGGAGCTAAACAGTGAACGCTAAAACAACACTTAAAGGTTCAGTAAACACCTTGAGATTATAATATAAAATGACTGGTTATGTTTAATACAACTTAGTGCAATGCATTTGTGTTATTTATTTTGCCCCATTTTCATGTAATTTATTGCTGAAAACTGCAGATATTTCTTCATCTTCAGAGCTGGAAATTCATCCTAACAACTTATCAAGGCTAACACTGCTACATATATATAACTAATTGTCTTTAACAGATAACAACTGCAAACCGTTCACTTTATACCAATATAACAACCAAGACCAGCCTTGTTGTTTGCAAACTCAAGCCCAGATTGGCTTCTCCAAATAATGCAAGTGATGGGTGGAGTTAGGGTATTGAAAAACAACTGCAGTAAACAAGATGTTATTTTGTTTTACAAATGTTTAGACTTGGCTGATACATTATTCTATAACAACACAACAGAAATGTCTTGTAATTACAAGGTGTTTTTTGTCCTTTTAACATTAAACACTAACATAAAATTCAAGACATAGTGCTATATTCAAAACAAAGATTAGGCAGAGAATAAGTATTTTGTTCTTAAACCCTCCCCCCCCCCCAGCTGAGGCAAATTAGGGACTGTAATAAATCAGCTGAAAAGTGCCAATATCAAAGAGTTTAGTGTCCCCTTAAATTGTAGTTGCACTACTGTGAAGCTACATTAAATTGCAAGAAACCTATGTTAAAGGGATATTCCAGCCAAATTTGGAATCCAATTTTGAATAGAAGCATTTTTGTCATATACATGTAGCATGCACCGTGCACCAGCATTTTAAAGACAACGCTTGCTCAGAGAGCTTAAGCTGCTAGTACTATCTGGTATTAATTCACAGCTAGATTACGAGTTTGGCGTTATGACTCAAATATCCTCGTTATGGGCCGTAACGCTTCATTTTCCCTACCGCTGCTATTACAAGTTTCCGTAGCGCCACAAATATCCACATCTACGCTCAAATACATAACGCTCACCCAGACCCAGTAGTTAATGATATACCGCTAACAAAAACATCCACGAATCACTTCAAAAACATTACACAAAGTACACTTACACTCATACAAACACTCTACAATATTTAATTTTTAAAATAACATTTTTCATGTCCAAATATAACGGATCAAAGTAACGATATCTCGGGTGTTTAAAAAAAAATGCACACAAACCCATTTTACATTGACTTAGATAGACATATGGGAACATACACTCATCTAGCTACATCTAACTACAAATATTATCACATACATACACAAATCGATACATACAAACAATATACAGCAAATTACCTACAAAAAACATTAGTTTATTATGAAATTAACACGATTTAGCTACTTTTTTTACAGAAGAACATGACCTCACTCACTTTACGCTCAACACAAGTGTTGGATTTTATTTCTCTTGAAATTTCTCTCCTCCATTGACTTCTATGAGAAATACGTGCTCGTGCACACGACCGGCAGATTTACCTAACGCACGCAACATTTTTAGACTTTAAAACTCGTAATACCAGCGTTAGAATTGTGGCGCTAATTCATTCATTCTTGCGTTAGTCCCGCTATGACAAATAGATCAAGAAATTACTATTTCCCTATGGAGTTATGGCTTTTACTTGTGTGAACATCACTACAACATAAAATTCTTAAAGGAAATTACATTACATCAACTAGAAATCACCATCAATTTTATCATCAACAAAAAGAAATTGGTTTCCAAAATTAAATCATATTTAAACAGACAGAAAAATTATTTTTTAACATTTCATTATTCACAAACAGTAGCCAATTGTAAATATGTCTCATTTATGTCTTTTATAGCATTTCATTTATTCAACTCATATGCTTGGATGAACAGCATATCTAGAAAGGCTCACTAGATGATGATTGATGGATGCACATACATGCCTTTTGCCATTGACTCATACATGTGCATTGATATTCAGTCAAAAAAACAGATATAAACAATGAACACATTTACATCATACAACTACATTGGAAGGTTGGTCAACATTGGATTTTCACTCAAAATCATGAAACAGAAATTATGGATTTAGTGTCCCTTTAACATCATGATTTGCTCATAATATACCATTAGGAATTACGTACAATAATAACATATCATTAGAACATATTACAGTTGTCGCTTTTTTGGAAGGAACAACAATGCTATACTGCTTTATATAAATCAGAATATGTGTGAGAGAATCACAATACATACATGCACATAACACAGATCACACAACAGCAAAGCACACATATATTTTTAATCATCACACAATAAGAATGTTGCAAAATACAACAGAACGAAGATTTGCAAACTAGACAGGCAGGTTGCTAAAATGATGACATCATTCTAAACTTCAACCATACAGATTACAGCATTAGGACTGTACCGCCCCTTTCAGCAGTTTCTCACTCAATACTACAATATTACATATACATAAACGAGAGAGTTGGAAGATATTCATTATTATTGCGTTTTCAATGGGACAATATTGACATGTCACCAATCACTTATATATAGAATATTAGAGATGTCAGCCATTATTTTATCGTTTGGCAACAATATTGCAGCAACATTGATCGATCAGATTCTATGCCATGTCTATGCACACATTATACACAAGTATGCACTTTCAATCATGTTAGCGTGGACGTGTGGTATTAATTACACATATGAACAAACATTATGAAGGTGCACTGTATATGGTACATTTTACGCTTTCACATTACGATTCATTGGTGGGGGGAATAAATTTAATCAAACACAATAAAATCCGCCCACTATGAAAGCATTCGCGCCGCTCACATACAATCAAGTGTATACAATCAGCAATCATTACGAACACGCTACTATTGGGCATTTTGCACTATAAATCCCCCAAACAACATGGTCAAAGCGTCCCTTGTGATCGACATTGTATCAAATCGCTTTTCTGTTTCTGCATACCTTGTTACTCCTTGTGTGTTTGCTCTGCTGTTTGGCTTTGTGCTGCTTGGCTTGGCAAATATGGATGATCCAAAGCAAAAGATGAATAGCAGCACTCCAATAGAATTATCTCCAAACTTTATTTCATATCCAGGAGTACAAAACAGACAGCAACGTTTCGGACTACATGTCCTTCATCATGACATACGTACATCACTTCCTCCACCTCCTTATATACCCCTTAGGACACACCCACCAAAAACATTTAACTCTTTCCACAATCCTAATAATATTATTACATTAGCATATGTAGGTATCCTAACCATTAAACATCATAGATACTAAACTAATTACCAATTCACCTATATGAAACATAAAAAGGTGAAATATTACACAGAATTTTTTGAAAGCATCAACAATATTTAGAAAAAATCTTTTTAAAGAAAAAAGTCATACTTGAATGGGTTAATTTCAATTTCAGTTTTCCTTATATCATTACTTTTTTCTTTTTTTCTTTTCCTTCCATATAACATCACCAAAATTCTCAGGGTCTGGGTGACATCTAACTTCATATACAACACTGATCATACAGGAAAAGGAGAGACAGAGATAAAAATTAATTAAAAAATCAAAGAAAGCAATTTTTAAAGAAAAACAGACAAATCATAATCCTTATTCATACCAAATGGTGCTAATGAATTCAAAGTAAAAATCCAGAATGCCTCTCTCTGTTTAAGGTGCTGTTCCCTATCCCCCCTTGTCTACCAGGGGGAATATGTTCCAAAACTTGGAATCTAAGTTGGCTTACCCCATGTTGGGCTTCTAGAAAATGAGTGGCTACAAGGGATTTTAGGTTCTTTCTCCTAATGTTGGATTTATGCTCAGTGATTCTATCACGTACCCTACGGGTCGTCTCCCCTAAGTAAATCAAACCACATAGGCACTTAAGGAGATAAATGGCATAGTCAGTGTTACATGTTAGAAAATCTTTGATCCAAAATTTCTTTCTTGACTGTGGATGTACAAAAATGGGTCCCTTGATCATACTGTTACAGTGGGAACACCCAAGACATGGGTAACAACCCAAATTTTTACTAGTGATATACTTCTGCCTATCACTTTTTGTACTCCCAATGTCTGCATTTACCAAGGTATCTCTTAAATTCACCCCCCTCCTATACGCAGGCATGGGTGTCTTCTGGAATTCTGGTATGTCCAAATTACAATTTGCTAGAATATACCAATGTTTACAAATTATTTTATGAATCTGTGTGCTTAATTCATTATATTTGGAGACAAATACAAGTTTATCCCCATTCTTTTCTTTAACTTTCACATGAGGTTTCAACAAACTCTCTCTTGTCATCTCCAGTGTCCTATCAATTTCCTTGTGGATTAACTTTTCATCATATCCTCTGTTTAAAAAGAGATCTCCTATCTCCCTAAGCCTTATTTCACTTAATTTGTCTTCTGACACAATGCGACGAACCCGCATAAACTGGCTTTTCGGTAGGGAGTTCTTTAAAGCAAGGGAGTATAAGTTGTTTAGAAAAATCAAACTTAAGTCTTTCTTTGCATTAAAGAGTAATGAGGGGAATATGATACCAACTGGGAATATAATGATCGACAGATCTATTACAAGGGATCTATTAAGTCTTTCCTCACTATGAAACAGGGTAAACTTGATGTTCCTAGTTGACAGATTTAGTGTATCCACAAATTGAAATAGGCTTCCAATGTTGCCCAACCATATGCCAAACACATCGTCAATATAGCGCCACCAGGTGGCGCCATACTGTTTAAGCAATTCATTACTGTAAACAAGTTTTTCTTCATATACATTCATATATATGTTGGCATATGTAGGGGCGACATTGGAGCCCATTGCTGTGCCTTGCTTCTGCATATAGAACTGATCCTGAAATAAAAAGTAATTGTAGCGAAGTATAATGTCTAACAGTTCCAAAACAAAATGTTTCTCCTTTCCAGTAAACAAATTTGAATCTGTAATTATTTTATCCACAGCCCCCACACCCCCATCATGGCTGATGGAGGTTTATAGGCTGGACACATCCATACTAAAGAGTATACATTTATCCAGAGGTACAGAGATATCCTCCAATTTATTTAGGAAATCCCCAGTATCCCTGATAAATGATTGGGACTCAACCACAAACCTCCTCAAGATACGATCAAGATAAACTGAGACACCCGAGAACACACTGTCTACACCTGCCACAATGGGACGGCCCGGTGGCCTCATAAGATTTTTATGTATTTTTGGTAGTGTATATAAGACAGGTGTTCTCGGGTGCCTGTTTATCAAAAATTCCTTTTCTTCTTGCCCAATAATGCCTTTTTGAACAGCACTATCAATACACTTATTCAATTCCTTTTGAATAATAAACACAGGATTATATGCAATAGGTAAATAGTTATCCTTATCAGACAATTGGCATAATATTTCTGATACATAATCACCTTTGTTCTGTAACACGATGGCTCCGCCCTTATCGGCAGATTTAATTATTAATAGTTTGTTATTTTTAATATTCAACAAACTATCTCTCTCCTTTCTGGAGAAATTTGAAACCCTGTGTTTAAATGTAAACCCTTTGGTGCTAGCCTTCTTTCTCAATTTATTAACATCCAGATAAACTTGTGAAATAAATGTATCTATGCTTTTATGATAATATTGTGGATTGAATCTTTTTTTGTTTTTAAGTTGTAATTTCTTAAGACTTAATAGATCCCTTGTAATAGATCTGTCGATCTTTATATTCCCAGTTGGTATCATATTCCCCTCATTACTCTTTAATGCAAAGAAAGACTTAAGTTTGATTTTTCTAAACAACTTATACTCCCTTGCTTTAAAGAACTCCCTACCGAAAAGCCAGTTTATGCGGGTTCGTCGCATTGTGTCAGAAGACAAATTAAGTGAAATAAGGCTTAGGGAGATGGGAGATCTCTTTTTAAACAGAGGATATGATGAAAAGTTAATCCACAAGGAAATTGATAGGACACTGGAGATGACAAGAGAGAGTTTGTTGAAACCTCATGTGAAAGTTAAAGAAAAGAATGGGGATAAACTTGTATTTGTCTCCAAATATAATGAATTACGCACACAGATTCATAAAATAATTTGTAAACATTGGTATATTCTAGCAAATTATAATTCGGACATACCAGAATTCCAGAAGACACCCATGCCTGCGTATAGGAGGGGGGTGAATTTAAGAGATACCTTGGTAAATGCAGACATTGGGAGTACAAAAAGTGATAGGCAGAAGTATATCACTAGTAAAAATTTGGGTTGTTACCCATGTCTTGGGTGTTCCCACTGTAACAGTATGATCAAAAGACCCATTTTTGTCAGGAAAGAAATTTTGGATCAAAGATTTTCTAACATGTAACACCGACTATGCCATTTATCTCCTTAAGTGCCCATGTGGTTTGATTTACTTAGGGGAGACGACCCGTAGGGTACGTGATAGAATCACTGAGCATTAATCCAACATTAGGAGAAAGAACCTAAAATCCCCTGTAGCCACTCATTTTCTAGAAGCCCAACATGGGGTAAGCCAACTTAGATTCCAAGTTTTGGAACATATTCCCCCTGGTAGACAAGGGGGGATAGGGAACAGCACCTTAAACAGAGAGAGGCATTATGGATTTTTACTTTGAATTCATTAGCACCATTTGGTATGAATAAGGATTATGATTTGTCTGTTTTTCTTTAAAAAATTGCTTTCTTTGATTTTTTTTATTAATTTTTATCTCTGTCTCTCCTTTTCCTGTATGATCAGTGTTGTATATGAAGTTAGATGTCACCCAGACCCTGAGAATTTTGGTGATGTTATCTGGAAGGAAAAGAAAAAAGAAAAAAGTAATGATATAAGGAAAACTGAAATTTAAATTAACCCATTCAAGTATGACTTTGTTCTTTAAAAAGATTTTTTCTAAATATTGTTGATGCTTTCAAAAAATTCTGTGTAATATTTCACCTTTTTATGTTTCATATAGGTGAATTGGTAATTAGTTTAGTGTCTTTGATGTTTAATGGTTAGGATACCTACATATGCTAATATAATAATATTATTAGGATTGTGGAAAGAGTTAAATGTTTTTGGTGGGTGTCTCCTAAGGGGTATATAAGGAGGTGGAGGAAGTGATGTATGTATGGCATGATGAAGGACATGTAGTCCGAAACGTTGCTGTCTGTTTTGTACTCCTGGATATGAAATAAAGTTTGGAGATAATTCTATTGGAGTGCTGCTATTCATCTTTTGCTTTGGATTTTGTTTGCAGGGTTGTGCAGTGCATAGCTATAGCGTGCACCCAACTCTAACAGTGTGTGCTGGACTACTGTGATTTATCAAATATGGATGATCCCCAGTTAGTTGGTGCAGGTGCTGTTGCACAAATTGTGTACAACAGAATCAGGCATGCTCAGCATCTCCAAGAGAGGTGTAGAGCTTGTCTAATCAGAGGTCCTCCTGTTCACAGGGTGAGGCCCACCTTGGATAACATGAGCGACTTCAAGGTTTATGACAAGTATAGACTCAATCGAGAGCAACTCATGGGCCTTTACGAAGTACTAAACCTCATCTGGAGCCACGTAAACATATGCGGAATGCAATCCCTGGCATGACCAAGATGCTAAGTTGCATACACGTCCTGGTCTCCGGAAGTTTTCAATCCGGAGAGGGGTACATGCATGCGCTGTCTTAGGGTACCTTCTTTGTGGTTTTTGACAATTTTATGGACGCCATGGTATGAGTTTGTAAGCTTTACATAGGATTCCCTCAAAATGATGGCGATTGGAGGACCCTGAAGAGGGAATTCTATGCAATAGCTTGAATGCCCAATGTGTTGGGAGCAATAGATTGCACCCACATTGCGCTGCGTGCTTCAGCAAATGACCAGCCCTTCCGAAATCGCAAACACTTTCATAGTCTCATTAACTACTCTGTTTCCTTAGAACCACTTCCCCCTCTAACTCTCCTGTGTCTAGTCATACGCGCTCCTACAAATCTCACTCTCACCTTCTGTCACTCTCACTGCTACTACTGCTCCTAACCCTGGCCCTGCAGCAATCACCACACTTTTACACTCTCACTCCGTCTCCCACAGCAAAAATTCTAGGTCACGCAATACCAACAATCTCATCTCCATTAACACACAGCGCCTATCCCCTCTCTTTTCTTGTGCCCTTTAGAATGCTCGCTCTATCTGTAACAAACTTACAACTGTTCAGGACCTGTTTGTTTCCAACGCTTTTAACCTTTTGGCAATTACTGAAACCTGGCTATCTTCTTCTGACACTGCTTAAATTGCTGCTCTCACTCATGGTGGACTTCACTTCAGCCACACACCTAGGCCAGGTGAGAGACATGGTGGCGGTGTTGGCATCTTACTCTCCCCCTCCTGCTCCTATCAGTACCTATCTCCATTTTCATCTCTCTCCTTTTCTTCCTTTGAAGTCCATTGCATCCGCCTGTTCTCCCCCTCTCTCTCAGAGTGGCAGTTATCTATCGCCCCCCTGGACCAACCTCCCAATTCCTTGACAACATTGCTGCCTGGCTTCCTCACTTTCTCTCTACAAATACACCTACCCTAATTTTGGGGGACTTCAACATCCCTATTGACAACCCACCTGCCCATGCTGCCTCTAAACTTCTCTCACTCACTAACTCCTTCGGCCTCTCACAATCCACCCTATTCCCTACCCACCATGATGGACACTCGATTGATCTGTTATTCTCCTATCTCTGCTCTCTCTTTGATGTTGCCTGTCACCCATTTCCCATCTCAGGCCACCATATGCTCACCTTTAACCCTAATATAGATGCTAAACCTACTTCCCCTTCTCACCCCCGCACCAGTAGATATCTGCATACTGTGGACCCTCCCCAACTCTCCAATCATATTCATATACGCCTCCCCCACACTTCAACTATATCCTGCCCTGACCTTGCTCCTTGCTATAACCCACTATAACAATACTCTCTCCGCTGCACTTGACACTCTCACTCCGGCCCAACTTCGCAAAGCCCCACCTTGTCAGCTACAGCCCTGGCACTCCCAACAAACATGCCACCTACAAAAATGCTCCCACACTGCTGAACGTGCCTGGAGGAAATCCCACTCTGAACCTGATTTCCTGCACTATAAGTTCATTCTTTACTCTTACACCTCTGCCCTTCGCTTAGCTAAGCAAACCTACTTCTCTTCTCTTATATCCACTCACTCTTCCAATCCTAAAAGACTCTTCTCCATTTTCAACTCTCTCCTCTACCCACCTGCACCCCCCCATCTTGCCAGACCTTGCTGACTATTTTTTCAATAAAACACTTGCCATCCGAAGAAACATCCCAACACAAACCTTCAATCTCCCAACTTCGCTCCCAGTCATCCCCTCTGCCACTCTCTGCACCCTCCTCCCAACCACTGAGAGTGAAGTGGCTTCACTTTTGTCTTCCTCACACCTCACTACCTGCCCACTTGACCCTATTCCTTCACATCTAATTCCCCCTCTGTCTCCCACCCTCACTCCGGCTTTTACTCACATATTCAACCTATCCCTTTATACTGGCTCATTCCCTGCCTCCTTCAAACATGCAAAAGTCACCTCCATCCTCAAAAAACCCTCCCTTGACCCTAACTCCCCTGCAAACTACTGCCCCATATCACTGCTCCTGCTAGCTCCAAAATTCCTTGAAAAACTAGTTTTCGATCGCCTAACCCAATTCCTGTCCTGCAACTCATTGCTCGACCCCCTGCAATCTGGCTTCTGTCCCCAACACTCAACTGAGACTGCCCTCACCAAGATTACTAACGATCTCCTTTCTGCTAAAAACAAAGGCTACTACTCTATACTCATTTTACTTGACCTCTCTGCTGCCTTTGACACTGTTGACCATCCCCTTCTCCCATGGACTCTCAGCTCCCTTGGGGTCTGTGAGACTGCCCTCTCCTGGATTCACTCTTATCTCTGTAACAGATCCTTCTCTGTCTCTTTTGCTGGTGACTCCTCCTCTCTTTTGCCTCTGTCTGTTGGAGTACCTCAAGGTTCTGTCCTGGGTCCTCTACTCTTCTCTATTTACACTTCTTCACTGGGTACACTTATCAACAGCTATGGCTTCAGCTGTCACCTCTATGCTGATTATACCCAGATCTACCTTTCCACCCCTGCACTCTCTCCTTCTGTCAATTCTCACATCAGCGACTGCTTATCTGGCATTTCCTCCTGGATGGCCTCTCACCACCTAAGAATAAACATGTCCAAGACTGAACTACT
Source organism: Bombina bombina (assembly GCF_027579735.1). Taxonomy (NCBI): domain Eukaryota; kingdom Metazoa; phylum Chordata; class Amphibia; order Anura; family Bombinatoridae; genus Bombina; species Bombina bombina. Next base: position 205,192,459 of record NC_069507.1, read on the forward strand.
TCTAATTCCCCCCTCTAACTCTACTCCAGTTTCTAATTTTTCTATCACTGTTGGCGGCCAAGTCCGCTGCCTCGGAGTCACACTTGACTCAAATCAGTCCTTCATTCCCCACATCAAATTGCTCGCTTCATCCTGCCACAACCACCTACGCAATATCTCCAAAATTCGTCCGTTTCTAAGTGCTGAAACTACTAAACAGCTAATCCACTCCCTGGTAATTTCCCGACTTGACTACTGTAACAACTTATTAACTGGCCTCCCTCTCGTCCACCTCTCTCCCCTCCAATCCATCCTAAATGCATCTGCCAGGCTAATCCACCTCTCTCGATGCTCTGTTTCTGCTACACCTCTCTGTGAGTCCCTTCACTGGCTCCCCATTCACAACAGAGTTAATTCAAAATTCTCACCCTGACCTACAAAGCCCTCACCAATGCTGCCCCACCCTACCTCACGGATGCGGATTATAAATGTGTGTGAGGATGCCGTATCCTCACTCTGGCAGCAGTTTGAGGACAGACAGTTTCCCGATGGGGGGCTCATTGGTGAGTACTTGTGCACAGCACGGTTCAGAAGTTAGACAATTGCCACTGTAATGTTCGCAAACAGTTGTGCAAAATGTGCCGCTATAGGATGCGCTTTAACCATTTAATTGTCTCTTTCAGCAAATGTCTAGTTTTAGCTCCAAACGCATATGTAGCAGGTCCTAGCTTAAATGTGCAGATATAGGATGCGGTTTAACCATTTATTTGTCTTTCTGCAAATGTCTAGTTTTAGCTCCAAACAGATATGTAGCATGTCCTAGCATAAATGTGCAGCTATAGGATGTGATTTAACCATTTATTTCTATTTCAGCAAATGTCTAGTTTATGTGAAAAACGCATATACAGCAGGTCCTAGCTTAAATGTGCAGCTATAGGATGTGGTTTAACCATTTATTTGTCTTTCTGCAAATGTCTAGTTTTAACTCCAAACTGATATGTAGCATGTCCTAGCTTAAAGGGACACTGTTACGGTACCAACAGTGTACCAAGGTTAATATCAGATGAACAATGTCCTGCATAGGGAATCAGCAATTCACAACCCAGCCAGTTTTCAGGTTTAAAACAGAATGACATTTATTAAAAGGCTATGCCTAGTATTTATGCAGGTCTGACCCCCCCCCCCCCAGATGGGGGTTGAAAGACTGTTGTACATTACATGGAGGGAACAAGCCCTTTGACATGATACAATAGAATTATATTACTTAAACACTTCAACCACAAGACACTCTTGGCCCTTCTTATCACTTAGGCGTTTTCTCTCTGGAGGTGATCAAACAATAGAATGCTTAGCACTAATTAGATTATAGCTGGAGCCAGCAACTCTGTCTTTAGAAATTAGTTTCTTAGCTAAACACAATTAACTCCTTCAGTCCTGACAGAAGGGTCTGTCACATATCTCCCCCCTTGTGGAACACTCCGGCAGACCCGGCTTGACCCTTTGGCGGGTCAACCTGGGGATGACCGGACTAGGAGGTGGTAGGCATGTCAGTTTGCCAGGACAATCCATCTGTATTCCCGTTATGAGAGAGAATTCCTGTCCATACAAAGAAGGGTTCAACTTCCTCAGTGCCCAGACTAGGGCTAAACAGTCCTTCAAAATCCCATCAGCTTCTTTACGAGTTTTCTGTACCTGCTCTTTATAGGTATCCACAATCCCTTCATACTGACATAGGGTGCCCTTGAGTTGCTGCACCTCACTATGAGCCAGCGTCAGCTTCTCCTCAAGTGTCGCTAAGTTTGTCTTTAATGTTTCATGTCCCACTCTCAAGCTGGTGTTTTCTGCAGTCTGTCGGTGCAGCTTGTCTAGCAGAGATTCACGTTCTAAACGTGCTTTTTCCTCTGCGCTCCTCTTCTCCTTCATCAGCGCATTGTAACGGGACTTCCACGTATCAATAGCGGATAGAGATTTACTGAGCTCAGCGTCCTGGGGCTTAGCAGCAGGGGGGTCAGTCTCTGCTGCACGGATCTGAGCACGGGTAGTCACAGGGTTAACATCAGCGGGACCCATGGGAGCATAGGCAGAAACAAGGGGAGCCAAGTCATTTCCAAGAAGAACATCAGCAGGTAAGTCCTTCTTGACCCCCACATTCACAGGTCTAGCGCCCACTCCCCAATCCAAATGTACCCTGGCAACAGGTAGGCTGAACACATCGCCCCCTGCTACCCTCACAGCCACAGTGTCTCCAGTGTACTGTTTCTCAGACACCAAGTTCTTTTGAAGCAAGGTCATGGTAGCACCAGTATCCCGTAGACCACTGACCTTCTTCCCATTCACTTTAACCAGTTGCCGGTTATTCCGGTGGGCAGCTTGCACAAGGTCTGCCTCATGTAGGATGCTCCAGCATTCTTGCGCCTCTACGTAGCGGGCCGCAGGCTGAGAGTTACGTGGGATTCCGCCGGCGGGTCTTCTCCAGGACTGTGCTTGGTTCGCTGCATTTAGGGGACACTCTGGTCTTTTGTGCCCTAGTTGCTTACATCCAAAGCACCAAATAGGCTGTGAGTAGCCCCGTGAATTGAACCGGGCTCTCTGAGGGTAGTTCGTGGACGGAGGCCGTGTGGTATAGCGGTGCGCCGGGGGTTGGTAACTGGCAGCTGCTGGGGTGACTGGGGGTCTGTACTCCACTCTAGCAGGGGGCTTAGTGGTAGAAGTGTCCAGTTTGCGGGCATCCATATACTCATCTGCCAGGCGAGCAGCTTCATGCAGGGTGGAGGGTTTACGGTCCCGAACCCACTCTCTAACTCCTGCTGATAACTTGTCAAAGCAATGTTCCAACAGGAATAGCTGCAGCACCTCTTCCCCAGATACGGCTTGGCACCCCGCTATCCAGTGAGCTGCTGTGCGGTGCACCTTGCATGCCCACTCAACGTAGGAATCACCAGCTAATTTAACAGTGTCTCTGAACCGCCTCCGGTATGCCTCCGGTGTAACCGCATACCTGGAGAGCAGAGCCTCTTTCACAGTATTATAATCCCCAACCTCCTCATCTGGAATGGCCCGAAAAGCCTCACTGGCCCGGCCGGATAATTTTCCGGATAATATCGTGACCCAGTCCTCTGCGGGTACCTTGTGTAGTGCACATTGCCTCTCAAAATCCGCAAGGAACCCATCAATCTCTCCTTCTGTTTCCAGGAAGTTTTTAAAAGCTGCAAAATTTACTTTTCTCTTTTCCACTTGGGCTGCTGCAGCGCTGCTTTGGCGAAGTAGGTTGGCCTCCACAGCTGCTATGACCCGGTCGATAATTTCCGCAGATGGGTTGGGGCCATAATGTGCCAGTCTTATTTTAACCGCCCGATCAAAGCGTGCTTCTTCAGGGGTTCTGTCTGATATGCTGGGCCCATTGGTTCCTTCTGTCCCTGGTACTCTTTCCATCTTAGTCAGTATTGTAATAATCCCCCTCTTCCTGAGGTTACTGGCTTGTGTAGTTGCTCTTCTGGGCGATAAGGTTCATTCCGTCGCTTGCCACCAATTGTTACGGTACCAACAGTGTACCAAGGTTAATATCAGATGAACAATGTCCTGCATAGGGAATCAGCAATTCACAACCCAGCCAGTTTTCAGGTTTAAAACAGAATGACATTTATTAAAAGGCTATGCCTAGTATTTATGCAGGTCTGACCCCCCCCCCCCAGATGGGGGTTGAAAGACTGTTGTACATTACATGGAGGGAACAAGCCCTTTGACATGATACAATAGAATTATATTACTTAAACACTTCAACCACAAGACACTCTTGGCCCTTCTTATCACTTAGGCGTTTTCTCTCTGGAGGTGATCAAACAATAGAATGCTTAGCACTAATTAGATTATAGCTGGAGCCAGCAACTCTGTCTTTAGAAATTAGTTTCTTAGCTAAACACAATTAACTCCTTCAGTCCTGACAGAAGGGTCTGTCACAGACACTAAACCCAATTTCTTTTCTTTCATGATTCAGATAGATCATGCAATTTTAAGCAACTTTCTAATGTACTCCTATTATCAAATTTTCTTTGTTCTCTTGCTATCTTTATATAAAAAGCAGGAATGTGAAGCATAGGTGCCGGACGATTTTTGGTTGAGAACCTGGGTTATGCTTGCTTATTGGTGGGTAAATGTAATCCTCCAATAAGCAAGTGCTATTCATTGTGCTGAACCTAAAATGGGCTGGCTGCTAAGATTTATATTCCTGCTTTTAAAAAAAAGATAGAAAGAGAATGAAGAAAAATTGATTATAGGAGTAAATTAAAAAAATTCTTAAAATGTCATGCTCTGTCTGAATCATGAAAGAAAAAATTTGGGTTCAGTGTCCCTTTAAATGTGCAGATAGGATGCGGTTTAACCATTTATTTGTCTTTCAGCAAATGTCTAGTTTATGCAGGGCCGTCTTTAACACAGGGCAAAAGGGGCAGCTGCCCAGGGCCCAGTCTTGTTGAGGGGTCCAAGAGTCCTAAAAAAATAATATTTTTTTTTGGTTCATGCCAGACTGCTGATGTCATGTGACATGGGACGCACACACAGTCAGTCCTAATATTGTCACAGTCAAAAGTTCTCTGCTTATATTTATTTGTGAGAAACTGTGCCAGACCGTGCCAGTGTCATGTGACATGCCAAGCTAGTGCCATGTGCTGTTTTAGATGTGCACTGTGCAGCACTGAATGCTAAGCCCTAACTCGGCACCCAGCCAATCCCACTGCTTTAGAAAAGGTCCTGCTGGGGTTACCACTGTTACCAGGTAATTGCTCTGATGGTGGGGATTGTTTCTGGGTAGGGCTGACTGTAGGCGCATGCAGCTGAAAGCTAGAGCGGCAGGCACGTGAGGATTTTAGCATCTGTGCAGCTGCACACACTGCTCTCTTCAGTCTAGAGGCTGTGTAACTACAGTCTCACACTGTATCCATGCAGCCTTGGAAAGACAGCATCCAGTCTGCTGGTCCCCTTAGCCCTGCTCTTTCTGCTGTGGCCCTAAGATCAACTAACTGAAGTTTGTTAGGGGAACAATGCTTTGTAGAAAGGTGTCAGTGGGAAGAATAAGTGAGTGAACACACGCCCCTCCCCCATGCAGCAGCATGTAGTGTAGGGTGAGAGGGAACGTTTTCCTAGCAAAGAAGTGACATGTGCTGCTGTGGCTGATGTATAGTGTCATGCTGATACTTCACACATTAAGGTAAGGTTTATTTTTATAGGTATTTTCTCTCAGATTTTACACCTTCCCATAGTAGTTCTGCTGTTCCAGACAGCAAACTTATATTTGTCTGCACCTCCATGCTTCCTCCTCAGTCTTTACCTTGCATTGCTCCTGTTGGCTGCCCTATAACTCTTTAACTAGCTAACCTCACACCAGAACCACATTCAAAAGCATATTAAATTAATCCACAGTGGAGAAATTTATATATTTATTTACGTATTAGTACTGCTTAGGTCCAGTTTCACATATTGCAATTTATTTCATTTTTTTTTTTTAAATGATTAGCCCAGCAGTGTATGATCCACTGCTGGGCTAATAATGTTTTTAAAAAAATTGATTTAGTTGTTTTTTGGGATGTTGGGGTGGAGAGTGAAATTGCATGGGGGGGGGGGGGGGCAAGAAAATGTTTGCCCAGGGTCCAGTCCATATTAAAGACGGCCCTGAGTTTATTCGATTTTTGTCCACACAAATGCATTGTATCTTATTGAAATGTATTTTAATATAATAATTTTAACGATATTTGTAATATTTGACATTTTGCTATGTTCATTATTTATAGGTGATTCGGGTTACATGATCCGGCCTTGGCTCATTACGCCGTTGTGTAACCCCACAGATGAGGCCCAGTAGCGCTACAATCGGGCACACAAGCAGACTAGGGCTGTAGTGGAGCGGATGTTTGGGCTCCTCAAAATGCGCTTAAGATGCCTGGACAGGTCTGGAGGAGCCCTTCAATACAGCCCTAGGAAGGTGGCAAAGATTGTTAAAGCCCCGAGACCTCCTCCAAGATGAGGAGGACAACCCAGTTCTAGAGGGGCCATTCCGGGATGAGGGGCTCAATATATATGACTTAGCTTCACACTTGATTGATAGAACATAACACAAAAGATTCTACATATGCTTAGTAAGCTATTGATCTAAATAGTTTCGGAAATGGTTAGGGGGGATGCAGAACCAAGTCACACATTTTTAATAATGATTTTATTTACACTTTATTTTCCATTAGGGAGATGACTTCATCTACAGACTAAAAGTGAAGAATCCCAGACTGAAAGTGAAGAATCCCAGACTGAAAGTGAAGAATACCTATGTGATCCTGTCTGTGGCATTGTCTCTCAACTGTGCTGACTTTGAAAAATATACAAATACACGTTCACATGGTAAGTGGCCACAATTATCTGGAACAAGACTGGGGATACAGGATGCATCCTATGGGAGACACTTATGGTTCATAATGTTATTTTTTTTTTTAGATGGTATTTCACAATCCTCTATTTTGAAAATGATGAATAGGAAACATAATGAAGATAAATTGATATTTTGAATAGAATTGCCTTTCAAAAAACCATACATCCAGGTTAGTTTGCACAATGCATGCTATTTAAGAATCATAGGAGGAATAATGTTCAAAGAATTCATAATATATACATGTCCTAATTTAGAATAAGTTTATTTTATATACATTACCCCTACTTTTTGCTAGAGAGGACTCAGATTGTGAGCAATCAGACAGATAAAGGGATACATTTTATAGTTGACATTTAGGTATATTATTATTTGAAGGGATAGGAAATATTACATTCAATTATGTCCCTCATACAATAGAATAATTTTATTTTTCTACAAAAATTGATATGCATTATTTTGTCCAATTTAAAATGCTAATATGTGTAATTGAACTATTGATTAGACAATTTAATGTACTGTATAGATGGATAGATATAGATCTCCAGTCTGACCGTGTCTTTAATATCAAGACAAACAATACATGTTAGAGCATAGACAGAAGATTAATTTACAATTATTATATTTAATGAATATTTTGTTAGTCATGTGTTCATTAAATAACCTAATTGACTAATGTTTTTAATATTTATTTTCTTTCTTTTTCAGATTTACATTTTTGATTAATTCCAAAACTAATATTGATTTTTTTTTAAATTTCTTTACATACTATATTTTTATATTTTATTTATTGAAATACATATTTGATACATATCTCTATCCCAGTAAGCTAAGAAATACATCCATCTAATATTCTGAATGCAAACAAAATATTAGTCCCATGACTGTTAAAGTATCTATTTTACAAGCACATGCCTGATATCAAATATACTAATTTTGAATAATTTATTGAATTAAAAAATATCAACACAGCTTAAGCAGATAATGTTAAAGTCAAGTATCTTACAAAAGTTAAGGTGGAGTTAGATACAGCCATCTATGATTTGGTTGTGTGACTTAGAGATGTCAAAATCATAAAATGTTTATGACGAGGATATGCAGTATAAATTATACATAACAACTTTGCTCATTTCACTTTTAAGAAATGAAAGTGTTTAACTTGTTACATTAAAGCGACAGTGTAGTTTAATGTTATATTTACATTCTAATATCTCTAATCTTTCTTTGGTAACAAAAACATTCTTAAAATAAATATAGGTTATTTATTATGCTTTCATTATTTGAAAGGTAATCTAGTTTAAATTATCTTAAAATAAAACGTAAGTTAATTTCACATTTATACCAAGCTAGTTATTGTATGCCATATTGATTACTTTTTACTCTAGTGGAGTCATTTGAAGGGTCAGTTAACTATAGATATATCAAAATATAATTTGTCACAATTATATTTTTTACCTGTTGGCATGTATCAAATTTCTATAAGTATTTCTGTTACCCTTGATTTTAATTTAGTTTATTTCTCCAATGTTATCTCCACTTACTCCTATTGGTTTTGTCCTTAAAGGGACATTAAACCCAAATTTTAATTTAATGATTCAGACAGAGAATACAAATTTAAACAACATTCAAATTTACTTCTATTATCTAATTTGCTTCATTCTTTAGATATCCTTTGTTAAATAAATAGCAATGCACATGGGTCAGCCAATTACATAAGGCATCTATGTGCAGCCACCAATCAGCAGCACCTGAGCCTATCTAGATATGCTTTTTAGGAAAGAATATCAAGAGATAAAAGCAAATGAGATAATAGAAGTAAATTAGAAAGTTGTTTAACATTGTATTCTCTATCTAAATCAGGAAAGAAAAAAAATTGGATTTAATGTCCCTTTAAGACAAAGCTGTATAAATACAGCCATTGTAAGATATTTCAGTCACAGTGGGGCATACAATACATAAGTTAATACAAATTACAAATGTTTTATGTTGATTGTTTGGCCGATATAAGAAGAATGTATATGTCTAAAAATGGGATAAAGTTAGGAGATCAGACTATCTATCCAAGCTAATACACATATTTGTGGTTTTCAATTCCTAATAATAATTCATAGACCAACATGAACCATTTAATTTAATACATTATATACTCTGCTGATAATAAAATAATAATGAATTGTAAACACATTCATTTCTCAAAATATTATAATATACTGTCCCTTTAAGAGACTGCACTGAATAATTTAAAAGCTCCATGAAAGGATGGAGATAAGTGGACATTTTACAAACAAGGTTCTCACACAGGTCAAACGTATATTCATATAACAGGATCGAATATGCAATAATTAGTAGTGTAGTAAAGTAAATATCTTTTGGGTGTACTGTCCCTTTTATATGTATATAAAATCATATATTTAAATATATTTCTCATATTCACACATGACTGCATATTTAAAAGATAAACTTAGTTTTAATTTAGAGCTTGTGATGGCTATTTCATTTTTTTTGAAAGGGAAATGACAAAATAATCTAATCTTCCATGATTCAGACAGAGCAGATTTGAATATAAAATAAAAATGGACTTTAATAATCACATATGGTTTATTCTCATGTTATCCTAAGTTTGCACAAACAAGATGCATAGGCTTATGATCAGCAAAGCATTACTGTGAAATATCTACTTGTTTGTGGGTGGGCAACAATGCATATTTACAATGTTTAGACATATGTCTTTAGATAAATTTAAATATTGCATATCAGCTCATTAAAGGGACATTAATCCAAAAACTTTATTTCCTGATTCCTATATAAAAAATAATTTTAAACATTCAAATATACTTCAATTATCTAATTACCTTCATTCTTTTGATATACTTGCCTTTAAAACCATATCTAGATATGCTCAGTAGCTGCTGATTGGTGGCTGCACAGAGATGTCTTGTGTGACTGGCTCAACCATGTGCATTGCTATTTCTTATGTAAAGGATATCGAAAGAATTAAGCTAAATAGAAAGAGTTACATTTTAATGTTGTTTAAAACTGTATTCTCTATCTGGATCATGAAAGAAAATATTTGGGTGTAATGTCCCTTTGAAAATAAAGACGCTGTTGCAAAAATAAATATATGTAAGCAGTTCAGACCAATACAAGCTCAAATATAATTTACTAATAATAAACAAACGTTGATATTAAAATTAAAAACATTTTTAAGCCAAGATACGTCCATTATAAATACTAATTACGCATTTCAACATTTTAGAAATATAGCGTGGTAAACGTATCTTGCAACACGAGATTAGCATCTTTAAAAATTCTATTCTTTTTTTTTTTTAATCTTTATTCAAACAATTTCGGGTACAGCCAGACATAAAGAAATTTAAAGTATACTTATACAGTAAAGCCTGTGACAATAAACCATACAGAATAATGATCAATACATAATAATTCATTTCTGCTACATTTCTTCTTACTTAACATGTTGTTTAACAGAAGTCATGTATATCGAGTCAAGAAAAAGTCCATTCTAGTATCCTTGTTGTGGTTTTTCTCTCTTTTCTTTCCCATCTCTCCTCTGTGGAGGATAGGGATACAGACACATAAAAAATACACTCAGAAACAAAACAAACAAACAAAAAAAAAGCAAACAAAAAAAAAACCATAACCCTCCTCCTCTCCCATACCCCTAACAAGGACTAATACCATTCAGATGGAAAGATATTTAGTAAGTTTAAAGATTCAAAATATTCTGTTCTACAGAAATTACGAATGAAAAGAAATTGAGTGGACAGTGGGTAAGATAAAATAACTCTTAACCATTTCATGAAAAATTCTTTAATCTTTTTGTTATGTAAAGGTGATATATTCAATTGTTCAAAAACTAACTGAAAATAAATAGAGTGTATAAAGCATGTCAATGTGGGGGTGCCTTCTTATTCTTCCAATTTTTCAATAACAGGCTACGACCCAGAGTAATCACAGTATTTATAAGGTTAGCATTTACTATGTTAGGGGGCTTTATTGCACTTAGCATTATTTATGGCTTCCAAAACCTCATCTCTGGTTATAGGTCTGTTTAAAACATCAAGCAGTTCTCGTGTTATTTTAAGTGACGTGATTTTGTGCCAAAAATCATTTTTGGTATCCATAATAATATCTTTAGTAGAATATAGCTTTTGAAAGTATTCTAAAAAAACATTTTTAATTTTGGTAAGATCCATAACTCTATCTGTCCCGTCTGTAATTGCTTCTATTATATTAGTTTTTTCCTGGCTTTATCCAATCTGTATAAAAATTTGGTCGATTTACCATATTGACCTTTGTATATAGCACTTATCTTTAGTTCTTCCCATGAAACCTTTTGTTTAGTAAAAATATCCCTTTCTTCTTTAGCCATTTTATATTACAATGTCCCATAACAATTTAGAGGGCTCGTAAATATATTTATGGAATGTATTCTGATCTGATTAGATAACTGGATTTCCCTCTCCTGCATCTTTCTTTTTTTTATATCATATAAGCTTTGATCTCCCCTCTTAAGCAGGCTTTGGCGGTTTCCCAAAAAATTTCTGTTCTTTCTCTGTACGTTCTATTTAGATAGCTAAATTCTCTCCATATATGTTTTAGCCAGTTACAAAATTCTAGATTGTTTACTAAAAATTTTGGGAAAAAGAAATTGTTCCTTTCATTTCTCTGGCTTGGTTGCAAACAAATGTCTAATGAAATAATCGCATGGTCAGAGATATTTATATCATATATCTTTGCCTTAACTTCTAGTTTAATTAGTGAACTTGATAATAAAAAAAAGATCTATCCTGGATAGAGAGCCATGAGATTTAGAATCACAAGTGAAAGATTTCGTATCTGGATATTGTAGGCACCATATATCATGGAGTTTCAAATTCTTGCATACTTGTATAAATATTTTTGCCTTCTGCTTAGAAAAGACAGAGTTTTTGGGGCTAAATTTGTCTAATGTTTTTGTCGGTATCGTTAAAAGATTATATTTTGGCCAATATATTTAGTTAACAAGCAGACTAGACTATTCCAGAAACTGGGCTCTGTTTTATTAGTATCATAAACATTACAGATGATCAACTTAGTCCCCTTCACTTCTAGAACTACCCACCTCTCTTGGGGATCTAAAACTGTATTGATAATGTTATATGACAATTTTTTGTTTATCAGAAAGGCTACTCCTTTTTTTCTCCTGGAACAAGGAGTGGCTATCACCTACCTGATCCATTTGCTTTTAAGTTTAACTGCTTCCTCCACTTTTAAATGTGTTTCTTGTATTAAAGCTATATCAGGATTGTATTTACCTAGATGTTTGATTATTTATTTTCTTGTTATTGGGGAGGTGATGCCACCGACGTTCCAGGAGAGACACCTAATATATCCCTTCATCAAACAAACATATTGTATTCATCTAGGGGAGGGAGAGGAAAGAAAAAAAAAACACACACACCAACCACACCATATATACATAACATATACACAATAAAACCTTCTCAGCCAAATTGCAAAACAGTATTGCTTTTTTATTTCTCCCCAATGTAAGCCCACTTATCAGAAATAACAATTTCATCTCAGTTACAATATATATAACCATCAAGTGAGTGACAATTTGTGTTCTTTGAAATAAACTTTAGCTTCTTCTATATTGCCTAACTTAACTATACCCTCTTTATCCTCAAGATAAAGAGGGTATATATATATATATATATATATATATATATATATATATAAAGATTTTTGCAGGGTACAATAATTTTGCTTTATAGCCGTCTTGAATTAGCTTGGTGCAGAATGGAGCCATCTCTTTCTTCCTAGAAGCAGTGTCATTGGAGTAATCTTATAACAACAAGATCTTGTTTTCCCCTATATGGAGATTCTCAACTCTTCTGTACAATCGCAAGACGTTTATTTTATCTTGAGAATTTAAACATTTTACCAGGATTGGTCTTTGGATATTTTTTCCAGTGGCATCTTTAAAAATTCTATTCTAATTTCACGCACTAGCACACAATCGATGTGCATTGTTGGGATTGTAAATACATTCAATAGAGCAATGTCAATACTTCACAATGAGTCACAATATTTCTTTAATTAACAATGAATACATACAATGTTTACTTTTTAGAATAAAATATATATTTTTTAAATAACCTGATCAATATTAAACATCGAAATGTGTAAAACATTTACTAATGTGACTGTATTATATTTACTATCATGAGTAAAAATAAAACCGAGTTCAAATGTAAACAATATATTAAGATTTAACGGATTACATATATTAAATATATGTCACACATATACGCATAACCATCGCATAAATGACAAATAAGTCTACATGCCAAATGTAGTAACAGCACCTTCAGGAGGTATGTGTATGGAAGTTATAAAGATATGAATCCATGAAACATTAAGGAACAGCCAATCAGAGTTCATCATACAAACATATCTTGAGTCAGTATGGCCTCACAGACATGATAACAAAATTTCAATATTTTATCCAATCAGATGTACAGATACCATGTCCCATGGTGCATATCATGTTTACTTCACCATATAAAAGTCCATTACACGTTGCCATTTTTGTCAGTTCTCTAATGCCTGCTGGTATACTTATATACAGCATATATATATATATATATATATATATATATCAAATATTTAATATACAACTCAGCAGGCATGACGTCTCCCAGGTTCACACGGGCGGAAAGTGCTGCACTGGTCAACGCGGTCGAGGAGTTTTATCCGCAGCTGTTTGGGAATAAGAAGAGTCGACGAAGCCGAAAATTAGGAGGGCCCTCTGGGTGTCTATCACCCAGGATGTTAAATCTGTGTGTAACAAATGTGTATATAGTCATATAGTCAACCTATATAGATCTCACAACACACGCTACATATGATGTTTAGATATCTGAATTTAGATTCATCACACATGAAATAGGAATGATGTTTCTTGCGCTCTACAGAATATGCATCACAGAGCTAAAATGGAATTGCGTATCCGTGAAATCCCTATCATCCGCCATTTCATACATTGAATATCGAATCATACAAAAGTTATAAATATTAATTGGTATCATTCAATCTTTACAAATATCCGATTGGAATATCGTAATACACCCAATTGCAAATATATTTAAAGGCTTTAGAAATTATATTCATCACACTACTATATCCAAATCAATTCTGAATCACGGATGCGCAAATACGCTTTTAATAATTGTGCAATGATCACAAAAGATATAATTGCACAGAGACGTGAACATGTTTTTGCTGTAACAGTGGCATTACTTTAGACATGTTGGTCAAATGTATACGTTAATTAGTATATATGTGAAGAATACAGTATCCTTATTTACAATCTTCTACATTAGAAAAGCTATACTAGCAATATCACAATAAAAATTGAACAATGTCTAACAATTGATGACAATGCAGGAAGACAAAAAATTACAGTGACAGTCAACAACATAAAAGATTGTAAAGAAGAATACATGATCTCTTTATTTATAAATTAATTTTGAAAACAATGAACTCACGTGAATACAAATATTATTTTACTTTGTCAATTTGAAAAATAATATCTGATTGTTCGTGTCCATGGCCTGATTTGTATTAATGATATCCAATCCTGATTGAATCTTTTACAGATATGGATGTTGGTGCTGGAACCTTGAGCCCGTGTTAGTCACAGTATAGTATGTCTCATTCTAATTTACCTTGGACATAACATTACATAATCCATTCACATTGATCTATAATAATATGGATACTCTAATTCAATTTTCTTGTTATTTTAAAATAAGAATCACGAATCAGAGTTGGGATTCCATTATAATACAAATCTCAATTTATGAGTATTTGAAGATATTCCTTTGATTATTGATATCTTCATTTTAATATAATCCTAGGGTCATGGCCATTTTGTATTTTGCCCCTGGGTAGTGCTTGACAGTTTTTGGCTACATTTAGACAACACTAACACATTTTTACATATGTGCAGATTATATAAATATACATCTCATATGCTTTGATATTTTCTTCTTATCATTAAAGGGATATGAAACACAACATTTTTCTTTTATGATTTAGACACAACATGTGATTTTAAACAAATTTCCAATTTGATTCTATTATCTAAATTTCTTCAGTCTATTGGTATCCTTAGTTGAAAAGCATATATAGGTAGTCTCAGGAGTAGCAATGCATTACTGGGAGTAACCTGCTGATTGGTTGATGCACAAAATTGACTATTTTCATTGGCTCAACAGATGTCTTCAGATAACTCCCAGTATATATATATATATACAGGGAGTGCAGAATTATTAGGCAAATGAGTATTTTGACCACATCATCCTCTTTATGCATGTTGTCTTACTCCAAGCTGTATAGGCTCGAAAGCTTACTACCAATTAAGCATATTAGGTGATGTGCATCTCTGTAATGAGAAGGGGTGTGGTCTAATGACATCAACACCCTATATCAGGTGTGCATAATTATTAGGCAACTTCCTTTCCTTTGGCAAAATGGGTCAAAAGAAGGACTTGACAGGCTCAGAAAAGTCAAAAATAGTGAGATATCTTGCAGAGGGATGCAGCACTCTTAAGATTGCAAAGCTTCGGAAGCGTGATCATCGAACAATCAAGCGTTTCATTCAAAATAGTCAACAGGGTCGCAAGAAGCGTGTGGAAAAACCAAGGCGCAAAATAACTGCCCATGAACTGAGAAAAGTCAAGCGTGCAGCTGCCAAGATGCCACTTGCCACCAGTTTGGCCATATTTCAGAGCTGCAACATCACTGGAGTGCCCAAAAGCACAAGGTGTGCAATACTCAGAGACATGGCCAAGGTAAGAAAGACTTAAAGACGCCCACCACTGAACAAGACACACAAGCTGAAACGTCAAGACTGGGCCAAGAAATATCTCAAGACTGATTTTTCTAAGGTTTTATGGACTGATGAAATGAGAGTGAGTCTTGATGGGCCAGATGGATGGGCCCGTGGCTGGATTGGTAAAGGGCAGAGAGCTCCAGTCCGACTCAGACGCCAGCAAGGTGGAGGTGGAGTACTGGTTTGGGCTGGTATCATCAAAGATGAGCTTGTGGGGCCTTTTCGGGTTGAGGATGGAGTCAAGCTCAACTCCCAGTCCTACTGCCAGTTTCTGGAAGACACCTTCTTCAAGCAGTGGTACAGGAAGAAGTCTGTATCCTTCAAGAAAAACATGATTTTCATGCAGGACAATGCTCCATCACACGCGTCCAAGTACTCCACAGCGTGGCTGGCAAGAAAGGGTATAAAAGAAGAAAATCTAATGACATGGCCTCCTTGTTCACCTGATCTGAACCCCATTGAGAACCTGTGGTCCATCATCAAATGTGAGATTTACAAGGAGGGAAAACAGTACACCTCTCTGAACAGTGTCTGGGAGGCTGTGGTTGCTGCTGCACGCAATGTTGATGGTGAACAGATCAAAACACTGACAGAATCCATGGATGGCAGGCTTTTGAGTGTCCTTGCAAAGAAAGGTGGCTATATTGGTCACTGATTTGTTTTTGTTTTGTTTTTGAATGTCAGAAATGTATATTTGTGAATGTTGAGATGTTATATTGGTTTCACTGGTAAAAATAAATAATTGAAATGGGTATATATTTGTTTTTTTTTAAGTTGCCTAATAATTATGCACAGTAATAGTCACCTGCACACACAATAGCTATAACTAAAAATAAACTAAAAACTACTTCCAAAACTATTCAGCTTTGATATTAATGAGTTGTTTGGGTTCATTGAGAACATGGTTGTTGTTCAATAATAAAATTAATCCTCAAAAATACAACTTGCCTAATAATTCTGCACTCCCTGTATATATATATATATATATATATATATATATATATATATATATAAATATATATAATTAGTTTAATATTAAGATCTCAAAGCTTCTTAGTCTACACCTTTATGCTTCAGAACATGGCTAGCACATGTTTATATTTAGTATAAATTTAGACAACAATCATCAAGTGATGCACACATGAGAACTCTTAAATGTTCCATGTACTCAACTTTTGTGAATATTTTCAAAATACAGACACTAAAATTTAATTATTACTCATTGATAATTAAAAATCTTATTTCATTTGCATGCTCCATCAAAATGATGTAATGATGTAATTCCTAACTTTGGTTCAGTATCTCTTTAATGCAACATTGATGTGTGTCCTTGCACACCAATAACACAGTAAAATATTTGTTTTTAACGTGTACACAACATATTATGCTTTACAGAGATTGATGTAACATTTGCGATTGGAGTCTGATGGTACGTCAAATATTTATAACATGTATATAACATAGGTTGACCATATTACCGCTTTAAAAAGGGACACATGAAAAATACATAGGTCAGGGCTGTTTTCAAGTCTGTTTAAAGAAATGTTTTGTATAAGGACCCTGACTTATGTATTTTTAATGTGTCCATTTTTAAAGCGGGAATATGGTCACCCTAATATAACGTGTATTGTTTCTAAATCATACTATTGACAAAAAATAAAGTCTACAGCTTTGTACCTTTCAAATATATTATTACATTCTTTTCAAATACACTACTGCCCCACTTTCTATATCATGCAGCATGAACATATGTTTTTATTTTTTATCTAATTTATGCATGATTTGTCATTAATGACATCATGATGTCACATGCATATTCCATGCAAAACCCCAATAATCATCTTCTGATTGTACAGACAGTCATTGCTATTCATCTGAGTGCCTAGATGCAGACCATATCATTATGTCATCATTGTTTTGAACTTCTAAGCCACTTCTAAGTATACATAAAACATAATCTTGTTGACATTCCTTGTTTTAAAGGGACATGAAACCTAAAAAGATTCTTTTATGATTTAGGTAGAATATACAATTTTAAACAACTTTCCAGTTTACTTCTATTATCAGATTGGCTTCATTATTTTAGTATAATTTGTTGAAGTAGCAGCAATGCACTACTGGCTTCTGACTGAACACATGGGTGAGCCAATGAAAATAGGCATAAATATGCAGCCACCAATCAGCAGCTCGAACCTAGATTCTCTGCTGCTCCTGAGCTTACCTAGATAAACCTTTCAGCAAAGGATAACAAGGGAAGGAAGCAAATTAAATAATAGAAGTAAATTGTAAAGTTGTTTAAAATTGCATGCTCTTTCAGAATCATGAAAGAAAATTTTTGGTTTTCATGTCCCTTTAATTTCATGATGTATGATATGTAAATGGATTTAAAAAAAAATATGTGTAGACTGTCCATTTCAATCAAACATAAATATTCATTAAAACTAAAGCATGCATTTCGGAATGTGTCTATTAATATTGGGATGACATACATTTAATCCTAATGATTAAGAGAGATTCACAAAATATACTCTGAAAATGTAATATCAGATAGATAAAATTATATTCTTAATATTTAATATGAACGGTAGTATTTACTGTGTATATATTCTGAATAGTAATTGATTGAACCATCAAGCTTCAAATTAGTCCATTTAAGATTACAAAGGCAATCATCGAAATATATATGTAAATCAGTGTTTACCTGGTTTCAAAGGCTAGGTGGAGTGGCCATTTAGATTTGATCATATTACACACTCCCATATTATTTACCAAAATATTATCCAAAAGATAAATATATTATAAAATCATAAAGATTAGAACATAATGTTGACTTTGAAAAATATGATTTGTAATGTATTTATGAAATGTTACATGAAAAATAATAGTGAACAGTCAGAGTTTAAAGGATCAATTAAATCTTCTTATTAATTATATTTGATTCAAATCAATAACTTAAAACAGTCATTATTGTGACTTTGTATAAATATTTTATGAGAACAAGAATCCAGATTTTAAATAATGTTGAATCTTGATTTCTTTCAAGATAATAATCTATTTTCCTATCATATATGTATTTATTGAATTATTTTATATATTTCAGATGGACCTTCCACTTCTGGGCATCAGCCTCCTGCCCCCCCCAGCCAGAAGCCCCTCCCACCCCCACGCCCCCCCACCCAGAAACCCCTCCTGCCCCCCCCAGCCAGAATCCACTTCCGGCCCTTCCCAAACTGAACCCGCTCCTGGCCCTTCCCATTCTTACTGCTGTCCTGTCCCTCCAAAAAAACGATTCCTTGCCCCCACTCGCTGCTCTCCCCGTTTGGTCCAATTTGCATCTCCCCCACCTGTACAGCCACCAACTCCCCAGACCCCTGACTCCCCAGTTGTGCAGGGTCCAGTCCCCCACCTCACCCGATCCCTCCCCATCAACACCTTTACCCTAATCCAAATCCCCACCTTCATTGACCTGGGTGTTGGATTGTCCTTCCCAGCCACCGATGTAAGCATCATTATGAATACACATGTGTAAAACTTCTATATAACATATTTAATTATAATAATGATTTTTATTTTAATTATTACAATGTCTCTTTGCTCGCTTTGCTCTCTTTTTATTATGTTCTGTAATTATTATTAATTTGTATTATTTATTTTTGTTTAGGTTGTGACTCAGCATGGTTAACGCTAGAGGCTCTAGCGCATATTGAGCAGACCATTCTGAGTAACAATCAGTTGCTGGGAAGGATGCATGAGACCATGCGTATCCAGCTGCAGCTTCATCGCTTGACTCTAGAACGCATAATGTGGTTAGAGGCAATGCATGAAGCCGCAGCTGGAGATGCACAGGACGATGAAGGTGATGCTGATGCCCCATAAGTGAAGGATCCGGAGATGGCCAGAGGGAGAATGAATAAATCCTCCATCCACATGTTATTTGTTTTGTTAATCTGTTGCCGTTTGGCCTTTTTTTGTGTTTATTGCTTTGTCTGTTGCACTATTTCACCTTGTCAGATTTTAATTAAGGGGCCATTTTGGCCTTTGCTTGCCCTTGTCAACTCCCTCCAAGGACTGTGATGCACTATTTCACCTTGTCAGATGGCTCACTTGGCCTTTGTTTTGCCTTGTCAACTCCCTCCAAGGACTGTGATGCATTATGTCACCTTGTCAGATGGCTCCAATGGGGCTGTGTTGGCCTTTGCTTGCCCTTGTCAACTCCCTCCAAGGACTGTGATGCACTATGTCACCTTGTCAGATGGCTCCACTGGGGCTGTGTTGGCCTTTGTTTTGCCTTGTCAACTCCCTCCAAGGACTGTGATGCACTATGTCACCTTGTCAGATGGTTCCAATGGGGCTGTGTTGGTCTTTGTTTGCCCTTGTCAACTCCCTCCAAGGACTGTGATGCACTATATCACCTTGTCAGATGGCTCCAATGGGGCTGTATTGGCCTTTGTTTGCCCTTGTCCACTCCCTCCAAGGACTGTGATGCACTATGTCACCTTGTCAGATGGCTCCAATGGGGCTGTGTTGGCCTTTATTTTGCCTTGTCAACTCCCTCCAAGGACTGTGATGCACTATGTCACCTTGTCAGATGGCTCCAATGGGGCTGCATTCACCTTTGTTTGCCCTTGTTAACTCCCTCCAAGGACTGTGATGCACTATGTCACCTTGTCAGATGGCTCCAATTGGGCTGTTTGGCCTTTGTTTTGTCTTTTCAACTCCCTCCAAGGACTGTGATGCACTATGTCACCTTGTCAGATGGCTCCAATGGGGCTGTGTTGGCCTTTGTTTTGCCTTGTCAACTCCCTCCAAGGACAGTGATGCACTATGTCAAATTGTTAGATGGCTCCAATGGGGCTGTGTTGGCCTTTGTTTGCCCTTGTCAACTCCCTCCAAGGACTGTGATGCACTATGCCACCTTGTCAGATGGCTCCAATGGGGCTGTGTTGGCCTTTGTTTTGCCTTGTCAACACCCTCCAAGGAGTGTGATGCACTATGTCACCTTGTCAGATGTCTCCAATGGGGCTGTGTTGGCCTTTGTTTGCCCTTGTCAACTCCCTCCAAGGACTGTGATGCACTCTTTCACCTTGTCAGATGGCTCCAATGGGGCTGTGTTGGTCCTTGTCAATTCCCTCCAAGGACTGTGATGCACTATGTTACCTTGTCAGATGGCTCCAATGGGGCTGATTTATCATTATGACTTGTTTTAAAGTTATCGTATTTATTTATGTTTTATGACATTCCTATATAATATTCATCATAATAAAAATAAAGTCATTAATATGTTATTTTTCATCATTATTTATTCATGTCATTTATTAAAAAATATATTTTATGTGGTTAATCCTTAAAGGGACATGAAACCAAAAAATGGTCTTTCATGATTCAGATATATAATACAATTTTTATAAACTTTCATATTTGCATCTATTATTTAATTTGCTTCATTTTCTTGATATACTTTGCTGAAAGGTTTATCTTTGCAAGATCATGAGTAGCAGAGAACCTAGGTTCTAGATGTTGATTGTTGGTTGCATATATATATATTGGTTGTTATTGGCTCATCCATGTGTTCATTTAGAAACCATTAGTGAATTGATGCACCTTTAACAAATGATCCCAAGATTATGAAACTAATGAGATAATCAATGTAAATTATGAAGTTGATGGAAATAGTATCCTCTCTGTGAATCCTGAACTTAATTATTTGTATTTCATGTCACTTTAAGTGATGCTGACCACAATTCTTAATTTATGGTTATGCATTTCTAATGTATTTATTTTCTTTTGACATCAACATACACATATAATATGTTTAAAACCGACTATTAGTTGAATGTTGACAGCACATGTATTCCAATTTCCCTTACATCTTATTGTAGTAATATAAAAAAGAAATCATTGTGTGTAATGCGCATATTTTAGATGATTAATATCTTTCTATTATTATTGATTATCTTTAATTATCCAACGATATATTGCTATAGGTAGGCTGACCATATTTCTGCTTGAATAAGTGACACATATGATAAATACATATGTCATATTCTTATTCCAAAAAAATATTTAAACAGCTCTGAAAGCATCCCTGATATATGTATTTCTCATGTCTGTCCCTTTTTAAAGCGGAAAAACGGTCACCAGAGCTATAGGTAACATATAATGTATAAGCAATCCACATTTTCATAATGTATCTCGTAGCATTCTTTCTCAGTTAAAGGGACATGAAACCCAATAATGTATTTTATCATTAAGGTATAACATACTATTTTAAACAAATTTAAAATTTACTTCAATTCTCAAATTTAATTCAGTCTCTTGGTATCATTTTTTTAAGGAGCAACAGTGCACTACTGGTTTCTAACTGAACACATAGGTGAACCAATGACAATCGGTATCTATATGCAGCCACCAATCAGCAGTTAGAACATAGGTTATTTGCTGCTCTTGAGATTACCTCGAAACACATTTCATCAAAAGATAACAATAGAAAGAAGCCAATTTAAATAATATCAGTAAATTTGAAAGGTAGTTAAAATTGCAATCTCATACATAATCGTGTAACATAAAATGTGGGTTTCATGTCCATTTAAACCCTGCTGCTTCCTAAATAGTTTTGAATTCTCCTATTCTAATGAAATATATACTTATTACCAACAATGGATTATATTTCATATATCACAGTATTCTGTTATCTAGTGTTACATTATGTGAAGCTGTGCATTACATGAAACAAACATGCTTCATAGATAACAGTATAGCACATACTAGTTTTTAAAACATAAATACGTTTCTTATTGACATGCAAAGCTGTAAAATGCATCCTTTGATTGGATGATGTTTATAAGCGATCTCGGATGCGCCATGTTGCTTAAGACGTCACATGCAAAGCTGTAAAATGTGTCCTTTGATTGGATGGTGTTTTTACGCGATCTCAGATGTGCCATGTTGCTTAAGACCTCACATGCAAAGCTGTAACATGTGTCCTTTGATTGGATGACGTTTTTACGCAATCTCGGATGCGCCATGTTGTTTAAGACGTCACATGCAAAGCTGTAAAATGCGTCCTTTGATTGGATGATGTTTGTACGTGATCTCGGATGCATCCATGTTGCCTAAGACATCACATGCAAAGCTGTAAAATGCGTCCTTTGATTGGATGACGTTTTTACGTGATCTCGGATGCGCCATGTTGCTTAAGACGTCAAATGCAAAGCTGTAAAATGCTTCCTTTGATTGGATGATGTTTTCACGCGATCTCGGATGTGCCATGTTGCTTAAGACATCACATGCCAAGGTGTTAAATCCATCTGATTGGATTACGTTCTCCCGCAATATTTGATTTTCCACGTAACTCACATTTGCGAATGAGAACACAAGTTTAAAACCATGACTTTCTTGGATTATGGATTGTGTCAATCATGTACATTGTTGAACCATAGCTGATAAAGAACACAACAATATCTTTTGATGGCTGTTTCATTGAAGAAACGAATGAAGGCAATATGTTTTTCATGCAGAATAGATTTTGAGGCAAGTGCAAATCCATGAATATACTCCATCTTGTTTAATATGTTTGTCAACAATATTTTCAATTTACAAAATAATTAACGTGTTGTGTTGAATGTTCTACAAATATAATTCCTAAAGATGCACTTTTGTATTTGAATGAAATAATCAATATGTATTGACCTTTATCATATGATAAATATATTAGATGTCTACTTATTCTAGATTTTATGTTCTGATATTGTTTCTTAATGTAAATGCTCAGTATCGTGTCATGTATGGCTTCCACATTGTTGATCTTTAAATATAGTCTTGTGAGCATATATTTCAAATGTAACTCTTAAAAGGACATGAAGCCAGAATTTCTTTTTTTTTATTTCACATACATTTTTAACCCGGTGTGCAATTATCTTCTGTTCTCAAATGTGCTTCAGTCTCTAGGTATAATACACTACTATATTTTAAGTAAACACATGGGTGAGTCAATGACAATTGGTAGGTATATGCAGCCACCAATCAGCAGAGCAGTCCTAGATAAACCTTTCTGCAAAGGATAACAATATAACGAATCAAAGAATGTGAGTAAGTGTGAATGTTGTTTAAAATGTTAGACTCTCCAAATCATGTAAGCAAATCTGCTGCTTTCATACACCTTCTAAATGAAATGTCTTTCTTAAAAAAATTCAAACACTATAATGTAGCTTTAAAAAAATAGACTTTATTTAACACGTCGAGAGAAATATGGCATACAGGCTTAGTATCCCATTAAAATATTTTTTTGTTTTAACAAGTACGTGTAGATATACCAACAAGCCCTAAGGATTAGTATATGTTAGCATATGTTATTGTTTAAAGGGACAGTCAAGTCAAGCAAAACATTAATGATTTAAATATGAAAAAATGCAATTTCTTCAAATTACTCTTAAAATTGTATCCCCAATTTATCTTTGCGGCCATTGTGCAGGGGACTGCATTGCACAAGCATTTCACCAGAAATGCTTGTACATTGATAAATGCAGGCAGCGTATGCTACAGCGAATCATGTCTGCCTGACATTTGATAAATCTACCCCTAAATCTCTGAATTCACTAGCCTAAGTTACACATACAACTAACTGAATAAGAAAAGTTCAGTTAAGTGTTGCAAGAACTCTATTTTTGTTAATATTTTCTTCTGGAACTTATTTTTATCTTATTTTTTTTGATAGATGGTGCATCACTTTCTTACTGATTATTATCTTTCACCTCTTTAAGAATGATATAAAATATTTTTGTTTGGAGTTATTACTCCCCCTTGGGTGATATTTGTAGATCTTCCTTTCCAACTCACAGTAGTGCATTTCTATTCCAGAGCTGACTTTAACTAAGTGTTTAACCCATTACAGGGGTTAAAGATATAGTTATATGTAAGCAATGGGGCAATATTAAAATACTGTAACACATTCAAGCATTTTCTTTTTGCCCATTTATGTCCCTTTAATTTGCCAATCAAATGTTAGCAAAGCATGGAAATTCTGAAATTAAACTCTAGCATCAAATAAGATGTATACAGTTTGCGTAGTATGTGTTTAGTGTTTGTATGGGGTTTAGTTAGGGCAGTGTGTGCGTTTGTGTGGTATAGCATTTGTACAGTATTTGTGTGGTGTGTGTTTATGCAGTGTGTATAGTCTTGTAGTGAATGTTGTGCAGTGTTTTTGTGGTCTAAGTGTATAGTTTGTGTTTTGGATGTTCATAGTGTATCAGTAGTATTTGTGTGCTTTGTAGTGTGAATGCATGTGTAGTATATGTGTATGTTTAGTGTATCAGTGTGTGTGGTGTCTGTATAGTATGTGTAATGTGTATGTATGTGTAGTGTTTTTTGTATGTATAGTGTTTGTGTAGTGTATGTGTATGTATAGTATATCAGTGTGTGTGGTGTCTGTATAGTGTGTGTAATATGTATGTGTATTTATAGTGTTTTTGTGCAGTGTAATTCATTTGGTAGAACGAATAGTCCTGCAGACATTTGTTTTGGACAATCGAATGTTGATAAGAATAAATATCCATTAAAATTTGGTAATCGAATGTTATTTCCGGTTTTCAAATGTTACTTTAATTTTCTAATGTTCATAATTAGATTGAATGTCCAAATTCGATATTTTGAATGTAACATTTAACAAATACTATTCAGAAGTTCAATAGTTCATGTGCTAGGGAATTTAGTAAATTGATACATAATAGATACAAATATATCAATTTGAATGTTTCTATTTAGAATATTGCATAATTTGAATATTACATTTAACGAAAGCATTAGAAATACTATTACAAATATATAGATTCACATTTGAATATTGCATAGCTCAAGTCAAATTATTAGAAAAATTCAAATTGAATATTACTTTTAATAAAAGCATTAGAAATACTATTACATTAAACAAATGTTAGAATATTATACAAACATTTGAAATTCGAAACAAACAAATAAATGTGTTAAAATTTGTTTCTTTTTCGAATGTTGCAAAACCTTCGCCTATCCCTAGGTTGCTTTCTGCAGATTGTACTCTAGATTATTTTGTGAATATGCTGAAGAAAAAGGGGATATGAGTTAATGCTTCCTATGAACACCTTTTTTAAAGAATCATTAAAACGTTTAAGGTTTAGTGTCCCTTTAAGTGAGAGCAAAAACTCCTGCCTTTCATGCTTGAGAGCTTCAACACTGACATTGCCAAAATATTTCTGTCATTTAATGGACTAGATTCAGTAAAACATGTTTGTGAAAGAATTGTATAATTCAAAGAGATTTGTACCCATCCGCCTTGTACCATATGCTCTGATTTAAAGGGACAGTAAACAGCTTAAAATCTTAATAAACAGACCATGTGGAGCACTAACATCACTAGAGTGCAATCCATTGCGCTTCTATTTTTACTTCCATTTAACAAGTTGAAAGTAAAATGTTAGTGCACAAACTAAACCTTAGGGCGTGCTATCATCTGGAGGACAAATAGCGCATGCGTGCTAAATCCTTCACACAACAGATTTATATGGAGGCGTATTGAAAAACTCTTATCGCTAGTGTGATAACCCTAAGGTGCGCTAAACTGATCGTCAAATAGTTAATAATAAACCTATATATTTCCTATATATTACATTTAATATGTATGTGTGTGTATATATATACAGTATATATATACAGTGGGGCAAAAAAGTATTTAGTCAGCCACCAATTGTGCAAGTTCTCCCACTTAAGAAGATGAGAGAGGCCTGTAATTTTCATCATATGTATACCTCAACTATGATAGACAAAATGTGGAAACAAATTCAAACAATCTCATTGTCTGATTTGGAAATAATTTATTTGCAAATTATGGTGGAAAATAAGTATTTGGTCAATATCAAAAGTTCATCTCAATACTTTGTTATATATCCTTTGTTGGCAATGACAGAGGTCAAACGTTTTCTGTAAGTCTTCACAAGGTTGTCACACACTGTTGCTGGTATGATGGCCCATTCCTGCATGCAGATCTCCTCTAGAGCAATGATGTTTTGGGGCTGTTGTGGGCAACACAGACTTTCAACTCCCTCAAAAGGTTTTCTATGGGGTTGAGATCTGGAGACTGGCTAGGCCACTCCAAGACCTTGAAATGCTTCTTACGAAGCCACTCCTTCGTTGCCCGGGCAGTGTGTTTGGGATCATTGTCATGCTGAAAGACCCAGCCACGTTTCATCTTCAATGCCCTTGCTGATGGAAGGAGGTTTGCACTCAAAATCTCACGATACATGGCCCCATTCATTCTTTCATGTACACGGATCAGTCGTCCTGTTCCCTTTGCAGAGAAACAGCCCCAAAGCATGATGTTGCCACCCCCATGCTTCACAGTAGGTATGGTGTTCTTTGGTTGCAACTCAGCATTCTCTCTCCTTCAAACACGACAAGTTGTGTTTCTACCAAACAGTTCTACTTTGGTTTCATCTGACCATATGACATTCTCCCAATCCGCTTCTGGATCATCCAAATGCTCTCTAGTATACTTCAGACGGGCCCGGACATGTACTGGCTTAAGCAGGGGGACACGTCTGGCCCTGCAGGATCTGAGTCCCTGGCGGCGTAGTGTGTTACTGATGATAGCCATTGTTACATTGGTCCCAGCTCTCTGCAGGTCATTCACTAGGTCCCCCCGTGTGGTTCTGGGATGTTTGCTCACCGTTCTTGTGATCATTTTGACCCCACGGGGTGAGATCTTACGTGGAGCCCCAGATCGAGGAAGATTATCAATGATCTTGTATGTCTTCCATTTTCTAATTATTGCTCCCACAGTTGATTTCTTCACACCAAGCTGCTTGCCTATTGCAGATTCAGTCTTACCAGCCTGGTGCAGGTCTACAATTTTGTTTCTGGTGTCCTTCGACAGCTCTTTGGTCTTCACCATAGTGGAGTTTGGAGTGTGACTGTTTGAGGTTGTGGAAAGGTGTCTTATATACTGATAACAAGTTCAAATAGGTGCCATTAATACAGGTTATGAGTGGAGGACAGAGGAGACTCTTAAAGAAGAAGATACAGGTCTGTGAGAGCCAGAAATCTTGCTTGTTTGTAGGTGACCAAATACTTATTTTCCACCATAATATGCAAATAAATTCTTTCCAAATCAGACAATGTAATTGTCTGGATTTGTTTCCACATTTTGTCTCTCATAGTTGAGGTATACCTATGATGAAAATTACAGGCCTCTCTCATCTTCTTAAGTGGGAGAACTTGCACAATTGGTGGCTGACTAAATATTTTTTTGCCCCACTGTGTGTGTATATATATATATATATATATATATATATATATATATATATATATATATATATATATACATACAGTATATATATGAGGGAAATACTTTATTCTATTATATAATGCATGTGTTTTTTTTAT
Organism: Bombina bombina; assembly: GCF_027579735.1. Taxonomy (NCBI): domain Eukaryota; kingdom Metazoa; phylum Chordata; class Amphibia; order Anura; family Bombinatoridae; genus Bombina; species Bombina bombina. The sequence continues at coordinate 205,220,157 of NC_069507.1, forward strand.
AGATTTATTCTAGCCTTAACACTTTACTTCTGGTAGGGCCGTGATATAATTTTTTACTACATGGGCCAAGACACATTTTGCTGCCACTTCCCCCGAAGAAAATATACACTGCCATTATTGCCTCTTATTAAAATGTTCTAGTGATGTGCTTAGATAAAATAGATTTCCATTATGAAATGAAATTCTTGTCTGTTAATCTGATTTACTGTAACAATAATAGCTTTAAGGGTTCGTTTCTGCTTGACATAACATATCAAAGTGGTGGCTCTGCACTACATAGCAAATCAGTGGTGGCCCTTCCAATTCTAGCCTGTATGCCACCACATATGACCCCTACTATGAAGTCTAACACCTAGATTAGATGTCGCGTGCTGACTGCAGCACACGTGCAATATGTTTTTTCTTTAGGCTCCTTTGAGTGTCTTCAGCCTCGCTAGCCTCACCAGTTCTTATGTTATTTAATAGTATTTAATAACATAAGGACTGGTGAGGCTTGCAAGGCTGAAGACGCTCGAAGGAGCCTAAACAAAAAAGATATTGCACGTGCGCTGAAGTCAGAGCGTGACTTGCAAGCGTAAGTACGGCAGTAAAAAAATTAATTATTTTTTAATGTGTTTATTTATGACATGCACCAAATTTGAACATCCCTTACAGGGGCACCCTAAGGCGGTCACCTAGTGTCTCTATCGTATCATCAGCCCTGACTTCAGGTATCCAGGCATGCTACATTTTTCAGCATTATTATGTGTTGCGCAACACATAATTCACCCCTTGTAATATGAGCAATGATAGTGCACCCTGCACTATCCATTTAAAGTATAGGGCATGCTCTGGTAAATATTTACTACCATTGCTTGTAATATCAGATTGTATGCTATAGCTGTACAGGGTCGAGATATGGATAGCGCACCCTGCACTATCAATAGCGCAACATTTGTAGGGGCCAAATTATCAAGCTCTGAATAGAGCTTGATATCCCTTGTTTTTGGCGAGCCCTCAGGCTCGCCGGAAACAGAAGTTATGAAGCAGCGGTCTAAAGACCGCTGTTCCATAACTTGTCCGCCTGCTCTGAGGCCGCGGACAGAAATCAACCCAATCGAATATGATCGGGTTGATTGATACCCCTGCTAGCGGCCGATTGGCCGCAAATCTGCAGGGGGCGGCATTGCACCAGCTGTTCACAAGAACTGCTGGTGCAAAGATAAATGCCGACAGCATATGCTGTCGGCATTTATTGATGTGCAGCGGACATGATCTGCTATATCAGATCATGTCCGCTCGCACCATAGTAAATAGGCCCCATAGTCTAGACTAGTCTGAAATGTTTAGTTATGAGTAATAAAACATTTTTGCAATATACTTTCATTATTTATTTTAAATATTTTTCATGTAATGGATTTTCTAATTCTCAGAACCGGAAATTCACCCTGTTGACTTCTAAAGGCTAACTTTGCTACATAATTCCTAACTTTGCTACATAATTCCTTTCCCTAATTTGCTTTATCTGATAACAACTACAAAACAGTTCACATTATGATGTGGTTAGCCTTATTGTCTGCAGACTCAAGCCTGTATTGGCTCCTCCAAATGTAAAAAAATGGGTAGAGTTTGGCAATTGAAACACAAAACAAAGCAATTGCTTAAGGGAAAATATACTATTACTATCTAGGGTTTCTAGTTGCCCTCCACAAACATATTGGGGAATATGTTGGTGAAAAGTTGTTTAAAATGTTCTATCTGAATAATGAAATATTTTTTGGGGGTTTATGCCCCTTTAATTAGTTTTAAACATGTTTAGACCTGGCTGATATGGTACAGAACAAGCACATTATCCCCTTAAAGGGACAGTATACACCAATTTTCATATAACTGCACGTAATAGACACTTCTATAAAGAAGAATATGCACAGATACTGATCTAAACATCCAGTATAAAACCTTTTAAAAACTTATTTAGAAACTCCCAGTTAAGCACAGTTGATGAGGTTAGGCTGGGACACTCAGTGAAAGGGGATGGGAAAACAAGAGCAGAGACTCCCGCCTCCCCCCCTTCCCTTCATGTGAAAGACAGATAACATAAACAGGAGCCAGCAGGAGTATGTAAACGCGTGTATACATCTGACACTGTGGGGCTTGGTTAGGAGTCTGAAAATCAGCACAATGTTATTAAAAAATAAACAAAACTATACATTGTTACAAAACACTTCCAGATGGGCTATATAAATAGATAATCTACAAAACATTCATGCAAAGAAAAATCTAGTGTAAAATGTCCCTTTAATGACCACGATGTACCCTGTAAGTTGCTGGTCGATGACGGTTTTCTTGGTTTTAATAGTGAGGGTCCCACTGAGAGCTGCAGGTCCTTGCTATTATACCCTCCATCCCTCCTGCTGGCCACTGGAAAAAACAATGGAATTGCATTTTTAATAGCGCGGTCTCGCTAATAGTAAAAGTTTTGTAAATATATGTGCACATGTATTATTTGTTTAACCCCTTACTGCCTGGACTTTCAGAGAAAAACTTGCCCAAATTACAGGAGAATTTTCAGAAATATCACTCCATTTAAACAGAAATAGAGCCTTGTTTTTTTATTTACCTGTCAAAACTATATATATATATATATATATATATATATATATATATATATATATATATATATATATATATATATATATATATATATATATATATATATATATAGTTTAGGTATTTTGGTATATTTCATGCCACCATTTCACCACCAAATGCGATCAAATAATAAAAATTGTAAATTTTTTCCCAAACTTTGCGTTTCTCACTGAAATTATTTACACACTGCTTGTGCAATCATGGCACAAATGGTTATAAAAGCATCTCTGGGATCCCCTTTGTTCAGAATTAGCAGACATATATGGCTTTGCTATTGCTTTTCGGTAATTAGAAAGCCACTAATTGCAGTTGCGCAGAACACTTCTATTATTACCAGCAGTGAATGGGGTTAATTAGGTAGCTTGTAAGGTTAATTTTAGCTTTAGTGTAGATATTACCCTCCCAACTGACACTTCCCACCCCCTGATCCGTACCTGATCCCTCCCAAACAGCTCTCTTCCCCCCCCCCCCCACTGATCAACCCCATCTTAAGTACTGACAGACAGTCTGCCAATAAAAAATGTAAAACTTTTTTTATTACATTTCTACAGTGTAGGATCCCCTAACCCTCCAACCTCCCTGATCCCCCCTGAAATAGCTCTATAACCCCCCCCCCTCTATTTATTGCCGCCATCTTAGGTACTGGCAGCTTTCTGGCAGTACCTATAAACAGCTTTATTATTTTTTTTTATTTTAATTTAGATTTTTTTCTGTATTGTAGTGGTCCCACCACCTCCCCCCCACTCCCGCGATTGCCATTTATTGACCCCCACACCCCCAAACCCCTTTTCTGTAGCGTAGCTGCCTCATCCCTCCCTGTCCCTTTATTTTATTTTTTTCTGTATCGTATGGCCCTCCCACTTCCTCCCCCCTCCACTGCTGAGCTGCCCACCCACCACTGCATCCCGTCCACACCTCCCGCCGGCACCAGCAACAATTGTTACAAACGGTGACACAGACAATCAGGCATCTGCCCTCATATGGAACCGGAGCACCAATCGCTGGAGATGGAGTTCCTGAAGCTCAGACATGTATATATACGTCTTGCAGTACGATAGGCAAAGTACTGCAAGACGAATATATACGTCTATTTGGGTGAAAGGGTTAAATGAGACATTTTAATACATTTTGACTAATGAGGCAGACTGTTTTCTGTGTGTGTGTATTATTTAAATATTATTAACTTCTACTGTAATATTGTTATTATTATTGAATGGGTTCACATATTATTTGTCTGCCTAATTTTGATGCTGCATTGTAACAATAACCATATATTTAGTTAACACTCAGGGACAATAAAAACACTGAACATGTAAGTTTCCAGTATTTTTCTGCAGATTTTACTGGACAGCTTGCTAAAATACTGGACTGTCTGGTTGAATACTGGACACCTGACAACCCTATTACTATCAAATGGGTGTGTTTTGGTCACACAACTGAATGGGCAGAGCAGTTGAACAGTAGGTCGTCAATACTCCGGTAACCTGCTTGTTTACTCTGCTGCAAAGTATCCCTGGAACATTTTTGAATTGTTAGCAACTACGCAAGAACCTGCACCGACTGGCTAAAATGCAAGATTGTAAAAAGCACTGAGATAAGGGGCAATCTACAGGGGCTTAGATACAGGTAATAATAGAGGTAAAAAGTGTATTAATATAACAGTGTTATGCAAACTGGGGAATGGGTAATAAAGGGATTATCTATCTTTTTAAACAAAAACAATTTTTAAGTAGACTGTTCTTTTAATTAGGCTACATAATATATAACACCAAATTGATAAATAAAGCAGTATGAAGGCAACATGTTATATTAATTTGAAGAGTTTTGATTTACAGCATTACATGTAGGAAGATAAATAAGACAAAGTACAGATTAGGGGGCCTATTTATCAAGCTCGTCAGAAACACAAGTTATGAAGCAGCGGTCTAAAGACCGCGGCTCCATAACCTGCCCGCCTGATCTGAAGCGGCGGACAGAAATCAACCCGATTGAATACGATCGGGTTGATTGACACCCCGTGCTAGCGGCCGATTGGCCGCAAATCTGCAGGGGGCAGTATTGCACCAGCAGTTCACAAGAACTGCTGGTACAATGATACATGCAGAGAGCGTATACTGTCGGCATTTATCGATGTGCGGCAGACATAATACGCTACATTGTATCATGTCGGTCCGCACTATCATAAATAGACCCCTAGGCTATAAAGAGAAAATATTGGATATAGGTCACTGTATGATATTTATTATGTAATACTGAACGTTTTATCTTTTGAACATGACAAAACATTAAACTAAGCTAATCTAAAATTAGACAGTGGTGACTGTGATCTAAACTTGTTTTAATAATTGCCAGAGGGACAAGCAGCGAATATTCAATTGATTGAGGTGATTTTACTAATTAGAGGGGAGGGAACACTATTAAATAGACCTGGCAAGCAATTATTCTCCAGAATTTGCCAGATAGAATTAAAAGGGCCACTGTACTGTAAAAATGTTCTGCCTGTTATTGTGTTAGAATTTTATCTATTTTTAACTGTTGGACTGTATTAAATTGTTTACAAATAGCTCCTTTACATTTGTTTTGTCATTTGAAATATCTATCTTTTACTGTTGAAAAAGTCACCTATAATGAAAACATGTATACAGCTGAATTCTCTGTAGGAAAAAAGTATAAATTAACCTCCCAGTGGAGGGTGGGAGAAAGATATTTTTAAATTGCTGGTTTTGCTCATTGGAACCCCCCACCATAATACGCTTCCAATATGTAATTATTAGGCTTTTTGTATATACAGAGATAACATAAGTATGTCTGCTCTTCCTGCAGGGTCAGCCCATTTAGGGCCAGATTACAAGTGGAGTGTTATTTAACTCCCACTCAAGTATTAACTGTGCTAGAAGTAATCTTTTTGCACGCGTCAGGTTGCACTCGTATAACAAGTCTAAATTAAACTGTTTCGCTTATGCGCTAATCCGACGAGCATAAAAGCAGGACTTACAATATTGCTCGCAAGATAACGTATTCCTCCATAACAGTCAATGGAGCAAAACAAGTGTAAAAAATACCCTAGCTGAGCGCAAACCGATCGCATATTCTCAAGTGCGCTAACCCGACATGAAAATATGAATATTTCACATTCCAACATAGCAGAATATGTTCTATCTATATAATAATTACGTTTGTTATGTCCATCGCCGTCGGCAGTTGTGCACGCATCCTCAAAGGAATGTTAGATGCGCGTGCAGCCGCCTCGCGGCGACAGACAGCTTCAGGAGCTCCAGCTCTCAGCTGTAACATAACAAATGAGAGCTGGAGCTTCTGAAGCTTCAGGGATCTGCCGCATATGGAGCCGGAGCGTGATCGGTGCTCCGCCTCCATATGAGGCCAGATGCCTGATCGTTACAGACGGTGACACTGTGTGTGTCACCATCTGTAACGATCTTCTGCTGGTGGAGGTGTGGGCAAACTGGGCTGTCTTTGTGAGAGCACACAAAAGGGGTGAGAGAGAGCAAAAGAGAAGGGGGGGAGAAAGGAAAAGAGAGGGGGAGAGAGCAAAAGAGGGGGGAGAGAGCAAAAGAGAGGGAAGAGAGAGCAAACAAGAGGGGGGAGAGAGCAAAAGAGAGGGGGAGAGAGAGCAAAAGAGAGGGGAGAGAGAGTAAAAGAGAGGGGAGAGAGAGAGCAAAAGAGAGGGGGAGAGCAAAAGAGAGGGGAGAGAGCAAAAGAGAGGGGGGAGAGCAAAAGAGAGGGTGGAGAGAGAGCAAAAGAGAGGGGGGAGAGAGAGCAAAAGAGAGGGGGGAGAGAGAGCAAAAGAGAGGGGAGAGAGAGCAAATGAGAGGGAGGGGAGAGAGAGCAAATGAGAGGGGAGAGAGAGAGCAAATTAGAGGGGGAGGGAGGGCAAATGGAGGGGGGAGAGAGCAAATGGAGGGGGGAGAGAGCAAAAGAGAGGGGAGAGAGCAAAAGAGAGGGGATAGAGAAAGCAAAAGAGAGGGGAGAGAGAGCAAATGAAAGGGAAGAGAGAGAGCAAAAGAGAGGGGAGAGGGAGAGCAAAAGAGAGGGGAGAGAGAGAGCAAAAGAGAGGCAAGAGAGAGCAAAAGAGAGGGGGGAGCAAAAGAGAGGGGAGAGCAAAAGAGAGGGGGGAGAGGGAGAGCAAAAGAGGGGGGGGGGAGAGGGAGAGCAAAAGAGGGGGGAGAGGGAGAGCAAAAGAGAGGGGGAGAGGGAGAGCAAAAGAGAGGGGGAGAGAGAGAGCAAAAGAGAGGGGGAGAGAGAGAGCAAAAAAGAGGGGGGAGAGGGAGAGCAAAAGAGAGGGGGAGAGGGAGAGCAAAAGAGAGGGGGAGAGGGAGAGCAAAAGAGAGGGGGAGAGAGAGCAAAAGAGAGGGGGGAGAGAGAGCAAAAGAGAGGGGGAGAGCAAAAGAGAGTGGGGAGAGAGAGCAAAAGGGGTGGTGAAAGAATCCACCTGGATGCAGCGTAAGGTAGAACTTTCCTGTAGAATATCAGTCTGATCCCGCCTATTACGGTCAGTCCAGCGCCGAAATACCAGCCAATTCCTCTCTAAACAAGGAACACAGCAACCCCAGACGATCGTTTCGGCCTTGGGCCTCGTCAGTGAGGTGTAGCAGCATTCCTCTAAGCACACTGAGCAAGGAGTCCACGTCTGGTTTCCCCTTTTTCCCATAGGGAGACTAAATACACACAGAGAGAAATGCACTCACAGGAACGAACAACCAGCTCAATACCATTGTTAGCCTGTTCTATGGCGATTTACCACCTGGGTGCAACTTCTTTTAGCCCAGCAATGCTTTTCACAGAGTAGAACTTTCCTGTAGTATATCAGTCTGATCCCGCCTATTACGGTCAGTCCAGCGCCGAAATACCAGGCAATTCCTCTCTGAACAAGGAACACAGCAACCCCAGACGATCGTTTCGGCCTTCATTGGGCCTCGTCAGTGAGGTGTAGCAGCATTCCTCTAAGCACACTGAGCAAGGAGTCCACGTCTGGTTTCCCCTTTTTCCCATAGGGAGACTAAATACACACAGAGAGAAATGCACTCACAGGAACGAACAACCAGCTCAATACCATTGTTAGCCTGTTCTATGGCGATTTACCACCTGGGTGCAACTTCTTTTAGCCCAGCAATGCTTTTCACAGAGTAGAACTTTCCTGTAGTATATCAGTCTGATCCCGCCTATTACGGTCAGTCCAGCGCCGAAATACCAGGCAATTTCTCTCTGAACAAGGAACACAGCAACCCCAGACGATCGTTTCGGCCTTCATTGGGCCTCGTCAGTGAGGTGTAGCAGCATTCCTCTAAGCACACTGAGCAAGGAGTCCACGTCTGGTTTCCCCTTTTTCCCATAGGGAGACTAAATACACACATATATATGTCTATATATGTATACATATGTTTTTATTTATTTATGTGTACATATTTCTGTAAATCCATAAATACTAATATAAATAGATAAAAACATATGTACCCACATATATACAGGTATATCTATCTATCTACAGTATCTCACAAAAGTTAGTACACCCCTCACATTTTTGTAAATATTTTATTATATCTTTTCATGTGACAACACTGAAGAAATGACACTTTGCTACAATGTAAAGTAGTCAGTGTACAGCCTGTATAACAGTGTAAATTTGCTGTCCCTCAAAATAACTCAACACACAGCCATTAGTGTCTAAACTGTTGGCAACAAAAGTGAGTACACACCTAAGTGGAAATGTTCAAATTGGGCCCAATTAGCCATTTTCCCTCCCCGGTGTCATGTGACTCGTTAGTGTTACAAGGTCTCAGGTGTGAATGGGGAGCAGGTGTGTTAAATTTGGTGTCATCGCTCTCACACTCTTTTCATACTGGTTACTGTAAGTTCAACATGGCACCTCATGGCAAAGAACTCTCTGAGGATCTGAAAAAAAGAATTGTTGCTCTACATAAAGATGGCCTAGACTATAAGAAGATTGCCAATATCCTTAAACTGAGCTACAGCATGGTGGGCAAGACCATACAGCGGTTTCACAGGACAGGTTCCACTCAGAACAGGCCTCGCCATGGTTGACCAAACAAGTTGAGTGCATGTGGTCAGCATCATATGCAGAGGTTGTCTTTGGAAAATAGACGTATGAGTGCTGCCAGCATTTCTGCAGAGGTTGAAGGGGTGGAGGGTCAGCCTGTCAGTGCTCAGACCATACGCCGTACACTGCATCAAATTGGTCTGCATGGCTGTTGTCCTAGAAGGAAGCCTCTTCCAAAGATGATGCACAAGGAAGCCCGCAAACAGTTTGCTGAAGACAAGCAGACTAAGGACATGGATTACTGGAACCATGTCCCGTGGTCCGATGAGACTAAGATAAACTTATTTGGTACAGATGGTGTCAAGCGTGTGTGGCGGCAACCAGGTGAGGAGTACAAAGACAAGTGTTTCTTGCCTACAGTCAAGCATGGTGGTGGTAGTGTCATGGTCTGGGCCTGCATGAGTGCTGCCGGCACTGGGGAGCTACAGTTCATTGAGGGAACCAAGAATGCCAACATGTACTGTGACATACTGAAGCAGAGCATGATCCCCTCTTTTCGGAGACTGGGCTGCAGGGCAGTATTCCACGACCCCAAACACACCTCCAAGACGACCACTGCCTTGTTAAAGAAGCTGGCCAAGCATGTCCCCAGACCTAAACCCTATTGAGCATCTGTGGGACATCCTCAAACCAAAGGTGGGGGGAGCGCAAGGTCTCTAGCATCCACCAGCTCTGTGATGTCGTCATGGAGGAGTGGAAGAGGACTCCAGTGGCAACCTGTGAACAGGGATAGGCGTGGACCAAGGCTGTGGTGGACATTTTCCAAAGTGCAGACCTTAGTGAAGGACACCAAGGTACTAATAAAATTAAAAACATCTTTATTGAGAGGGTAGTGGATGCATGGTGGAATAGCCATCCAGCAGAAGTGGTAGAGACAGTGAAGGAGTTTTAAAATGCATGGGATAGGCATAAGGCTATGCTAGCTATAAGATAAGGCCAGGAACTAATAAAAGTATTCAGAAAATTGAGCAGACTAGACGGCCAAATGTTTCCTATCTGGCAACACATTCTAAGTTTCTATAAGTCAGGAGAGCGGCACTTTGCTGTCAAATGGGCTGCTTGTTGGTTGCCCCTGGTCTAGTTCCACAAGTGCAAATTAGTCATCTAATCAAACAAGTTTAAAATAAACATTTATATAAAGACTGCTTGTGGTATACTAGTATAAAATGTTTTCAAAATTCTAACCTTTCTTTTTTCTTTTTGTTGTATTGAGAGTCTGCAACTCCTAACCAAACTCACCCACTCACCTTGTTGATAACTGCATGATCATCATGGTTGGTTACCTATTTGGTTAGGTAAGGTTTATCAGAGTAGGTGGCAGTCTTCTACACACAGACACCAGCACTACGCTGACGCACAGATCAAAGAATTGGGACAGGTCGCGGCTCACGGGTGGTTGACACAGGCTGTACTGCAGGCAGCTTGCTTCTTCCCTCTCTCTCACTCACTTTTCCACTACTTGGCGGCATCCCGTGGGTGCGGCACCAACCCTGCAAAACGTGGTGCCGTCTGCATCAAGGAGGAGTTAGGACCAGCAATCATCTGTCCTACTCCTCCCTGCCCACCGCAAAACGGGTGGCGGACACTTTAAGGACCAGTCACGGACACCAGTGTCCGTGTACGGACACCTTGCCTATCCCTGCCTGTGAAGCTCTGGTGAACTCCATGCCCAAGAGGGTTAAGGCAGTGCTGGAAAATAATGGTGGCCACACAAAATATTGACACTTTGTGCCCAATTTGGATATTTCCACTTAGGGGTGTATTCACGTTTGTTGCCAACGGTTTAGACATTAATGGCTGTGTGTTGAGTTATTTTGAGGGGACAGCAAATTTACACTGTTATACAGACTGTACACTCACTACTTTACATTGTAGCAAAGTGTCATTTCTTTAGTGTTGTCACATGAAAATATATAATAAAATATTTACAAAAATGTGAGGGGTGTACTCACTTTTGTGAGGTACTGTATATATAGTATATATATATATATATATATATATATATATATATATATATATAAACATACATACATATACATATTTAGACATGTATATGTATTCATCTCTATATTAAAGCCCTTTGCATTCTTTTTTTTCTAACACCTGAGACCTCATATATTTGAGCCCTTATAACTTTTTTTTATGCAATATTTTTTAAAATAATTTTTATTAGATGGTGTTATTATGAGTGTAACTGTACTTTATAATGTATTTTGATGTTTTTTTGTGACACTTTTTTGTTTTTGCGAAACAGCTAAACCAGAGCTCTTTTTGCATGTTTTAGAAGGACCAATAAATACATCAGAATTGCACAATCAACAAATGCATAATAAAGAGTCCAAAATGCAATAGTACTGAATTAAGCAACAGATTTTTTCTGATAAATTATAAAATTTACTTCATTTTGCTGCCCCCCTGTACCATGTGAAAGCCATCAGCCAATCACAGACTGGTATATGTATACACTGTGAACTTTTGCACATGCTCATTAGAAGCTGGTGCCTCAGTGTGTGTGCACATAAAAAGTATGTGCAAAGTCAATTGAAAAGTCTCCTAAAACTGCATGTTATATCTGAATAATAAAAGCTTAATTTTGACTTGTGTTTCATTTAAGCTCAACGTTTGATTCCTCATAAAATGTTTATGTGGAGAAATCAAGTGACATAATACATTCATTATATTCACATATCATAAAATATTTGTAGGTTCTTCAGAGAATTGGGTGATATGGAATAAAAATAAGTAGGGTCGTACTGGGAATAAGAAGCAGCCCTGGAAAAATTGAAGACCAGCCCTATTTTTATTAGACTGTACAAGCCCCATTTTATAGCGGAGAAAGGATGATAGGTGATACAGATGCATTGCCTCACAAGCAAACCACCCATTTAAATTGTAGCTGGAAGTCCCACTGGGAAATCCCCTGGTATCCTGCTAGGCCAACCCAACCAATGAGACTCCTACATTACAATACAAGGGGAGTTTTAGATAATTTGGCCCTAAAAGAGCAGAAACCCAAGTACACTAAAAACTAAAAGGTAGAAACTCAATATCCAAGTAGACAGGTAAGAAGTATATTATAACCTGCTATCTATACAAGATCCAAATCTTGCAGATTGTGAGGCACCAAAAAACTGTGAAAAAAAGGTAAAAGTTAACCATTGTTTTGTTCAAGTGTTCCATACGTTACTGATATTGGCTAATCATTGTGGAACAGTATTCTAGCTCTTCATTAGCCAGTATCCTTCATTTATCCCTTACTCCTAGCTCTTCATATGAGTGGGTATACAGGGAGTGCAGAATTATTAGGCAAATGAGTATTTTGACCACATCATCCTCTTTATGCATGTTGTCTTACTCCAAGCTGTATAGGCTCGAAAGCCTACTACCAATTAAGCATATTAGGTGATGTGCATCTCTGTAATGAGAAGGGGTGTGGTCTAATGACATCAACACCCTATATCAGGTGTGCATAATTATTAGGCAACTTCCTTTCCTTTGGCAAAATGGGTCAAAAGAAGGACTTGACAGGCTCAGAAAAGTCAAAAATAGTGAGATATCTTGCAGAGGGATGCAGCACTCTTAAAATTGCAAAGCTTCTGAAGCGTGATCATCGAACAATCAAGCGTTTCATTCAAAATAGTCAACAGGGTCGCAAGAAGCGTGTGGAAAAACCAAAGCACAAAATAACTGCCCATGAACTGAGAAAAGTCAAGCGTGCAGCTGCCAAGATGCCATTTGCCACCAGTTTGGCCATATTTCAGAGCTGCAACATCACTGGAGTGCCCAAAAGCACAAGGTGTGCAGTACTCAGAGACATGGCCAAGGTAAGAAAGGCTGAAAGACGACCACCACTGAACAAGACACACAAGCTGAAACGTCAAGACTGGGCCAAGAAATATCTCAAGACTGATTTTTCTAAGGTTTTATGGACTGATGAAATGAGAGTGAGTCTTGATGGGCCAGATGGATGGGCCCGTGGCTGGATTGGTAAAGGGTAGAGAGCTCCAGTCCGACTCAGACGCCAGCAAGGTGGAGGTGGAGTACTGGTTTGGGCTGGTATCATCAAAGATGAGCTTGTGGGGCCTTTTCGGGTTGAGGATGGAGTCAAGCTCAACTCCCAGTCCTACTGTCAGTTTCTGGAAGACACCTTCTTCAAGCAGTGGTACAGGAAGAAGTCTGCATCCTTCAAGAAAAACATGATTTTCATGCAGGACAATGCTCCATCACACGCATCCAAGTACTCCACAGCGTGGCTGGCAAGAAAGGGTATAAAAGAAGAAAATCTAATGACATGGCCTCCTTGTTCACCTGATCTGAACCCCATTGAGAACCTGTGGTCCATCATCAAATGTGAGATTTACAAGGAGGGAAAACAGTACCCCTCTCTGAACAGTGTCTGGGAGGCTGTGGTTGCTGCTGCACGCAATGTTGATGGTGAACAGATCAAAACACTGACAGAATCCATGGATGGCAGGCTTTTGAGTGTCCTTGCAAAGAAAGGTGGCTATATTGGTCACTGATTTGTTTTTGTTTTGTTTTTGAATGTCAGAAATGTATATTTGTGAATGTTGAGATGTTATATTGGTTTCACTGGTAAAAATAAATAATTGAAATGGGTATATATTTGTTTTTTGTTAAGTTGCCTAATAATTATGCACAGTAATAGTCACCTGCACACACAGATATCCCCCTAAAATAGCTATAACTAAAAACAAACTAAAAACTACTTCCAAAACTATTCAGCTTTGATATTAATGAGTTTTTTGGGTTCATTGAGAACATGGTTGTTGTTCAATAATAAAATTAATCCTCAAAAATACAACTTGCCTAATAATTCTGCACTCCCTGTATATCATATACTTCCATCACTTCTCTGTGTTTTGTTGTAGCTGTACATATTCTGACAATGTACACAGCAGACACGGCTTTCTCTGTAACAGATCACTGGTAACAAACATCGTACATAGATGTTGCTTTAAAAATAGGAAAGCTAGCAATTCCCTGCATGTTTACTAATGGTTTGTTTCACATGGTCTCCTCATGCTACCACTGCCTATCTGAATAAATATAGGTAGTAGATCCTGTGTTAGAAAGACTTAAATTCAAAGCAATCCCCAGTAGAAGTGGAGTTTCTCATCCCAGCTGAAACAGGAAGTGACATAAATAAGCTTCAGGAAAGTGCACATTGCAGGATGTGGGATGGGCTACAGTAAGAATAGCCCCACCAGGTCTATTAAAGGGACAGTCTACATTTAAATGTTTATTGTTTAAAAATATACATAACATCTATACTACCCATTCTCCCGCTTTGCATAACCAACATTGTTATATTAATATACTTTTTAACTTCGACACCTCTAAATTTCTGCCTGTTTCTAAGCTCCAGCAGATCACCTCTTATTTCAGGGCATTTTATTAGCTTTTCACAGCCAGACAATACTAGCTCATTTTTGCCATATAGATAACATTGTGTTCGTTACGCATGAAACAGCAGTAATTGGCTAAAATGCAGGCTTGTAAAAATCTCTGAAATAAGGGGGCAGTTGGCAGAGGCTTAGATAAAAGGTAATCACAGAGGTAAAAAGTATATTAATATAACTGTGTTGGTTATGGAAAACTGGGGAATGAGTAATAAAGGAATTATCTTATCTATCTTTTTAAAGAACTACAATCCTGGAGTAGACTTTCCCTTTAAGAGTGAAAATAAGATACACAGTTATTTTTTTAAATAGTTTTTATTTCATTTTAAAATAATGCCACAATAAACTCAAGCAAGAAGTCTTAAATGATGAAGGATACAAGGTCTCAATGTAAAGTGATTATCTAACTTTTAAAGAATAACAATTTTCAAGTAGACAGAATAGGAAGTGGTATCAGATTTGCATAAGTAAAAATGACAATGGACCCGTTTCTCATGGGTGTAGGAATTGGGGGGACAACACATCTCCCCCAGGAAATCATGTGGGGGGACAGATAATTAATAAATCCTCTCCAGTTAAATGAGTCAGGACTCCTCCGGAGCCACTGTAGATGCTATCAATCGGGGCTGGTGGTGCAGGTACAGAGGGCTCAGTGCCTGACTAACGGTTTATATTATTATTTTATTATTTTTTTAACTTTAAATGATTTTTATTGAAATTACAATAAGATACATAAAACAGGTATATCATTTTACAATGCATACAGAAATTTATATGCAGTTAAATATATTTAGAAATAAAATAATAACAATATAATAATATATTTATAATTAATAAATAAATAAATAACAAAAACAAAAACAAAATAAAAATTAGATTGGGAGAATAAAAAGTACAAAGAAATAAATACTAAATAATCATCAAATACTAGAGATATCTAAAGGTATTATACAATATTATTTTTTGAAATATATTGATTCCACAAGAATAATATATTAGAAAATTGATCAACTTCATTATTATAAGAGTGATACAATTCTTCTAAAGACAAAACATGTTTTACCTCACATAACCAATTTAAAGAGTAGGGGGTTGTAATTTTTTCCAAAGACGAGGGATAAGTCTTTTAGCGCTATTTAATAAAATTTGGAATAGATTTTTCTTTTTTTGACAAGAAAATTGTGGAATCAGGTTTAGAATTACCGTCTGAGGATCCAGGGTTATATTAGAATTTAATATTGTATTAATATTAACTTCTACTTGAGACCAAAACAGCTTTAGTATGGGACAATCCCACCAGATGTGAGATAACGTTCCTCTAGCTCCACAATTTCTCCAGCAGTTAGGAGATGCTGATGGATATATTTTGTGTAAACGTGTCAGAGTTAAGTACCATGTAGAAAGTAATTTATAATTGGTTTCAACAATAGTCATTGAAATAGAGGATTTTTTAATGGATGTGAAACATCGTTTCCAATGAATATCATTAAAGATGAGGGTTTTAGGGAGTCATGTTGTTGCAAGAATTTATATGCAGAGGAAATTAGATGTTTAGGGGTTTTAGGTAAAAGACATAATAATCAAATGGAGTACAATTTCTTGTAAACTGGTTTTTATTTGAATGATTCATTATAAAATGTCTTAATTGAAAGTAAGAAAACCAAGTATTAAATGGGGGGCCAAACTCTTCTTGAATTTCTTGAAATGTTTTAATATGACCATTTTGTAAGAGAGAATAAATAGGAATATAAGCTTGAGAGTTTAATATTTGAACAGGCATTTTAATATTAATACCAGGGAAATTTTTATCGTTTAATATGGGAGTGAGGGGAGAAAAAAGAGTAGATATCTGTTTATTGTTGATGATAATTTTATCCCAGATACGTAATGTTTCACCTGTAAAAGGGTTTACTGGAGTAGAATAGGACCTAAATGTATTTGGTATCCAACAAATTTCGTATAACTTAATGGGTACAAGATTTTGTGCTTCCAGAGTAACCCATGCTTTGGGGGTAATAATTTGATTCCAGGCTACAATTCTAGAGAGATGTTTTTATATATAGTAATTTACAATGTTGGAGACTCCCAAACCTCCTTGTTCTTTGGATACATATAAAGTATGACTTGAAATTCTTTATTTATTAAAGGACCAAATGAATTTATTTATACATCTTTGTAAATTATTAAGATATGAAGTTGATGGGACAAGAATCAACGTTTGTAATAGATATAGGATTTTTGGTAAAATATTCATTTTAATGGCATTAATTCGCCCTAGCCATGACAAGTGACCAGTTCGATACCATGAATTAAGATCTAAATCAATTTTTGTTTTAGTTTCATATAGTTAGTTGTAATAATATCAGAAATGGTGGGTTGAATGATAAGACCTAAATAAGTAAACTTATTGGATAAAACAAAGGATGTGCGATCTCTAATAAACTGAATTTCTTCATTTGATACTCCAATTGGCATGATAGTCGATTTACTCATATTAATTGAAAAGTTAGAAAGTCTTCCATATTCAGTTAATATGTCTACAAGAGAAGGTAATGAAGTCAAAGGACTAGTTAAAGTAAATAGTATGTCATCTGCAAATAATAGGTTTTTAATATTACTTGTTCCAAGTATAACTCCTTTTACTTCATGGGATGCTCGGACTTTGGCTGCTAGAACTTCAACTGACAAAGCAAAAAGAAGTGGAGATAAAGGGCAACCCTGACGAGTTCCATTAGAAATTTGAAAGTTTGAAGAAAACTTTCGCATTAGGGAATGAATAAATGGGTAATATTTTCTCTATGAATTTTTGGGGAATACCAAATTTCATTAATACAGACCACAGAAATTGCCAATCAACTCTGTCGAAAGCTTTTTCAGCATCAGTTGATAACAGAGTGATAGGCATGATAGGCATATTATTGACCGATGTAGAGTGTATAATTTGAAGGAGCCTAGTAGTGTTATCTTTAGCTTCACGAGTTGGTATAAAACCAACTTGGTCCTCATTAATTAAAAGTGGACGGTATCGTTTGAGTCTATTTGCTATGAGCTTGGCATATAACTTGAGATCAATATTCAGGAGGGAAATTGATCTATAATTTTCAACCATTTTGGGATTTTTATCTGGTTTGGGAATGACAGTTATAATGGCTTCTAGCATTTGTTTAGAGAAAGGAGACAAACTATTTATGCAGTTAAAAAGGTCTAATAGATGTTTAATAATGTGGGGTGCCAGAAGTTTATAAAATTTGGGAGTAAACCCATCTGGGCCAGGGGCTTTACCTGTGGGCAACATCTTAATAGTTTCTTGCAACTCTTTCAGATCAAATGGGGATTCTAGATCTTTTTTACTCATATCGTCGACTCTAATGAAGGAAGAGATATCTGTGAAAGATAGTCTTTAATCTGTTTAAATTTTTCTTCAGGAGTTTTATTCGAGCCCAGATTATATAATCTGCTATAATATTCTGAAAAACTATTCGCTATTTCGGGACTGGTATGTAAATATTGATTATTTTTGGTTTTAATCATTCTAATAAAAGATTTATATGCTTTCTTTTTAAGTGATCTAGCCATTAATTTGCCAGCTTTATTTTTTTCTACAAAGAATTTTGCATTTAAGGCTAGGGCTCTTCGATGAGCGCATTTAATTAGATGTTGATTTAAAGCATCTCTGGCACGATTAACTTGATCCAAAAGATCTATAGAAGTTGGATTATTTTTATGAACTGTTTCCTTATTCTTTAGATCCTGGATCAATTCTGAATATTTACATTCAAGTATTTTATGTTGTTGTGAAGTTTTTTTAACGATTTCCCCTCTAATGAAACATTTATAAGTTTCCCAATTATTAATATATGATGTGTGATTGGGATCATTAATATCGAAAAATAATGTGGTCTTGTCAGTAATATCTTTAAGGATAAGAGGATCTGTGAAAATCATATTATTAAGTCTCCAAGAATTTCTGATTCCAGTTTTTGAGGGCCATTTAAAGGAACTTATGACCATTGCGTGGTCGGACCAGGGAGTTTGCGAAATTTTAGAATCTATTAAAAGATGTAGGGAGGATTGATCACAAAGAATATAATCTAAACGCGTGTAAGTTTTTTGAGGACGAGAAAAGAAAGTGTAGTCTCTAATCGAAATGTGTGTTAATCTCCAAGTATCAAAAGTAGGAATAATTTGCAATGCAAGCCAATTAACTTTAATTATATTATTTGACATATAGGATTTCTTAGTGGAAACATCTAACTCTGGTTCTAATGGAAAGTTAAAATCTCCAGCTATAAAGATAGGTCCCTTAGCCTGGTCAAGCAATGTTATCATAACTTTTCTGAAGAAAGATGACTTGGGTCTATTTGGTGCATATATGTTTAGGAGGGTGATCGGTCTACCGTAACAAGTTCCTACCAAAAGAAGATACCGACCTTCATTATCTTGTTTCTTATATATAAGTTCAAAGGGAAGACCTTTCTTAAAGAGTATACTAACTCAATTTTTTTTAGTTATGTTGGAACAATGGTAATGTTTATCAAAATAGAAAGTAGGGAGTCTAGGTTCGTGTTTCTTTCTAAAATGAGTTTCTTGGATAAAAACTATGTCAAGATGTTTCTTGTGAAAATCATGTAGGGCAATTGAACGTTTTTGTGCAGATAAGAAGCCTTTTACATTTTGGGTTGCTATTTTTAGATTATTAAATGCTGTATTTGAACACATACTAACTAGATTAATTTTTATCTCTATGTGAGGAAATATAGATAATAAATTCTAAATAAGTATTTCTTGGTTAAAGGGAATGTGTCTTTGATGTAGGAAAAAAGGGTTAGCTAAGAATACCAATAAAGGTAATAATAAATAAAATAATAAATAAATAAATAAAATATTAACTATGTAGTTAATAAGGGTCAAGGAGTGGTTTGGCAAGAATATCTTTACATTTATAAGGAGTATTGTAATTAAAACAAATATAGGTTAATAAGGCATATAATTAAATGTAATTTACATCGGAAAAAAATAAAAGAATAGATCTTAAATAACATCATATTACACAATAAACACCATATGTATAGTTATTAGAATATTATGACAAAAAGTTAATGGTTACATATTGCAGGAAGATAAACAAGGTAATAATTAAGGCACAATCAAATCCTTGTGAATATAATATTTTAAATAAAACAGACCATTAAAATATTAATAAAATAGGATAAAGAACCTGTAAAGACTAGAAAGAAGAATTAAATACTAAACACAATCTGGATAATAGTTAAAACAGAAAGTTGCGAATTATAATCACAACTATTATCAATGTTAACATTGGAGATCAATGAAGATCTTAAAATAAGACAAACGATATGAAGAGTATAATATAATTAGAAATGTCATATATTTGGAAATAAATAAAGGAAATTTCAAAGGCATAAGAGCTTTCCAAATATTTTGAAAGAATAAAATTAGTATAGCAGTAAAACTATTAAAACTAAATTAATAACTTACCAATCCATAACAATGACTAAGGACTAAATAAAGAGCCGCATACAATAACCTCAATTGAAGCAGTTCCATTGAATCCTAAAGAGTTTCCAAACTGTAAAGGAATCAAAATATAAATTCCTTCAAATAACAATGACTGAGGATTAAGTGAAGAGCCGCATATAATAACTTCAATTGAAGCAGTTCCATGGGATCTTGAAGAGTTTCCAAACTGTAAAGGAATCAAAACATCTGAAAACAAAACATACAAAAAAGAATAGATTCATATATATTTCTGAATAATAATAACTTTAAAGTTCCATAAATAGTAACAGAACCGATAACATATTTCAATTTGATGAATTTGCCTGAAGTAGATCTCAATGTTTATGTTTTTTATTTGGTGGGCTTTTGATAACATCACTCCATGTTTTAGTAGATGTAGATTGAAGAGATGTATTTTTTGTCTCTGGATGAATTGAAGATATTTCTTGTGTCTTGTTAGGTGTAGGGATATCCAAATTTTTACAGAAGGTGATAGTATCTTCTGGCTGAATGCAATCAAATCTTCTTCCATTTTTAACAACTTGTAAATGAACTGGAAATCCCCATTTATAAGGAATATTCAAATTACGGAGGTGAAGAGTTAAAACATTGAATTCTCTTCTCTTTTCAAGTGTTCTAATTGATAAATCTGCAAAGAATTCGATATTTACACCTTGATATTGAAAGTTGTGTTGTTGACGAGCTTTTTGAGATATTAACCTCTTAAGGACATATGACAGAATTTTTCTGTCATAAAACAATTGAGCAAACAGAAAGCTGTGTCCTTAAAGGGTTAATTCCTTTTCTTGAAAACTTGTAAAACAAATCACAACATCTCTAGGAGGATCTCTATCTTGAGGTTTAGGTTTTAGAGAGTGATGTGCTTGTTCCATCTGGATAGTTGAATGTTTGGGATGATCTTCACCAAGTAATGATCTAAAAAGACCATCTAAATAAATTTGTAAATGAGAAATTAAAATAGATTCCGGAATACCTTTCAGTCTTAGGTTGTTACGTCTTGTCCTGTTCTCTATATCATCAATCTTTGTTTCCAAATCTTGTATATGAATTTGCTGATTTCACATTTTATTAGACAGCATTCATATATCAGATGTTATTTCTTCTTTGTCAGTTTCAAGAGTCTCAACTCTCCCATTTAAATCATTTAATTCTTTTTTGAGACTTGCACATTCTTCATTAATGCAGGATTTCACTTGATTAATAAGTGATTCCATAGCTTTTAAGGTAACAGGACCTCGTTCATCTAACTCAGAGTGATTTATTTGAGATGCAATGACAGGTTCCTCATTCTCAATATGGATTGATAAACTTGAATCTGTAGTGTGTTCCATATTTTTTTGTCTATTTATATTTTTTAGGAAAGAATTTGTACTATTTGTACCATTTGCACTAGGTTTAACAACTTTATTTTGTTTATTGGCTTTTCTGTCAGACATATTTAATCTGTGAGGAATATTATAATTATCAATTGTTTGTTCACCGGACATCCCTTGTATATATCTGTTGCAATATAAATAAATGTTACGTCGTATCTACAAAAAATTTTAATCTTGTAAAAAGTTGTGGTTCTGAAACAGGGTTTAACAGCTAATCGCTGATGAAAAATGACAAGAAGTTATCTCAGTATAGTAATAAGTTCTGATCTTCTGATAAAATCTTGAACTCTATCACAGCTCACAGTCTCAATTTAGTCAGCTACTTTACTCCATATGTTAGTTATAGGCCTCAGACTTTAATAAATAATAGAATAATTTACAATTTTGAAAACAGCTGGTCAGAAATAATAGATGTTAGAATTTGTTATTTTAGAGCAAGCATTATTGATAACGTAAGAGATGTCAAATTAACTTTCCTCTTTTAATTCATCTCAGCACAGCCATGACTTATTGACAAATCATAGCTGTATAAAGTTCACAGACCTGACCTAAAAAAAGCTGCGATTCAGCAGTGTGATTTAGCAGCTGATCGTTAATGGCAGATGATAGAAATTACTTCAGAATATTAAAAAGTGTTTAAAGCAGTGACATCTATCAACGCAGTTTCACAAAGTCTTTAGTCTTTATCTTGAAATGACAAACTACGATTCTATATTTATGTCTATAAGATGTTTGGTGTAAACAGGGCCCAGCAGCTGATCAACGACGACAGGAGACAGAAATCACCTCAGCAAAGTGAACAGTGTATTAACTTTGGCATAAACCTGTAACTTATCACAGATATTAGTCTCAAGTTTAGACAGTTGTATTGTAATAGATGTCAGTTATATGGCTCAGATTTTAATAACTATTATTGAAATTTGCCAGCCTGAAAACATCTGACCAATAATGACTGATGTCAAAGTTTACAACTTTAAAGCAAGTAACACCAACAAAATAGTAAGGGATGTCGAATAAACTCCCCCTTTTAAATTACCTCAGTACAGTTGTAATTAATTAACGTATTCACAGCTGTATAAAAGTTTTCAATCTTGTCTTGTGAAAAATTATGGAACTGCAATATAAATTAACAGCTGAATGTCAATGACATATGACAGAAATCACTCCAGTATACTAAGATGTATTTAGTTCCAATATAACTTTGTAGCCAACTATAACTTCCAGCTTCAAATTCAGATTATCATATTATTTTGTATGCCAGCTCTCCGTTATAACTTTATATTTTATTAAAACTCTCAGGCCCCTAGTTATCAAGCCGTCAATCTCAAATACGCTGGAATTCCGCAGCGTATTTGTGGCGAGGCTGATTCGCCTTAGTTATCAAGCCCTGCTGCCCGGCAAAAGTAGAATTTTGTGACGTAAGCTTCGATCCGCCAGGCAAAGTCAGACACAGATCGATTCTTATGTCACTTCAGATGTTCCGCACACAAGTTCGGCACAATCTGACTACTTTTGCTAGTTATCAAAAAACTGGCAGGTACACTCTGCACTTTTCCGGCCCAGCGTACCTGGTTTTCAATCCACCGCCCTGGAGGCGGCGGATCCCATAGGAATCAATGGGAGTCTGACCATAGCGAAAGTTCATGTTCGCTGCTGCCCGATATCTCATTGATTCCTATGGGAGATGTCTGCACCTAACACCCTAACATGTACCCCGAGTCTAAACACCCCTAATCTGTCCCCCCCTACACCGCCGCAACTAAATAAATGTATTACCCCCTAAACCGCCGCTCCCGGAGCCCACCGCCACTCTAATAAACTTATTAACCCCTAATCCGTGGCTCCTAGACCCCTCGCAACTATAATAAATGTATTAACCCCTAAACCACCGCTCACAGAGCCCACCGCCACCTACATAATACCTAGTAACCCCTATCCTGCCTAACCTATACCGCCGCCACCTATAATAAATTTATTAACCCCTATCTTGCCCCCCCTACACCGTCGCCACCTATAATAAAATTATTAACCCCTAAACCTAAATTAATCCTATTTAAAACTAAATACTTACCTATAAAATAAACCCTAATATAGCTACAATATAACGATTAATTATATTGTAGCTATTTAGGATTTATTTTTATTTTACAGGCAAATTTCAATTTATTTTAACTAGGTACAATAGCTATTAAATAGTTATTAACTATTTAATAGCTACCTAGTTAAAATAAAGAGAAATTTACATGTAAAATAAATCCTAACCTAAGTTACAATTACACCTAACACTACACTATCATTAACTAAATTATTCCTATTTAAAACTAAATACTTACCTGTAAAATAAACCCTAAGATAGCTACAATGTAATTAATAATTACATTGTAGCTATTTTAGGATTGATATTTATTTCACAGGTAACTTTGTATTTATTTTAGCTAGTTAGAATAGTTATTAAATAGTTATTAACTATTTAATAACTACCTAGCTAAAAGAAATACAAAATTACCTGTAAAATAAATCCTAACCTAAGTTACAATTAAACCTAACACTACACTATCATTAAATTAATTAAATAAATTACCTACAAATAACTACAATTAAATACAATTAAAAAAAACTAACTAAAGTACAAAAAATAAAAAAAAGCTAAGGCCTAGATTTAGAGTTTGGCGGTAGCCGTCAAAACCAGCGTTAGAGGCTCCTAACGCTGGTTTTAGGCTACCGCCGGTATTTGGAGTCAGTCAGGAAAGGGTCTAACGCTCACTTTCCAGCCGCGACTTTTCCATACCGCAGATCCCCTTACGTCAATTGCGTATCCTATCTTTTCAATGGGATCTTTCTAACTCCGGTATTTAGAGTCGTGGCTGAAGTGAGCGTTAGAAATCTAACAACAAAACTCCAGCCGCAGAAAAAAGTCAGTAGTTAAGAGCTTTCTGGGCTAACGCCGGTTTATAAAGCTCTTAACTACTGTGCTCTAAAGTACACTAACACCCATAAATTACCTATGTACCCCTAAACCGAGGCCCCCCCCACATCGCCGCCACTCTATAAAAAATTTTTAACCCCTAATCTTCCGCTCCGTACACTGCCACCAACTACGTTATCCCTATGTACCCCTAATCTGCTGCCCCTAACACCGCCGACCCCTATATTATATTTATTAACCCCTAATCTGCCGCCCCCTCTATCGCTGACCCCTGCATATTATTATTAACCCCTAATCTGCCGTCCGCACGCCGCTGCCAGCTACATTATAGCTATGTACCCCTAATCTGCTGCCCCTAACACCGCCGACCCCTATATTATATTTATTAACCCCTAATCTGCCCCCCTCAACGTCGCCTCCACCTGCCTACACTTATTAACCCCTAATCTGCTGAGTGGACCGCACTGCTACTATAATAAAGTTATTAACCCCTAATCCGCCTCACTCCCGCCTCAATAACCCTGTAATAAATAGTATTAACCCCTAATCTGCCCTCCCTAACATCACCGACACCTAACTTCAAGTATTAACCCCTAATCTGCCGATCGGAGCTCACCGCTACTCTAATAAATTTTTTAACCCCTCAAGCTAATTTTAACCCTAACACCCCCCTAAGTTAAATATTTTATTCTAACGAAATAAATTAACTCTTATTAAATAAATTATTCCTATTTAAATCTAAATACTTACCTGTAAAATAAACCCTAATATAGCTACAAAATAAATTATAATTATATTATAGCTATTTTAGGATTTATATTTATTTTACAGGCAACTTTGTATTTATTTTAACCAGGTACAATAGCTATTAAATAGTTAAGAACTATTTAATAGCTAAAATAGTTAAAATAATTACAAAATTACCTGTAAAATAAATCCTAACCTAAGTTACAATTAAACCTAACACTACACTATCAATAAATTAATTAAATAAACTACCTACAATTATCTACAATTAAACCTAACACTACACTAGCAATAAATAAATTAAATACAATTCCTACAAATAAATACAATTAAATAAACTAACTAAAGTACAAAAAATAAAAAATAACTAAGTTACAAAAAATAAAAAAATATTTACAAACATTAGAAAAAAATTACAACAATTTTAAACTAATTACACCTACTCTAAGCCCCCTAATAAAATAACAAAGCCCCCCAAAATAAAAAAATGCCCTACCCTATTCTAAATTACAAAAGTTCAAAGCTCTTTTACCTTGCCAGCCCTGAACAGGGCCCTTTGCGGGGCATGCCCCAAAGAGTTCAGCTCTTTTGCCTGTAAAAAAAAACATACAATACCCCCCCCCAACATTACAACCCACCACCCACATACCCCTAATCTAACCCAAACCCCCCTTAAATAAACCTAACACTAAGCCCCTGAAGCTCTTCCTACCTTGCCTTCACCTCGCCAGTTATCACACTGATCCGTCCTGGCTCCAAAATCTTCATCCAAGTCCAAGCGGGGGCTGGCGATCCATAATCCTGCGGCTGAAGAGGTCCAGAAGAGGCTCCAAAGTCTTCATCCTATCCGGGAAGAAGAGGCGATCTGGACCGGCAACCATCTTGATCCAAGCGGCATCTTCTATCTTCATCCGATGAGGACCATCTTGAAGACCTCCACCGCGGACCCATCTTCTTCTTCCGACGACTTCCTGACGAATGACGGTTCCTTTAAGGGACGTCATCCAAGATGGCGTCCCTCGAATTCCGATTGGCTGATAGGATTCTATCAGCCAATCGGAATTAAGGTAGGAAAATTCTGATTGGCTGATGGAATCAGCCAATCAGAATCAAGCTCAATTCGATTGGCTGATTCAATCAGCCAATCAGATTGAGCTCGCATTCTATTGGCTGATCCGAACAGCCAATAGAATGCAAGCTCAATCTGATTGGCTGATTGAATCAGCCAATCGGATTGAACTTGATTCTGATTGGCTGATTCCATCAGCCAATCAGAATTTTCCTACCTTAATTCTGATTGGCTGATAGAATCCTATCAGCCAATCGGAATTCGAGGGACGCCATCTTGGATGACGTCCCTTAAAGGAACCGTCATTCGTCAGGAAGTCGTCGGAAGAAGAAGATGGGTCCGCGGTGGAGGTCTTCAAGATGGTCCTCATCGGATGAAGATAGAAGATGCCGCTTGGATCAAGATGGTTGCCGGTCCAGATCGCCTCTTCTTCCCGGATAGGATGAAGACTTTGGAGCCTCTTCTGGACCTCTTCAGCCGCAGGATTATGGATCGCCAGCCCCCGCTTGGGCTTGGATGAAGATTTTGGAGCCAGGACGGATCAGTGTGATAACCGGCGAGGTGAAGACAAGGTAGGAAGATCTTCAGGGGCTTAGTGTTAGGTTTATTTAAGGGGGGTTTGGGTTAGATTAGGGGTATGTGGGTGGTGGGTTGTAATGTTGGGGGGGTATTGTATGTTTTTTTTTACAGGCAAAAGAGCTGAACTCTTTGGGGCATGCCCCGCAAAGGGCCCTGTTCAGGGCTGGTAAGGTAAAAGAGCTTTGAACTTTTGTAATTTAGAATAGGGTAGGTCATTTTTTTATTCTGTTTGGATCAGCCAATAGAATGCGAGCTCAATCTGATTGGCTGATTGAATCAGCCAATCGGATTGAGCTTGATTCTGATTGGCTGATTCCATCAGCCAATCAGAATTTTCCTACCTTAATTCCGATTGGCTGATAGAATCCTATCAGCCAATCGGAATTCAAGGGACGCCATCTTGGATGACGTCCCTTAAAGGAACCGTCATTAGTCGGGAAGTCGTCGGTGAAGATGGATGTTCCGCGTCGGCGGGATGAACATGGATCCGGAAGAAAGAAGATTGAAGATGCTGTTGATAGAAGACTTCAGCCGGATCATGGACCTCTTCAGCTCCCGCTTGGATGAAGACTTCAGCCGGATAATGGACATCTTCAGCCCCCCGCTTGGGCTTGGATCAAGACATCGGAGGAGCTCTTCTGGATCGATCGGTGAACCTGGTATGGTGAAGATAAGGTAGGAAGATCTTCAGGGGCTTAGTGTTAGGTTTATTTAAAGGGGGTTTGGGTTAGATTAGGGGTATGTGGGTGGTGGGTTGTAATGTTAGGGAGGGGTATTGTATGTGTTTTTTTTACAGGCAAAAGATCCTGCCCCAAAGAAATCAGCTCTTTTGCCTGTAAAATAAAAATACAATACCCCCCCAACATTAAAACCCACCACTCACATACCCCATCTCTAACCCAAATCCCCCTTAAATAAACCTAACACTACCCCCCTGAAGATCATCCTACCTTTAGCCGTCTTCAGCCAGCCGACCACCGATGGAACAGAAGAGGACATCCGCAGCGGCCGAAGTCATCATCCAAGGGGCGCTGAAGAAGTCTTCCATGCGATTGAAGTCATCATCCAAGGGGCGCTGAAGAAGTCTTCCACCCAATTGAAGTCATCATCCAAGGTGCGCTGAAGAAGTCTTCCATCCGATTGAAGTCATCATCCAGGCAGCGTCTTCAATCTTCATCCATCCGGAGCGGAGCGGAGCCATCTTCAGACGAGCCGACGCAGAGCCATCTTCTTCCACTGATGACTAGACGACAAATGAAGGTTCCTTTAAGTGACGTCATCCAAGATGGCATCGCTCAAATTCCGATTGGCTGATAGGATTCTATCAGCCAATCGAATTAAGGTAGGAAAAATCTGATTGGCTGATTGAATCAGCCAATCAGATAGAAGTTCAATCCGATTGGCTGATCCAATCAGCCAATCAGATTGAGCTTGCATTCTATTGGCTGATCGGAACAGCCAATAGAATGCAAGCTCAATCTGATTGGCTGATTGGATCAGCCAATCGGATTGAACTTCAATCTGATTGGCTGATTCAATCAGCCAATCAGATTTTTCCTACCTTAATTTCAATTGGCTGATAGAATCCTATCAGCCAATCGGAATTCGAGGGACGCCATCTTGGATGACATCACTTAAAGGAACCTTCATTCGTCGTCTAGTCGTCGGTGGAAGAAGATGGCTCCGCGTCGGCTCGTCTAAAGATGGCTCCGCTCCGGATGGATGAAGATTGAAGACGCCGCCTGGATGATGACTTCAATCAGATGGAAGACTTCTTCAGCGCCCCTTGGATGATGACTTCAATCAGATGGAAGACTTCTTCAGCGCCCCTTGGATGATGACTTCGGCCGCCGCGGATGTCCTCTTCTGTTCCATTGGTGGTCGGCTGGCTGAAGACGGCTAAAGGTAGGATGATCTTCAGGGGGGTAGGGTTAGGTTTATTTAAGGGGGGTTTGGGTTAGAGTAGGGGTATGTGGGTGGTGGGTTTTAATGTTGGGGGGGTTGTATTTTTATTTTACAGGCAAAAGAGCTGATTTCTTTGGGGCATGAACCGCAAAAGGTAAGGTAATAGAGCTGTTAACTTTTTAATGTAGAATAGGGTAGGGCATTTTTTTATTTTGGGGGGCTTTGTTATTTTATTAGGGGGCTTAGATTAGGTGTAAGTAGTTTAAAATTGTTGTAATATTTTTGAAATGTTTGTAACTTGCTATTTTTTATTTTTTGTAACTTATTTTTTTTTATTTTTTGTACTTTAGTTAGTTTATTTAATTGTATTTAATTGTAGTTATTTGTAGGTAATTTATTTAATTAATTTAATGATAGTGTAGTGTTAGGTTTAATTGTAACTTAGGTTAGGATTTATTTTACAGGTAATTTTGTATTTCTTTTAGCTAGGTAGTTATTAAATAGTTAATAACTTTTTAATAACTATTCTAACTAGCTAAAATAAATACAAAGTTACCTGTAAAATAAATATAAATCCTAAAATAGCTACAATGTAATTATTAATTACATTGTAGCTATCTTAGGGTTTATTTTACAGGTAAGTATTTAGTTTTAAATAGGAATAATTTAGTTAATGATAGTGTAGTGTTAGGTGTAATTGTAAGTTCGGTTAGGATTTATTTTACATGTAAATTTCTCTTTATTTTAACTAGGTAGCTATTACATAGTTAATAACTATTTAATAGCTATTGTACCTAGTTAAAATAAATTGAAATTTGCCTGTAAAATAAAAATAAATCCTAAAATAGCTACAATATAATTATTTGTTATATTGTAGCTATATTAGGGTTTATTTTATAGGTAAGTATTTAGTTTTATATAGGATTAATTTAGTTAATAAGAATAATATTTATTTAGATTTATTTAATTAATATTTAAGTTAGGGGGGTGTTAGGGTTAGGGTTAGACTTAGATTTAGGGGTTAATAATTTTATTATAGTGGCGGCGGTGTAGGGGGGGGCAGGATAGGGGTTAATAAATTTATTATAAGTGGCAACGGTGTAGGGGGGCTGATTAGGGGTTAATAAGTTTAATATAGGTGGCGGCGGTTTAGGGGTTAAACAATTTATTTAGTTGCGGCGGGGTCTGGGATCGGCAGGATAGGGGTTAAAAATTTATTATAGGTGGCGGCGGTATAGGGGGGGCAGGATAGGGGTTACTAGGTATTATGTAGGTGGCGGTGGGCTCCGGGAACGGCGGTTTAGGGGTTAATACATTTATTATAGTTGCGGCTGGGTCTAGGAGCGGCGGTTTAGGGGTTAATAACTTTATTTAGTTGCGGGGGGCTCCGGGGGCGCCGGTATAGGGGGTAGAACAGTGTAGTTTAGTGTGGGTGCTTAGTGACAGCTTATCAATAAAGCTGTAGAAAAGCCGAAGAGCAGCGAGATCGAATGAGTGATAATTATCACAGTACGCTGCTCATTGCCCCGTACTTGGTGCGCGGCTTTTTGACAGCTTTTTTGATAACTTTGGCAAGATTTTTCAGGTCCTCGGCAGCTATGGTAAGCGAGCTTAGGTGGGCGTATTGGGCCGGCGAAGGCAGGTAAGTAGACACGTTGATAACTAGAGGCCTCAGTCTCAAGTGCAGATCACTGAACTATCATATATATTCACAATATGTTAGGTGCAAGTAGGGCTCAATAGCATATTGTTGACGATATGCGATAGAAATCACCTCAGCATAGCAAGCAGTATTCAGCTCCGTAACAACTTTGTTTCTCTTCACAGCTCTCAATTTCACACATAGTCGTTTGAAATATCATCCATGTCAATTATAGGCCTCAGACATCAATAAATGTAATTATAATTTGCGA
This sequence comes from Bombina bombina, assembly GCF_027579735.1. Taxonomy (NCBI): domain Eukaryota; kingdom Metazoa; phylum Chordata; class Amphibia; order Anura; family Bombinatoridae; genus Bombina; species Bombina bombina. The sequence continues at coordinate 205,250,340 of NC_069507.1, forward strand.
GATAGCAGCTCAACACAGTTATAATCAACTGACATATCGTAGCTGCATTAAAATGTCAGTCATATCCTGTAATAAGTTGCGATTCTGCTGTATAATTTAACCACTGATCATTGATGACAGATAATGTAAATTACTTCAAAATATAAAGAAGTATTCAATTCCAATGTATCTTTATGTTATATAACAGCTTTCAAATGCAAAATTAGTCAACTGTATTACCTTGTTTGAGCATTAAATAATGACAGTTGCTAACATATTATCACATAATGTTCAGTCTTTTTCACAGTTGAAACATCAAACTACAACTCTGTATATAGGTCCACAATATGCCTGGTGTTTCTAGATAACAGGATATATACTTTAAAAGCTCCCAATGTCACTGCAAATATTAATTTTTTTCCTTGCCATTTACCACTCTCAGGAGCACTACAAAGGAGCAGCCATCTCACACGGCGGTCCTAGCTCCGCCCCTATTTTATTATTTTTTAACTCACATTGCAGCTGTTCTTCAGGTATCACTGGCCCAGCTGCTTTACTGTCATTCCCAGTGTTTTTCCCCCCAGCATATTCTGCTAGTTCCCTCATTTTAACGTTACGGCACAGTTAGTAACTCACAAAAATTGGAGTGGCTGTCAGTGTGAGTTATCAGTTGCCAGGCTAACATTCTCCTCTCCCACCTTGTGCTGCTAAATGCTGCTGAGGGAGGTGAGGTGCAGACTGGGTGTAAGAGGTAGCTAGTGCTCAGGTGCATAATGGATGTGGGGGCCAGCTGGTGCTTCGGTGCAGAATGGATGTGGGGGCCAGCTGGTGCTTAGGTGCAGAATGGGTGTGGGGGCTAGCTATTACTCAGTTGTAGAATGGGTGTGGGAGCTAGCTAGTGCTCAGGTGTAGAATAGGTGTCGGGGACAGCTGGTTCTTAGGGGCAGAATGGGTGTGGGAGCTAGTTAGTGTTCAGAAGAGAAAGAGTGTGAGAGCCAGCTGATGCTCATAATAAAGTTCAGTCACTGGAGGTAGAGATTAGCAAAGCCACTGGCAGGTGAGTGTGTCTATCTATGTTAAAATGGGCATGTATGTATGTGTGTGTTTGTGAACAAGTATGTGAGTTTATTTCTGTGTGTGACAGCAAGAATGTGAATTTGTTCCCATGTGTATGATTTTCACTGTGAGCAAGTATGTAAGTTTGTTCTTGTGTGTGTTTGTGTGAGAGCAAGTGGGAATTTATTCCTCTGTCTGTGAGAAAGGGAGACAGAGAGCAAGAGTGTGAGTTTATTTCTGTGTGTATGAGCAAAAGTGTGAGTTTGTTCCTGTGTGTCTGTGTGCGTGTGTGAGCATAAGTGTGTTTGTTCCTGTGTGTGTGTGTGTGTGTGTGTGTGTGAAAGGGAGACAGAGAGCAAGAGTGTGAGTTTATTCCTGTGTGTATGAGCAAGAGTGTGAGTTTATTTCTGTGTGTATGAGCAAAAGTGTGAGTTTGTTCCTGTGTGTCTGTGTGCGTGTGTGAGCATAAGTGTGTTTGTTCCTGTGTGTGTGAAAGGGAGACAGAGAGCAAGAGTGTGAGTTTATTCCTGTGTGTATGAGCAAGAGTGTGAGTTTATTTCTGTGTGTATGAGCAAAAGTGTGAGTTTGTTCCTGTGTGTCTGTGTGCGTGTGTGAGCATAAGTGTGTTTGTTCCTGTGTGTGTGAAAGGGAGACAGAGAGCAAGAGTGTGAGTTTATTCCTGTGTGTATGAGCAAGAGTGTGAGTTTGTTCTGCTGTCTGTGTAAGCAAGAGTGTAAGTTTGTTCTTGTGTGTCTGTGTGCATGTGTGAGCATAAGTGTGTTTGTTCCTGTGTGTGTATGTGTATGTGAACAAGGGTATGAGTTTTTTCATGTGTGTGTCTGTCATTGTGAGCAAGAGATTGCTGGGCCGATTTAACAATGGCCGGATGGCTTCTAATTGCATTGTTTTCGCGCAAGCCTTTAGGCTCACTGGAAACAGGAGTTAAGAAGCAGTGGTCTTAAGACCACTGCCTCTTAACTCATATGCCTCCTCTGAGGCTGTGGTCTGCAATCCACCCGATCGTCTATGAACGACACCCACTGTTAGCGGCCAATTGGTCGCGAATCTGCAGGGGGCAGAATTGCACAAGAACTGCTTGTGCAATGTTAAATGCCGACAGCGATGTCTGGTGGCCCCTGTGTGTGAGCAAGTGTGAGTTTGTTCTTGTGTGTGTTTGTATAAGCAAGAGTGTGATTTTGTTCATGTGTTTATTTGTGAATAAAAGTGTGAGTTTGTTCCTGTGTGTGTGGGTGAGCAAAAGTGTGAGTTTGTTCCTGTGTTTGTGGGTGAGCAAAAGTGTGTTTGTTCCTGTGTTTGTGTGTGTGTGGGAGAAACAGTGTGAGCTTGTTCTTCTGTGTGTATGTACAGTATGTCATTGTGAGCAAGATTGTGAGTTAGTTCCTGTGTGTCTGTGTGTGAGCAAGAGTGTGAGTTTATTTCTTTGTGTGTGTGTGAGTGTGAGCAAGAGTTTGTTCCAGTATGTGTGTGTGTAAATTAGTGAATTTTTCCCTGTGTGTATGTGTGTGAGCAAGAGTGTGTTTATTTCTGTGTGTGTGAGCAAGAGTGTGAGTTTGTCCCTGTGTGTATGTGTGTGAGCAAGAGCGTGAGTTTGTTCCTGTGTGTGTATTTGTGTGAGCAAGAGCGTGAGTTTGTTCCTGTGTGTGTATTTGTGTGAGCAAGAGTGTGAGTTTGTTCCTGTGTGTGTATTTGTGTGAGCAAGAGCGTGAGTTTGTTCCTGTGTGTGTATTTGTGTGAGCAAGAGTGTGAGTTTGTTCCTGTGTGTGTATTTGTGTGAGCAAGAGTGTGAGTTTGTTCCTGTGTTTGAGCAAGAGTGTATTTATTTCTGCGTGTGAGCAAGAGTGAGTTTTTCCTGTGCTTGCGTGTGTCTGTCTGTCTGTCAGGCTTGAGGAAGAGGAGTGGTTCCTTGAAACGCGTAGTAGATCTGTTACGATTATATGGCCGGTTATCCTGTTCTCTTGGTTGTAGTTTATTTGTTATCAACTGTGGATCGGGATTCCAGTGATTACATTGTGACACTTTTAGTGCAAGTATCATTTCTATATTAGTATTTGTCACTTATTTTATGTCATGTTTTTGCATATGTGAATACACTTATATATGTTTTTCATCACATTTTAACATATACATTTTACGGAGTAATTGATTTATTTATTAGCGCTGTCTTATATTTTCCCCTTTTTTAAAGGGATATATACATAAAACATTTTACAATCTTTTTTATGATAGCTGCTTCATAAATTTATTAATTTAAACTTTTGTTATTTATATAACATATAGTTTGATACATCAACGATCATTGTATTTTGAAATATTGGTATAAATATCTTCTGATACACCACACTTATTGAGATATACATATATTCTGTACTAAGGACTAATAGAATAGAGGCACTCTCTTTCATTTTCTATTTTAAAGAAATATTAGCAACGTGGGAAAAATATAAATATTAAGTGGCAAATTCTATAGTAAAAATACACTTATATTTGTAAATTGTTTCCAGTTAAGATTTAGATTTTTCCACACTTTTAAAGGAACAGTCTAGTCCAAAATAAATTTTCATGATTCAGATAGGGCATGTAATTTTAAACAATTTTCCAACTTTTTATCACCAATTTTGCTTTGTTCTCTTGGTATTCTTAGTTAAAAGCTAAACATAGGAGGTTCATATGCTAATTTTTAAGCTCTTGAAGGCCGTTTCTTATCTCAGGGCATTTCAACAGTTTTTCACCACTAGAGGGTGTTAGTTTATGTATGTCATTTAGATAACATTGTGCTCATCCACGTGGAGTTCCTAGGAGCCAGCACTGATTGGCTAAAATGCAAGTCTGCCACTGTAAATGAGAGAAGATAAATATGTTCAATAGGGTTTACAAAAGATGAATCTACTGACTGTGTTTCTGTACACTTATGAGCCTACCTCAGTATGCTCTCATACAAATAAGCAGTTTCAACAAAGAATACCAAGAGAAACATACAAATTTGATAACAGAAGAAAATGTGTTTGGATAATGTCACTATTTTGTTTAGTGGCTTCAATAGAAAGGACCAGCTGTTGTTATTACTAAGGAGCTGTCAATAGCAGCAACAGCAACATTAGATATAGCCCATTGTCCTTCATAGATTTTCTTGAATGTTTTTTCCTGTCCTGAATAGTTTAATATTGATTTTTATTTTGACCTAGTCTGGAGACCTCATGTTTCCACTACACAATCCTTATATGTTGTTTGTGCAATTAATTAATTCCTTCTTATTCATCCCTACTTGGTAATAACAATATATATCTAGTGGGAAACAGTTATGCTCCACTGCTGTATAATACTGGACCCAAAATGTTAAAATTCTAAATTGATATAAATATTAATTAAAAGTCTTGTTATTGCAAGTATATAAACTTTGATCACATGGCAAAGATAACTCCTCAGGTCCATCTGAGAAAATCTAATTGTCACGTAATTCGACTGACGTGGGTATTGAGCCTGTTTCTGCACTATTGAAGAGCTTAACATTTTCTGATAAGGTCATAAAATCTATTAAAGGGACACTGAACCCAATTTTTTTCTTTCGTGATTCAGATAGAGCAGGCAATTTTAAGCAACTTTCTAATTTACTCCTATTATCAATTTTTCTTCGTTCTCTTGCTATCTTTATTTGAAAAAGAAGGCATCTAAGCTTTTTTTCTTGGTTCAGACTCTAGACAGCACTTTTTTATTGGTGGATGAATTTATCCACCAATCAGCAAGGACAACCCAGGTTGTTCACCAAAAATGGGCCGGCATCTAAACTTACATTCTTGCATTTCAAATAAAGATACCAAGAGTATAAAGAAAATTTGATAATAGGAGTAAATTAGAAAGTTGCTTAAAATGTCATGCTCTATCTGAATCACGAAAGAAAAAATTTGGGTTCAGTGTCCTTTTAACTATCTTTAAACTGCCCACAGACTAAATGCCAGACAAGCTAGATGGGCATTTTTCTTTCCTGAAACTAAGAACACTAAGGTTGATACCTTATCTCAGCAATTATCTGGTGAAAGTGATGGTTAATAATCTCTTTCTGCTCATATTATAGTTTAGGAAGAATTATAGACCCATTAACTACTTCACTTCAGCAAAGTCTTCAATCTGCTCTATCTGAAATTCTGCCTGATCTCAATGTTCCTCAAAATAAGCTTTTGTTCCTAAGGATCTATGCAAAAAGGTTCTTCATTGGGCTCATGGTCACATGCTCACTGGTCATTTTAGTATTAATCAAACCCTGCTCCAACTAGAACCCAATGGTATAGTGGCCAACTCCTAAAGCAAGATACTTTTGCCTATGTTAATGTGTGCACTTCATGTGTCGCTAACAAGACACTTCACACCTCTCTTCAATTGTTACTCCATCCCTTGTCCCTTCTAAAAGCTTCTTGGACCCATATCAGTATGGACTTCGTTGTGGATTTGACAATTTCCAAGAACCATGCTGTTATATTGGTTATTGTTGACATATTTTCTAAACAAGAGCATTTTGTACCAGTCCAAGTGTTCCTTCTGCCTCTGCCCTTGTACCTCTGTTTATCAAGAATGTAGACATAATTTCAGAGAGAGGCCCACAATTTGTGTTTGTCTTTTGCAGAGCCCTTTGTAAACTTCTGCGCATCACAACCTTTCTCTCTCTCTTCGGATGACAATCCACAATTCAACAGGCAAACCAAAAGAGTAAACCAGCAACTTGAGACTTATTTGCAGGTTTATGTGAATATCTTAAAATGATAACTTGGCTGAGTTGTTCCTGCAGCTCCCTGAGCCATCACCCTTCTTACTGAACACTGGAGGTGGATAAGACTTATACTTCTACAAACCTCCCAAAGATACAACAAGTTTGCACATTGCACAGCAAGCTTTGCCTTCATAAACATCTACAAATTCCCCAGTATTTTATGTATCTTTTCTGAAGCCCTAGCATAAGAGCCAGTTCCCTCTATCATCTAAATGCTCTGCTCCTGTCCTTATTGATGGTATGAAATCCAACAACTTTTGAATTCCAAACATAAGATACCTCAGCTGCAGTACCTGGTCGATTGGAATTTGCAAAAAGAACTTGGCTGCCTGCCCAAGACATTCATGCACCCCAACTCACACAGGCCTTCATAAGAAGTTACCTTCTAGAACTAAGTAGGCCTCTAGAGGGGTCCTTTATGGGGGGTCTGTCATGTATCTCAGCTGAAGTGGGTATTTAACCTACGTGTACAGTATTGTAGAGTTTATGCTTTACCGATAAGCCACAGGTAGGCTTCAGATAGTAGTCTGTTATTTTTTTAACCTCTTTTTTTATTTTTCTAACTTTTTCTAACTTTTTCTAACCTCTGGTTATTAGTTTTACGCAAACATTCACTTCCGTTTAATGTCACCAATTTATACAGCTTTTACTTAGCTTTTTGAGTTTTTTAACTTCATTAAAATTAAAATGTTTTAACATTTAACATAAACCGGTGCTCTTTCATATACACAATAGAACATGTTTTAGCGCTATGTCCCTTTAACTGTATTTTCGTGCTACATTGTATAGTTATCATTTTGAAGAATAATTTGCCTCTTCTAATTTAATTTTCTTTCTGTGCTGGATAAGAATAAAACCACAAGCATTTTTAAATTACAAAGACGTGAAATTCAGGCATATACAGGTTAAGACTAAAGTACTTTAATGATAATTTTACCCAGACATGTGTGCTTACCCAAAATCATTTGCAATAATCAAAGTATAATTTCATAATGAAAATTCTTCAGAATACATAATTTAATTATAATTACAGGCAAAAATGACACAAGGGTAGCACAGCATAAGCCTGATTGATGAGTCCCCTGAACAGAGAAAGATATATATATTTTCATTGTGATGATGCTATTTAACAGATGTTAATTTCCTTTAATTATTATTGAAATAAGTTTTATATACCATGTCCCAGGGCTATGATTCTTACTTTGCAGCATGTGGTCAAAGACAACTAATTACAGTTTGATGAAACTTGCCAACATTTCCTGTACTCCAATAACACAACCCAATAGCTGATTCAAAAAATTAAGTTCAACTACTATAAATCAGAAAAAAACAAACATAGCAGGTATGCAAAGATAATTATTAGACATATACATCAGAAAAAAAGTTTGGTTTGGACAAATTGTTCATTCCAAAATTTTAAACCCTTCCTGGTCGAAGTTTTGTTAGACATTTTATTAGTTTCAAACAAATTTTGTTAACAAACAAATATTCGTTTAAATTAAATGTTTTTAAAAACAGATAAACAGATACACAGCCAGCAAAGGAACGACAGGCCGGTATCAATAAGAGGCGCCAAAAATTAAACAGTAAATAATTAAATAATTAAAAGAAATTAAATAGTATATGCAGTAGAATATCCTTTTAAGATATATAAGTATACAATAGTATATTGTATAGATAGATAAATATACAGTAGTATATGGTAATATATCTTGGCAAATTTAAAAAGTTATGATAAATAAAATCAATATAATAATATAACGATCAGTAATAATATTTTAAGTTTTACCAGAGTGTGTGAAAAATATGTGAACAAAAATATAACACATAGGTGGCACAGTGGACAATTAGGAAATGAATAATAAACTGTAAAAACATATCAATAAAAAAAATAAAAAATAAAATAAAATAGATGTCCAAACAAATATTAGGAAAATTTAAAAATATATACAGTATATGTAATATATATATATGTAAATAATATAATAAAATTAGTCCATGTATAGAACAAATCGAACTTATCCGTAAATTAAGAGTGTGGCGAATGAGAAAGTCCAGGAACACTTCCCAGGCAGCTCCTCTGGTGTGTCGTGCCCCGAAACAAGATCAAAACATATTCTTCACTGTGCCCTGGAGAGCATCAGCTACTATTTCTGTCTACATTTGAGACACCCTGTGGGAACTACATTGCTCTTTGGATTCCCCTTGGTGGGATAAGGACACAACCAGTTCCAGGTGCCTAGGAGTCTGCCGGGCGAATCTTTGGACCTGGCTTGCCTGTACTGCACATTGGTGCACTCCATCACGTGAGTAGGATATCTGTATACCGGAATTTTCTATTCCTTGCTAGTTTGATTTGCACCATGTGGCGCCCTCTATCTCTTGTATTATAGATGTTTTTAAAAACAATAATAAACCCCCTAGCTATACTATTTAAACCCTAAACGCCCACAACCCCAATCGCAATAAAGCCCCTACTCTATTAACCCTTAAACCGCAACAACTTGAATCGCAATAAAGCCCCTACGCTACTTAACACCTTAACCTCCACAACCCCCATCGGAATAAACCCCATACACATCCCTACGCCAGGGGCGTATTTTGGTCTAGGCAAACAAGGCACTTGCCTAGGGCAGCTGATATGGAGGCAGCAGCACCTTTTTGTGGATATATTTGTAAGAAGCTTACAGTTATTTTAGAAGTATTATACAGGTATATAATGAGAGATTTTTCCGAAACAGCTAACATTCTAGGGGGGTATAATAAGAGAGTGCCCATGGAGCTTACAGTTTAGAGGTGGCTGAGAACCTTCCTTTTATTCAGCTAGCTATTGCCTTTAGTTCTGTTGGCTTTCAGCACTTAGTATTGTGTTTGGGGAAGTATTGTTTTAAGAAATCTGTGTTTTTTTTGTATATTGCAGCAATAGATATTGTGCATGTGTTTATGTTTATAACTATGTGTGTGTGTGTGTATGTTTATAACTATGTGTGTGTGTGTGCGTGTGTGTATGTTTATAACTATGTGTGTGTGTGCGTGTTTATAACTATGTGTGTGTGTGCGTGTTTATAACTATGTGTGTGTGTGTGTATGTTTATAACTATGTGTGTGTGTGTGTTTATAACTATGTGTGTGTGTGTGTTTATAACTATGTGTGTGTGCGTGTGTATGTTTATAACTATATGTGTGTGTGTGCATGTGTATGTTTATAACTATGTGTGCGTGTGTGTATGTTTATAACTATGTGTGTGTATGTGTATGTTTATAACTATTTGTGTGTGTGTGCATGTGTGTATGTTTATAATTATGTGTGTGTGCGTGTGTATGTTTATAACTATGTGTGCGTGTGTATGTTTATAACTGTGTGTGTGTGCGTGTGTGTATGTTTATAACTATGTGTGTGTGTGTGCGTGTGTGTATGTTTATAACTATGTGTGTGTGTGTGCGTGTGTGTATGTTTATAACTATGTGTGTGTATGTTTATAACTATGTGTGTGTGTGCGTGTGTGTATGTTTATAACTATGTGTGTGTATGTTTATAACTATGTGTGTGTGTGCATGTGTGTATGTTTATAACTATGTGTGTGCGTGTGTGTATGTTTATAACTATGTGTGTGTATGTTTATAACTATGTGTGTATGTGCGTGTGTGTATGTTTATAACTATGTGAGTGTGTATGTTTATAACTATGTGTGTATGTGCGTGTGTGTATGTTTATAACTATGTTTTTGTATGTTTATAACTATGTGTGTGTGTGTGTGCGTGTGTGTATGTTTATAACTATGTGTGTATGTTTATAACTATGTGTGCGTGTGTGTATGTTTATAACTATGTGTGTGTGTGCATGTGTGTATGTTTATAACTATGTGTGTACGTGTGTGTATGTTTATAACTATGTGTGTGTGTGCATGTGTGTATGTTTATAACTATGTGTGTGTATGTTTATAACTATTTGTGTATGTGCGTGTGTGTATGTTTATAACTATGTGAGTGTGTATGTTTATAACTATGTGTGTATGTGCGTGTGTGTATGTTTATAACTATGTGTGTGTGTGTGCGTGTGTGTATGTTTATAACTATGTGTGTATGTGCGTGTGTGTATGTTTATAACTATGTGAGTGTGTATGTTTATAACTATGTGTATATGTGCGTGTGTGTATGTTTATAACTATGTGTGTGTATGTTTATAACTATGTGAGTGTGTATGTTTATAACTATGTGTGTATGTGCGTGTGTGTATGTTTATAACTATGTGAGTGTGTATGTTTATAACTATGTGTGTATGTGCGTGTGTGTATGTTTATAACTATGTGTATATGTGCGTGTGTGTATGTTTATAACTATGTGAGTGTGTATGTTTATAACTATGTGTATGTGCGTGTGTGTATTTTTATAACTATGTGTGTGTGTGCGTGTGTGTATGTTTATAACTATGTGTGTGTGTGCGTGTGTGTATGTTTATAACTATGTGTGTGTGCATGTGTGCATGTTTATAACTATGTGTGTATGTGCATGTGTGTATGTTTATAACTATCTGTGCGTGTGTGTATGTTTATAACTATGTATGTGTGTGTATACATTTATTTTGGAAATGCCATAAAAAATTCACATTACTCCCTGACCAAAAAATATTATGGCTAAAAAGGGGGGGGATAGGGGGCAGCACAAACTCTAAACACACCACTGCCCTACGTTATTAACCGCTAAACAGCCACAACCCCTATAACTATAAATCCCCTACAGTATTACGCACTAAACCTCCACAACCCCCATCACAGTAAACCCCCTACACCACTTAGCCTCTAAATTGCCACAACCCCCTCCGTAATAAACCCCTACACATCTCTACAATATTAACCCCTAAACCGCCACAACCCCATCACAATAAACCCCCCACACATCCCTATGCTACTAACCCCTAAAGCAATAAGCCCCCTGTTCTACTTAACCCCTAAACCGCCACAACCATTCATTGCAATAAAAACATCCTATACTATTAACCCCTAAACTGCCACAACCCCATCCCAATAAACCCCTACTCTATTAACCCATAAACCACCACAACCCCATTGCAGTTAACCCCTACACTTTTAACACCCTAACTGCCAAGCCCTCAAGACCCCTATCTTAAGACCCCCTAAGTTAAAAAGAAAACTAACAGTATACTGTTAAAAAAGCACCAAAAAAAATAAAAAAAAACCTATACTAAAGCTAAAGTACCCTAAAAAATGTAAAAGTACCCCTAAAAGCGCCAATCCTAAATAAAAAAGCTAAACAATAAAAAAGCCTCCCTAAAAACCCCTATCCTACCCCTAAAACTAAATTAAAACATAAAAAACCCTATCCTAAAACTAAATTAAAACATAAAAACCCCTATCCTAAAACTAAATTAAAACATAAAAACCCCTATCCTAAAACTAAATTAAAACATAAAAATCCCTATCCTAAAACTAAATTAAAACATAAAAACCCCTATCCTAAAACTAAATTAAAACATAAAAACCCTATACTAAAACTAAATTAAAACATAAAAACCCCTATCCTAAAACTAAATTAAAACATAAAAATCCCTATCCTAAAACTAAATTAAAACATAAAAACCCCTATCCTAAAACTAAATTAAAACATAAAAATCCCTATACTAAAACTAAAGTTCCTCCCCAAAAAAATCCTAACATTAAACTGAGCCCCAAGTTTTATTACTCACCATCCAAAGAGTTCTCTTCTTTTCTTGATGCAATGTAATCCATAAGCAAAGGGGGGGGGAGGGTCCAACCATGTCTCCTCCTCTCCTTCATCTTCTTCATGCTGTCCCCTCAGCACACTGTTCCTTGGCTTTCAGTTTACTTCGTTTATAGTGGTGGCCTGGCAGTTTTTCTTTCCTGATTTCAGAAAGAGCATATGATTTTAAACAACTTTATAATATACTTCTATAATCTAATTTGTTTTGTTCTCTTTTTTTTTTTAACAAGATTTTTTTATTGAGGTTTTCAAAAGGTACAAGAGGGAAAAAGGCTTTGGAAACAGTAGTATATATGAGACATGTTACCTTTAGGCCAATATGTAAAACTACACATCCATCTACACATACATTGAGAGCATAGTTACATAGACAAGGATACGACAATCTTCCTTACACATAAAAAGAGATAACAAGTTGATATACATACTCTACCAATAAAATATGGTATGCAGGTTAGTATAAGTAGTAGTACAACAAGTAACAGTCTATAATAAAGTTAAGCCTGTGGAAATTGAACCTCATTTTCTGTGGTATATTTTGCGTTGGGGTAACTACTGCTCAGGTCTCTTATGGACCCGTTAGTTTAGGACTTTTATGTTAGTAGGTAGTTATATAGACAACCACTTATGGACTGAGTAGAAAGCATAAACATATACTGAAAACATCAGAATGAATATATGGTAAGCTGAAGTATAAAGTGGGGTATGGGGTGGAAAGGTACAGCGGGCAAGAGCAGCTCCAGTGGGAGTATTAGGTTGTTGGCCTAGGAGAACTGTAAGAAGCCAGCACCCCAGTACATTAAGTTAACTGGCTAAAAAGATTACTCTAGAGCTGTTGTATTGTACAATGAGCCTAAGGGTGAGACTGACTCTTGCTATCTTTAGGAGCAAGCAGTTCCAGTGGGGTAAGAATGTGAATTCTTCCTTAAATGAGGTTTCCAGATGTATCTGGGTAGAGTAAATCAGAGAACATAAAAAATCTGGGGGAAGGGAATCACTTTACATTGCTATATATGGGGTACTAAGGGCCCCTAGGCCATATACCTCCTATGTTATGTACCAGACCTTTGACATTCTTCCCTCCTCTTCCAGGAGATAGGATGCTGCCTTGGCCGCCGACAACATCCCAGCTAAAGTAGAGTAGAGATGAGGGACTAGTAGGGACCTGCAAGCTATACACATTATACATTAACCAAGAATGAGCTCAGTGGAAAAGAATTAAGTAAATGTGTGACAGTTCTGGGATAATATTGAAGCTCTAGGATTTATTTTGCTCATGTAGTAAGGAGTGCTCTGCAGGTAATCAAATGCTGAGTAGGGTGGGCTGGATAAACTGAAGGTTACTCATCCTAGAAAGGAAATAGTTCAGCCAATTCCAAACTTATACATATAACTAGATTGTAAGTTCCCACGGGAATAGGGCCCTGAATCCCTCCTGTATGTGTTTGTAAATTTTGTCCTGTCTTTTACAAGTCTTGTATTGTTTTATTTAAATGAATTGTATCCATGGATAGCGATGCTGAATATGTTGGTGCTTCATAAATAAAGTATAACAATAATAATAATAATAACAGTATGAGGAAAATGAGTTCACACTGTCACCATGCTGCTTTAAGGCCCGGTACCTGGACAGTGGAGGAGTTACTATGGTCCCAATGCAGAGATACATTAGCCTCCGTGTATCATCCGTAGTAGTTAGATACCACAATGGAAGATCCACTTGTCCTCTCTGAATACCTGCTAGTAGGAGATTAGGGAGAGTCCTTAGGCTGCTGTGTGGGAAGTTCCTGGACTGGCAGGTTAAAACTTGCTCTACCCCATAACTCCTACTTCTAGTGCGAGGCGGTTTAGATGCGGTGCAAGCTGGTCCGTGATCCAGAGCGTCATCCTCTCCGCCTGCAGGGTAGTCCCTAGGTATTGACAGGGGAACTTCACATCTCCTGTGCTGCGGCTCACTCTGTGAGGGCTGGAACAGTTGCTGGGCATGCTGCAATACCGTAAGTAGGCTCTGTTTGAGGTCCAAAAAAAGACCATCTAGATGTTGTATGATAGGATTTTCCTGAGCATCTAAGGATTCCATGACTTTGAGCACTTGAGAGAAGTGTTACTTATGAGCAGCTATCCGAGTAAGTTATGGGGTCTGGCTTCTATTGCTGTCAATGTCCGTTACATTTGTCTGTTCTCCAGGCGGGAGAAAACAAGGGGGGAGGGGGTTCTGTGGCCCTGAGTTATTTTAGAAAGGTTCTAAGTGCACAGCACACTTTTATAGATTAAGGCTCAGGTAAGCTCTGTGTGCTTGCTTGGGTTCTACTAGAGGGCTGTCCATCTTATTTTCCCTCTTTGAGAGATGAGAGCAGGTTAGGAATGGTCGCTCAATGCGTTTTCCAGGTCAGGGCTGCGTCATATAGGAACGTTGCGTCTCAGATCCCCATTCTCAGATCTACTTAATTTCACAATCTCTCACATCTCCGGTGTTTCTGGCCAAAGTAGTAGTTTTGTGATATAAAATATTTTGGCTGGATTTAAAAAAAAAAAGGAGATATAATGTGAGTATAAGCAGGAACTTCTGAAGGCTGCGACTGCTCTCCTCGATGGCTAGCTCCGCCCCCTCATTTTGTTCTCCTTTATTAAAAGAAGGAAACCTAGATAGGCTTTGGAGCTGCTGATTGGTGGCTGCACATATATGTCTCATGTTATTGGCTAACTCAATACATAATAAACAAATGCATAATAAAAAGACATCGCTAAAGAACTTACTTTGAATTTAAAACAAATAGTACTTTTTTTTAAACAAATATCAAAGTTTGTTCTATTTTCTTACCCCTTGCATCATGAGAAAGTCATCTGTCAATCACAAAATGCATATACTTATATATAATGTAAATTCTTGCAAATGCTCAGTAGGAGCCGGTGCCTCCAAAAGTGTGCATATAACAAGACTGGTTTTGGTGTGGCCAAAGGCCAGTTCATTCGTATTAAAAGAAACTGCACGAATGACTGTGACTATGCAAAAGAGAGTGAGGCATTGGTGACCCAATTTTTGGAAAGAGGTTACTCCAGGAAAGTAGTCAATTGGGCACTATTCGAAGTTAACCATATGGATAGGGATGAGATGCTCCTGGAACGCAAAGTTAATGTAAAGGACACCAAGTATGAGAGATCAAAGCCTACATTCATAACTGATTACAGTTCACCGTTTGAGCAGATTTGCAACATTATCAAGACTCATCTTCCGATTCTTACTGCGGAGGATAGTCTTAGAGATTTGGTGTCAGGAGGTTGCAATTTTGTGTCAAGGAGAGGATGCACCTTGGGAAAATGTTCTGTCCCCAAGTCCATTTTTCTCCCAGTAATAGAAACACCTGGCTGGATGCTAAGGGACACTTCAAGTGCCACTTTGGAAATTGCATTTCCTGTGGACACTCTTTAACATCTAAGCAATTCCAATCGTTTGTTGCCCAAAGGGTATATGACATTAATGCTCATACCAACTGTCGATCCACCTTTGTGATTTACATGATTGGTTGTACTCAATGCAAAAAACAGTACGTGGGGTGTACCACTAGGGAGGCTCGGAGTAGGATTAGGGAGCACCTAAAAAACATTGAAAATGGAATAGAATGTTCAGACTTAGTCAGATATTTCATTTATGTTAATGATAAAAATGTCACCTCTTTCAAGTGGCAGGTGATTGATCAGATTCGTGGGGGTGACAGAACCAGCAAACTCTTCTATAAAGAGGATTTCTGGATCTTCAATTTATAGACCAGAAGACTGGACGGATTCAACATTGGCAGAGATGTTATACATTTTTGGTCACGCCATTAATAATGCCGTAGACATCTAATTAGTGTCAATGTTCAATCCACAAGTAAGGGCGCTACAGTTCATACACCACTAATATCAAGATTGTCTTATTCCTGGACACCTTACTATATTGGTATATACGCGTAACCTCCTCTCTATGTTACCTACCCCAGACAGTATAATCATATCATTTGGGCTTATTTTTTTTTGGTGTCCTTATAGATTTGTATACGTTTTTAAGGGGCCATTGGGATATATTTAATGATACTTTTTTGGGATATTCCCCCTTGCGTTACTCACACTAGTAATTGTATGTTAACCTCTTATTTAAAATTGACTCCTGGGGGACATTCTCTTATATGTTTAGGTTTAGGAGTTGCTAGTTTAAAAGAGAAGGAGATGCTAGTTTAAAAGGGAAGCACACTCTGCGTTATACTTATACATATTTGATATTTCATAATTGTTGTATCTCCACATTTTTTGCATTATAATAGGGTATACATTTAGAGATGTAATTCAGTCCATATTGTCCCTTGCTGTAAATATGTAAGGTCTGTTTGTTTACTATGTAACTATTTTTACAATTTTTGCTAGTTTAATTCTCTGTCTTTCCTCTTTCTTGTATCCATGGTTTCAAAATTCAAGTTGCTTGTATCCCTTTAAGACCACAGCATTAGTTTAATTACACCTGGGGCACAGGTGTATTTAAGTCAGATCAATTGACACACTCAGTATGTCCATGACTAAGGCAGAACACTGCCGAAACGCGTAGGACCATCTATGCTGTGTGCCGAAAGATTTTGTGTGTGAGTCCTTCACACTGTTTTTTTAATTATCCAATAAATACAATTTATATATTTCACACTTTAAGAGTCGCCAGATTTCTTTGTTCATATAACAAGACTGTGTGCATTTTGATAACAGAAGTGAATTGGAAAGTTGTTAACAATTGTTTGCTTTATTTTAATAAATAAAGTTTAATTTTGACTTTAGTGTTCCTTTAAAAGTAAACTAATCATAAATACTACCTACCTGTCATCTGTTGTGGCCAATGTGATTACCTAATATGTCTAATATGTGGAAAAAAACAGTTGGCTATATTACGAGTTGTGCTTTATGTGTGAAAAAGCCACCTAACGCTGCTTTTTCCCTACCGCTGGTATTACGAGTTTCCGTAACGCCACAAAAATATCCATCTCCGCTCAAATCATTAACGTAAACCCAGACCCAGTAGTTAATCATATACGGCTAATAAAAACATCCACAAATCACTTAAAAAACATTACACAAAGTACACTTACTCTCATACAAACACTACACAATATTTATTTTTTTAGATTTTACATTTTCATGTCAAAATAGAATGGATCAAAGTTACGAGATCTCGGGTGTTTGAAAAAAAATCCACACAAATCCATTTTACATTGACTTACATAGACAGATGGGAACATACACTCGTCTAGCTACATCTAACTACAAATATTATCACATACATACACTAATCGATACATACAAACAATAAACAGCACATTACCTACACAAAACAGATTTTTATTAGGAAATAAACATGATTTAGCTACTTTTTCACACAAGAATATGACGTCACTCACTTTACGCTCAAAACGTGTTGGATTTTATTTCTCAACAAATTTTTTCTCCTCTATTGACTTCTATGGGGAAGACGTGCTTGTGCACGCAACAGGCAGATTTACCTAATGCACGCAAAATGCGTAGACAAGAAAACTCGTAATACCAGCGTTACGATTGTGAAACTAACTCATTCTTTCTTGCGTTAGTCCCGCTATGACAAATAGATCAAGAATTTACTATTTCCCTATGGAGTTATGGCTTTTACTTGTATGAAATTCACTACAACATCAAATTGTTATATAAATTTACATTACATCAACTACAAATCAACATCACCAATATGAAATCGGTTTGAAAAATTACATCTTATTTAAACGGACAGAAAAATTATTTTTACATTTCATTATTCACAAACAGTAGCCAATTGGAAACTCGTCTCATTTACCTCTATTATAACATTTCATTTATTCAACTCATATGCTTGGATGAACAGCATATCTACATAGGCTCAACACATGATCATTGATGGATGCACATACATGACTTTTGTCATTGACTCATACATGTGCATTGATATTATGGCCAAAAAACACATATAAACAATGAACACATTTACATCATACAACTACATTGGAATGTTGCTTAACATTAAAGTCTCTCTATGAATCATGAAACATAACGATTCACTCATAATATACCATTAGGAATTACGTACAATAAGAACAGATCATTAGAACATATTACAGCTGTCACCTTTTTGGGAAGGAACAACAATGCTATACTGCTTCATATAAATCAGCATATGTGGGAGAGAAACACAATACATACGTATATGTACATAACACCCATCACACAACAGCAAAGCACACATTTATATTTGAATCAGCATATAATAAGAATGTTGTAAAATACAACAACAGAATGAGGATTTGCTAACTAGACAGGCAAGTTGCTAATATGATGACGTCATTATAAGCTTCAACCATACAGATTACAGCTTTGGGACTGTACTGCCCCTTTAAAAAGTTTCTCACTCAATATTGCAATATTACATATACGTAAACAAGTGTTTGGAAGATCTTCATTATTATAGCGATTTCAATGGGGCGTGTACAATATTGGCATTTTGCAAATCACTTATATATACAATACTACAGATGTCAGCCGGAAGATCTTAATTGTTACTGTGATTTCAATGGGACGCATACAATATTGACATATCGCCAATCACTTATATATCGAAGATTACAGATGTCAGCTGTTACTTTATCATTTTGAAACAATATTGCAGCAACATTGATCGATCAGATTCTATGCCGTGTCTATGCACATTATACACAAGTATGCACTTTCATTCATGTTAGCGTGGACGTGTGCTTTTTACTATAAGATCGCGTTTAATAAGTATTTATTACGCATATGAACAAACATTACGAGGGTGCACTGTATATGTTATATTTTACACTTTCACATTACAATTCATTGGGGGAAACAAAATTTTAGCAAACAACTAACAAAAACGACCACTTTGAAAGCATTCGCGCCGCTCACATACAATCAAGTAGATACAATCAGCAATCATTATGAACATGCTACCATTGGACATATTGCACTATAAATCCCCCAAACAACATTCCCTTGTGATCGACATCAAATCGCTTTTGTGTTTTTGCATACCTTGTAACTCCTTGTGTGTTTGCTCTGCTGTTAGGCTTTGTGCTGCTATAGCTTGGCAAATATGGATGATCTGCAGTTAGTTGCTGCTGGTGATGTTGCACGAGTGGTGTACAATAGAATCAGGCAGGCTTGGCGTCTCCAAGAGAGACAAAGGGCTCGTCTGGTTAGAGGTCCTCCTGTTCACAGGGTGAGGCCCACCTTGGATAACATGAGCGACTTTGAGGTTTATGACAAGTATAGGCTCAATCGCGAACAGCTCATTAGCATTTACGATGTACTTAAACCTCATATAGAGCCACGTAGACGTAACTGCAATCCCTGGCATGACCAAGATGCTAAGTTGCATACATGTCCTGGCCTCCGGGAGTTTTCAATCCGGAGAGGGGTACATGCATGAGCTGTCTCAGGGTACCTTCTCTGTGGTTTTTGACAACTTTCTGGACGGCATGGTACGAGTCAGTAAGCATTACATAAGATTCCCTCAAAATGATGGCGATTGGAGGCGCCTGAAGAGGGAAATTCTTTGCAATAGCCCAATGTCTTGGGAGCAATAGATTGCACCCACATTGCTCTGTGTGCTCCAGAAGACGACCTGCCCTTCCAAAATCGCAAACACTTCCATAGTCTCAACGTGCAGTTTGTTTGCGACGCACGGATGCGGATTATGCAGGTGTGTGCGAATTTCGGCGGAGCTTGTCATGATGCCTGCATCCTCAGACAGTCGTCCCTGTGGCGGCAGTTTGAGGCCAGACAGTTTCCCCCTGGGTGGCTCGTTGGTGAGTACTTGTGCACAACAAGGTTAAGTAGTTAGACAATTGCCACTGTAGTCTTCAAAAATAGTTGTGTTTGTGTAATGTGCAGCTCTAGGATGCAATTTAACCATTTCTGTCTTAACAAATGTCTGGTTTATGCGAAATACGCATATGTAGCATGTCTTAGCTTAAATGGGCAAATAGAGAATGCGCTTTAACCATTTAATTGGCTCTTTCCGCAAATGTCTAGTTTTAGCTCCAAACAGATATGTAGCACGTCTTAGCTTAAATGGGCAGCTCTAGGGTGCAATTTAACCATTGCTTTCTCTTTTAGCAAATGTCTAGTTTATGTGAAATAGGCACATGTAACATGTCTTAGCTTAAATGGGCAGATAGAGAATGCGCTTTAACCATTTAATTGGCTCTTTCCGCAAATGTCTAGTTTTAGCTCCAAACAGATATGTAGCACGTCTTAGCTTAAATGGGCAGCTCTAGGGTGCAATTTAACCATTGCTTTCTCTTTTAGCAAATGTTTGGTTTATGCGAAATATGCATATGTAGCATGTCTTAGCTTAAATGGGCAGATAGAGAATGCGCTTTAACCATTTAATTGTCTCTTTCCACAAATGTCTAGTTTTAGCTTCAAACAGATATGTAGCATGTCTTAGCTTAAATGGGCAGCTCTAGGATGCAATTTAACCATTTCTTTCTCTTTTAGCAAATGTCTGGTTTATGCAAACTACGCATATGTAGCATGTCTTAGCTTAAATGGGCAGATAGAGAATGCGCTTTAAGCATTTAATTGTCTCTTTCCGCAAATGTCTAGTTTTAGCACCAAACAGATATGCAGCATGTCTTAGCTTAAATTGGCAGCTCTAGGATGCAATTTAACCATTTCTTTCTCTTTTAGCAAATGTCTGGTTTATGCGAAATACGCATATGTAGCATGTCTTAGCTTAAATGGGCAGATAGAGAATGAGCTTTAACCATTTAATTGTCTCTTTCCGCAAATGTCTAGTTTTAGCTCCAAACAGATATGTACCATGTCTTAGCTTAAATGTGCATCTCTAGGATGCAATTTAACCATTTCTTTCTCGTTTAGCAAATGTCTGGTTTATGCCACAAGTGGTCATCCGATCTGTCCAGTAGTCTTCATCTGATGGGGTAGAAGAGGACATCCAGAATGGCAGAAGTCTTCATCCTATCCGGGCAGAAGAGGACATCCGGCCCGGGAGAAGGCTTCATCCAAGCGGCATCTTCTATCTTCATCCATCCGACGAGGAGCGACTCCATCTTGAAGACATCTGGTGCAGAGCATCCTTCCAGCACGACGGACTAACGATGAATGACGGTTCCTTTAAATGACGTCATCCAAGATGGCGTCCCTCGAATTCCGATTGGCTGATAGGATTCTGTCAGCCAATCGGAATTAAGGTAAGAAAAATCTGATTGGTTGATTTAATCAGCCAATCGGATTGAACTTCAATCCGATTGGCTGATTAAATCAACCAATCAGATTTTTCCTACCTTAATTCCGATTGGCTGATAGAATTGCCTTTCAAAGACCATACATCCAGGTTAGTTTGCACAATGCATGCTATTTAAGAATCATAGGAGGAAGAATGTTTAAAGAATTAGGAATATATACATGTCCTATATTACAATATGTTTATTTTAGATACATTACCCCTACTTTGTGCTAGAGAGGACTCAGATTCTGACCAATCAGACAAAGGGATACATTTTATAGTTGATCTAGAGGTATATTATTTCAAGGGACATGAAATATTACATTCAATTATGTTCCTCATACAATCCAATATAAAAATATTTTTAAAAATTGCTATGCATTATTTTGTCTAATTTTAAATGCTAATGTGTAATTCAACTATTGATTAGACAATATAATGAGATTAATTTCAAATTATGGATAGAGATAGATTTCAAGTCTGAACCTGTTTTTAATATCAAGACAAAAAATACATGTTAGAGCACAGACACAAGATGATTTAACAAATATTAGATTTCATGAAGATGTTAAGATATGTGTTCATTAAATAACCTAAATGACTGTTTTTAATATTTTTTTTTCTTTGTTTTTCAGAGTTTCATCTGTGATGAATTTCCTTTTTTATTTTTTTTTAATTTTTCAATAAATTTATTTTCATACTATATATTTTTCAATCTAATTTTTAAAATTACATATTCTTTGAGACATATCTCTATCACAGTAAGAGAAGAAGAAATATATCCATCTAATATTCTGACATGTAAACCAAATATTAGTCCCATGACTGTTAAAGTCATCTATTTTACAAGCACATGCCTGATATCAAATATACTTATTTTGTTTAATGTATTGAATGAAAAATATCAACACAGCTTATACAGATAATGTTAAAGTCAAGTATCATACAAAATTTAAGTTGGAGTTAAATACATCTATCTATGCTTTTATTGTGTGATTCATAGATGTTAAAATCATAAAATGTTTATAACGAGGATATGTAGTATAAATTATACATAACAACTTTGTTCATTTCACTTTTAAGAAATGAAAGTGTTTAACTTACATTAAAGTGACAGTGTAGTTTAATGTTAGATTTACATTCTAATCTCTATAATCTTTCTTAGGTATCCAAAAACATTCTTACACTAAATATAGGTTATTCTGCTTTAATTATTTATAAGGTAATATGTTAGAAATTAACTTTAAATAAAAAGTCAGTTAATTTAACATTTATACCAAGCTAGTTATTGTATTCCATATTGATTACTTTTTAGCTCTAGTGGAGTTATTTGAAGGGTCAGTTAAAGGGACATTATACACTCATTTTTCCTTTGCATAAATGTTTTGTAGATGATCTATTTATATAGCCCATAAAGTTTGTTTTTTTTTTAAATGTTTAGTTTTGCTTATATTTAAATAACATTACTCTGATTTTCAGATTCCTAACCAAACCCTAAAGTTTTATGAGAATACCATCAGCAACCTACTCTAGCTTGCTCCTGTTTGTGTAAAGGGTCTTTTCATATGCAAAAGAAGGGGGAGTGTCTTATTTCCCACTTGCAGTGGGCTTTCCAACTACCTTTTCAACAGAGCTAAACTGAGAGCTTCTAAGTAAGTTTTTATACAGTTTTATACTGGATTTTTATATCAGTATCTGTGCATCATATTCTTTATAGTAGTGTCTATTACATGCAGTTATATGAAAATGAGTGTATAATGTCCCTTTAACTATAGCTATATCAAAAGATAATTTCTAGCAATTATACTCCTTACCTGTTGGATAGATATCACATATCTATTGGTATTTCCATTCCCCTTTAGTTTAGTTTATTTCTACAATGTTAACTCCCCATGTCCCTAATGGTTTTGTCCTTAAAGGGACATTCAAACCAAAATTTAATTTAATGATTCAGAGAGATAATACATATCTTTTAAAACAACATTTAAATTTACTTCTAGTATCTAATTCGATTCAGTCTTTAGATATCCTTTGTTAAAGAAATAGCAATGCACATGGGTTAGACAATGACACAAGGCATCTATTTGCAACCAACAATCAGCAGCAACAGAGCCTATCTAGATATGATTTTCTGGAAAGAATATCAAGCGATAAAAGCTAATGAGATAATAGAACTGAATTTGACGTTGTTTTAACATTGTATTATCCATCTAAATCGGGAAAGAACCCCTTAACGACCGAGGACGTGCAGGGTACGTCCTCAAAAAAAAGGCAGTTAACACCTGAGGACATACCCTGCACGTCCTCGGTGTGGAAAGCAGCTGGAAGTGATCCTGCTTGCTTCCAGCTGCTTTCCGGTTATTGCAGTGATGCCTCGATATGGAGGCATCCTGCAATAACCTTTTGAAGCCATCCGATGCAGAGAGAGCATCTGTGGCCCTCTCTGCACCGGAAATCGGTGGCTTACTTCGTTGGTGGGTGGGAGCAGGACTGGGAGGCAGGTGGCGGCCATCAATGGCCCTGGAGATGTGGAGGGGGCGGGATCGTGGGCGGGGATGTCCGTGGGGCGCGCACGGATGCGCGCGTGCACGGGAGGGCGGGGGTGGGCGCGTGCATGGGAGGGAGCGGGTGGGAACCGCTACACTACAGAAAAAGTTGGAGTACAAAAACCCCCAAAATAAAAAAATGCCCTACCCTATTCTAAAATAAAAATAGAAAAGCTCTTTTACCTTACCAGCCCTTAAAAGGGCCTTTTGTGGGGCATGCCCCAAAGAATTCTGCTCTTTTGCCTGTAAAAAAAACATACAATACCCCCCCAACATTACAACCCACCACCCACATACCCCTAATCTAACCCAAACCCCCCTTAAATAAACCTAAGACTAAGCCCCTGAAGATCTCCCTACCTTGAGTCGTCTTCACCCAACCGGGCACCGATGGACCAAAAGAAGACATCCGGAGTGGCAGAAGTCTTCATCCTATCCGGGCAGAAGAGGACATCCGGACCGGTAGACATCTTCATCCAAGCGGCATCTTCTATCTTCATCCATCCGGAGCGGAGCGGAGCCATCTTCTTCCAGCTGACGCGGATCCATCCTCTTCTACCGACGCCTACTCGCCGAATGACGGTTCCTTTAAATGATGTCATCCAAGATGGCGTCCCTCGAATTCCGATTGGCTGATAGGATTCTATCAGCCAATCGGAATTAAGGTAGGAAAATTCTGATTGGCTGATGGAATCAGCCAATCAGATTCAAGTTCAATCCGATTGGCTGATCCAATCAGCCAATCAGATTGAGCTCGCATTCTATTGGCTGATCGGAACAGCCAATAGAATGCGAGCTCAATCTGATTGGCTGATTCCATCAGCCAATCAGAATTTTCCTACCTTAATTCCGATTGGCTGATAGAATCCTATCAGCCAATCGGAATTCGAGGGACGCCATCTTGGATGACGTCATTTAAAGGAACCATCATTCGGCGAGTAGGCGTCGGTAGAAGAGGATGGATCCGCGTCGGCTGGAAGAAGATGGCTCCGCTCCGGATGGATGAAGATAGAAGATGCCGCTTGGATGAAGATGTCTACCGGTCCGGATGTCCTCTTCTGCCCGGATAGGATGAAGACTTCTGCCGTTCCGGATGTCTTCTTTTCGTCCATCGGTGCCCGGTTGGGTGAAGACGACTCAAGGTAGGGAGATCTTCAGGGGCTTAGTGTTAGGTTTATTTAAGGGGGGTTTGGGTTAGATTAGGGGAATGTGGGTGGTGGGTTGTAATGTTGGGGGGGGGGTATTGTATGCTTTTTTTTACAGGCAAAAGAGCTGAATTCTTTGGGGCATGCCCTGCAAAAGGCCCTTTTAAGGGCTGGTAAGGTAAAAGAGCTTTTCTATTTTTATTTTAGAATAGGGTAGGGCATTTTTTTATTTTGGGGGGCTTTGTTATTTTATTAGGGGTCTTAGAGTAGGTGTAATTAGCTTAAAATTGTTGTAATCTTTTTCTAATGTTTGTAACTTATTTTTTTATTTTTTGTAACTTAGTTCTTTTTTTATTTTTTGAACTTTAGTTAGTTTATTTAATTGTATTTATTTGTAGGTATTTTATGTAATTAATTTATTGATAGTGTAGTGTTAGGTTTAATTGTAGGTAATTGTAGGTAGTTTAGTTAAATAATTTAATGATAGTGTAGTGTTAGGTTTAATTGTAACTTAGGTTAGGATTTATTTTACAGGTAATTTTGTAATTATTTTAACTAGGTAGCTATTAAATAGCTATTAATCCTAAAATAGCTACAGTATAATTATTATTTATATTGTAGCTATATTAGGGTTTATTTTACAGGTAAGTATTTAGCTTTAAATAGGAATAATTTATTTAATAAGATTTATTTCGTTAGATAAAAATTATATTTAACTTAGGTGGGTGTTTGGGTTAGGGTTAGACTTAGCTTTAGGGGTTAATAAATTTAATAGAGTAGCGGTGAGGTCCGGTCAGCAGATTAGGGGTTAATACTTGAAGTTAGGTGTCGGTGATGTTAGGGAGGGCAGATTAGGGGTTAATAATATTTATTATAGGGTTATTGAGGCGGGAGTGAGGCGGATTAGGGGTTAATAACTTTATTATAGTAGCGGTGAGGTCCGGTCGGCAGATTAGGGGTTAATAAATATAATATAGGGGTTGGCGGTGTTAGGGGCAGCAGATTAGGGGTACATAGGGATAACGTAGGTGGCGGCAGTGTGCGGTCGGCAGATTAGGGGTTAAAATGTTTTATTAGAGTGGCAGCGATGTGGGGGGCCTCGGTTTAGGGGTACATAGGTAGTTTATGGGTGTTAGTGTACTTTAGAGCACAGTAGTTAAGAGCTTTATGAACCGACGTAAGCCCAGAAAGCTCTTAACTCCTGGCTTTTCTCTGCGGCTGGAGTCTTGTCGTTAGATTTCTAACGCTCACTTCAGCCAAGACTCTAAATACATGCGTTAGAAAGATCCCATTGAAAAGATAGGATACGCAAATGGCGTAGGGGTATATGCGGTATGGAAAAGTCGCGGCTGCAAAGTGAGCGTTAGACCCTTACCTACAAGATTCTAAATACCAGCGGTAGCCCAAAACCAGCGTTAGGAGCCCCTAACGCTGGTTTTGACGGCTAACGCCAAACTCTAAATCAAATGGTTTCAACTTATAGGTATTATCAGATCTGATTAATTTCTCCCATTTAGAAAATATACATGCTTCTTTATCTCATATCACTCCATATACCAATTAACAATACTTGGATAGAACAATTGAAAATTAACTTTTTCTTACCTTATCTCTTCTATAACCCACTGGGAGTGTAATTTCTTCTGTTTGCTGTGTTTACACAGCTTGGCCTAGAGGCCAAAATATTTAAGGGTAGGTGTGGATACCACAGGCTAAATAAACTATTTCAGATACCAATGTAAGGACAATGGAAATACTTATAAACAATTTAATACACTCCAGCAGGTAAAGTGGATCATTGTGAAACAATTAAAGGGGAGAACATTTTTTAGTAAACTGTCCCTTTAATGGTTTATCTATGAAGCACATATTTAATGTGTAAATATTATATATAGAATATTTCATTATAATAATGATTTGTCTTTTTATTATTACAATGTCTCTTTGCTCTCTTTTTATTATGTGCTTGAATGAACAATAATTTTCATACTTTATTTTTGTTTAGGTTGTGACTCAGCATGGTTAATGCTAGAGGCTCTAGCACGTATAGAGCAGACCATGCTGAGGAACAGTCTGTTGCTGGGAAGGATGCACGACACCATGCATACCCAGCTGCAGGTGCAGCGCTTGACTCTAGAGCGCGTTCTGCGTCTAGAGTCAATGCATGAATCCACAGCTGGTAATGCACACAATGAGGGTGATGCTGATGCCCAATAAGTGGAGGATCCGGAGATACTCCGAGGGCGCAGATACGAATCTTCCGTCCACATGTTACTTTGTTTGTTTTGTTTTATTGTTGCTATTTGGCCTTTTTGTTTTTTTTGTTGTGCCTGTTGCACTCTTTCACCTTGTCAAATGGCTCCAATGGGGCTATGTTGGCCCTTGTCAACTCCCTCCAAGGACTCTGATACACTATGGGACCTTATCAGATGGCTCCAATGGGGCTGTGTTGACCCTTGTCAACTCCCTCCAAGAACTGTGATGCACTCTTTCACCTTGTCAGATGGCTCCAATGGGGCTGTGATGGCCCTTGTCAACTCCCTCCAAGGACTGTGATGCACTCTTTTACCTTGTCAGATGTCTCCAATGGGGCTGTGTTGGCCCTTGTCAACTCCCTCCAAGGACTGTGATACACTATGGCACCTTGTCAGATGGCTCCAGTGGGGCTGTGTTGGCCCTTGTCAACTCCCTCCAAGGACTGTGATGCACTCTTTCACCTTGTCAGATGGCTCCAATGGGGCTGTGTTGGCCCTTGTCAACTCCCTCCAAGGACTGTGATGCACTCTTTCACCTTGTCAGATGGCTCCAATGGGGCTGTGTTGGCCCTTGTCAACTCCCTCCAAGGACTGTGATGCACTCTTTTACCTTGTCAGATGGCTCCAATGGGGCTGTGTTGGCCCTTGTCAACTCCCTCCAAGGACTGTGATGCACTCTTTCACCTTCTCAGATGGCTCCAATGGGGCTGTGTTGGCCCTTGTCAACTCCCTCCAAGGACTGTGATACACTATGGCACCTTGTCACATGGCTCCAATGGGGCTGTGTTGGCCCTTGTCAACTCCCTCCAAGGACTGTGATACACTATGGCACCTTGTCAGATGGCTCCAATGGAGCTGTGTTGGCCCTTGTCAACTCCCTCCAAGGACTGTGATGCACTCTTTCACCTTGTCAGATGGCTCCAATGGGGCTGTGTTGGCCCTTGTCAACTCCCTCCAAGGACTGTGATACACTAAGGCACCTTGTCAGATGGCTCCAATGGGGCTGATTTATCAATATGACTTTTTGTAACGTTATCTTATTTCTTTATGGTTTATGACATAATAATAAAATAAATGTCATTAATATATTATTTGTCCTCTTTATTCATGTCATTTATTAAAATCTATATTTTATGTGGTTAATCCTTAAAGGGACATGAAACCAAAAAATGGTCTTTTATGATTCAGATATATAATACAATTGTCAATAAATTTAATATTTACACCTCTTATTTAATTTGCTTCATTTTCTTGATATACTTTGCAGAAAGGTTTATCTGTGCAAGATCATAATTAGCAGAGAACTGAGGCTCTAGATGTAGATTGTGTATATATATATATATATATATTGTTTGTTTTTGGCACATCCATGTGTTCATTTATAAACTATTAGTGAATTGATGCACCTTTAACAAATGATCTCAGGATTATTAAAATAAGATAATCGATGTAAATTATGAATTTGATGGAATTAGTATTCTCTCGGTGAATCCTGAACTTAATTGTTCGTATTTCATGTCCCTTTAAGTGATGCTGTACCACAATTCTTAAGGAATGGATATTCATTTCTAATGTGTTTTTGTCCTTGGATTGGATGCCGTTTTCACGAGATCTCGGATGCGCCTTTGATTGGCTGACGTTGTTACGCGATCTCGGATGCTCCATGTTGCTTAAGACGTCACATGCCACGCTGTAAAATGAGTCCTTGTATTGGCTGACGTTTTTACGCGATCTTGGATGCACCTTTGATTGACTGACGTTTTTACGCGATCTCGGATGCGCCATGTTGCTTAAGACGTCACATGCCAAGGTGTTAAATCTGTCTGACTGGATTACGTAGTCCTGCAATATTTGATTTTGCACGTAACCCATGTTTGTGAATGAGAAGACAAGTTTAAAACCATGACAAGTATGGATTGTGTCAATCATGTACATTGTTGAACCATAGCTGATAAAGAACACAAAAATCTCTTTTGTTGGCTGTCTCGTTGAAGAAACAAATGAAAGCAATATGTTTTTCCTGCATAATATATCTTGAGGCAAGTGCAAAACCATTAATATACTCCATCTTGTTTAATATGTTTGTCAACAATATTTTCCTTTTTATAAATAATTACTGTGTTGTGTTGAATTTTCTACATATCTAATTCCTAAAGATGCGCTATTGTATTTGATGCAAGTAATCAATATGCAGTGACCTTTATCATATGCTAAATATATGAGATGCCTACTTATTCTAGGTGTTATGTCCTGGTCTTTTTTCTTAAAGGGACATTATACACTCATTTTTTCGTAGCATATATGTTTTGTAGATGATCTATCTATATAGGCCATAATGCTTTTAAAATGTACAGTTTTGCTTATTTTTAAATACCATTGCTGTGATTTTCTGACATCTAACCAAGCCCCAAAGTTTGATGTGAATACCATCAGCTACCTTCTCCAGCTTGCTCCTGTTTGTGTAAAGGGTCTTTTCATATGCAAAAGAAGAGGGAGTGGGGAGTGTCTTATTTCCCACTTGCAATGGGCTTTCCAGCTAACTTTTCAACATAGCTAAACTGAGAGTTTCTTAGTAAGTTTTTAAACCGTTTTATCCTGGATTTTTATATCAGTATCTGTGCATCTTGTACTTTATAGTAGTGTCTATCACATGCAGTTCTATGAAAATGAGTGTATACTGTCCCTTTAATGTAAATGCTCAGTATTGTGTCATGTATGACTTCCACATTGTTAATCTCCAAATATATTACTGTGAGCATATATTTCTAATATAACTCTTAAAAGGACATGAAACCATATTCCTTCTAAATGAAATGTCTTTCTTAACTAATTCAAACATTATAATGTATCTTTAAGAAAATAGACTTTATTTAACACGTCAATAGAAATATGACATACAGGCTTAGTATCCTATTCAAATATTTTCTTGTTTGAACAAGTACGTGTAGATATACCAACAATCCCTAAGGATTAGTATATGTTAGCATATGTTCTTGTTTAAAGGGACAGTCAAGTCAAGCAAAACAGTAATGATTTAAATCTCAAAAAATGAATTTTTTGAAAAATATATCTCAAACGTTTATCACCAATTTATTTTAGTTATCTTGGTATTCTTAGTTGATAGCTAAACCGAGGAGGTTCATCTGCTCATTTCTTAGACCTTGAAGAGTACATCTAATCTAAATGCATTTTGACCACTAGAGGGCATTATTTTTTGCGTTTCATATAGAAAACATTGAGCTAATGCAGTATAGTTACCCTGGATTAATCTGTGATTGGCTGAAATGTCGGTCTGTCAAAAGAACAGAAATAAGTGGTCATTTTTCAGAGGCATAGATACAAGGTTAATCACAGAAGTAAAATGTGTATTTCTGTAAGTCTTGTTTTTCCAAACTTGATAATGCGTAATAAAGTGTTTTCTTTGTAACCGTTATGACTGTCCCTTTAAGCTGTGTTGTTGGCATCAAAACAGTGATATGCCATCATGTATAATTGTAATGGTCATTTTGTTTGAGATTAGGGAAACAGTTTGCTCATTACATCACAGAAACCAATCAATGTAATCAACAAGGATAGGTATGTGATGATGTGGTCTCCACATACTTGTAAAACACACTCTGCAAACAATCTGCCTCCATGGACCCGGCCCCATAGAAGCAGATTATATACAGAGTGTGCTCCACAAGTGTAAGAACACCACATCATCACATACCTATCTATTACACATTAAATAGCTATATATATATATATATATATATATATATAAAACTTACTTCCTCTTCCTTCCCCTCTTCCCACGAGACTGAGGCTCTGGGGGGGGGGGCAACTGCCCCCTCCAACGAGTTCTCATCGGAGATGTTTGGGGGAAGAGGGGAAGGAGGAATACTGGGATCACCCGGCTGAGGAGGAGATTGAGGATGAGATGGAGGAGGGCCAGGAGCAGATGGTCCAGCAGCAGATGGTGCATTATGCGCCTCCCGGAGGACCTGCAATATATATTTTAGAGTAAGCAAGATCTCTCTTTGGTCTAGTCGAATCTCATCAATTGCTTCCGTCAGATGGATTCTGGTTTCCGCCTGTTCCCTCCGGAAGGCACGCATCTCTTCCAGAAAATCTCTTAATATCTGCAGCTCTGCTATCTCCTCCTGAGGGGCTGCTGGTGCACGGTGGGCTGCTGGTGCACGGCGGGCTGCTGGTGCAGGAGGGGCTGCTGCAGGGATCTCTTCTGCAGTGGGGGCTTCTACAGAGGATAATGAAAGAGGGATGTCTTCCATGTCTCCCCGAGGTGGCGAGTCATCTCCACCACTCTCATACCTGGGTGAAGGAGGAGCCTGTGTGTGCTGTGCTGCCTCCTCCCCGGGCTCAGACTCTGTATATTGTAAAAAGAAAGAAATTGAGATATTAGCACAGTTCCAAATAAAGATGTAAATGCTTTTGCTTACAATAGAAAGGCAGTCTCATTAATACACTTTCAAATACAACAATCAATAAGATTTCCGCATTTTTCAAACCGTGTTTCTGATATCTATATGGTCAATCTGAATGTGTTTTTGCTTTTGTTTTCAGTCTGTTTAAATGCACACCTAACCTGTAGCCTAGATAACAATGTGATGGATTTTTGTGAAATGCAACTTTCGCAAGGTAATTGTGAATGCGTTTACGTAATAATGTCTAAAAAAGTGTAATTGCGTTAATGATATCCTAAAATACATTCTTTATTTTTTATGTAAAGAGATTATTAAATGAGCTTACCGGAAGATGAGAGCGATATTGACTATGGCCACCTCGGAGATGCTGGGACGCAACATTTCGTCCCATCGGGAATATTCCACGATCATTTCCGGACCGCCACCGGTCCCTGTTAAATATTGGTTCTCCCTTGAGAGCTTTCTTTTGAGTTCCAGTTTGCAGTCCCGGTAGCGATGCTGTATGGACTTGACATCCCTGTTCCAGACCCCCAGTGCATTAACGGCATCCCTGATCTCCAGCCATAGCTTCCTCTTCTCCCTAGGGGTGGCCTTCTGAGCCTGCAGCCTCCTAGCCCTCTCCATATAAGCCTCTATGAGGGCCTCCTTCTCATCCATTGTATATCTTGCCTCCCTAGTCAGCTTGGCTTTCCCCTGTGATGTGAGCCTATGTTTCCCAGACTGTGAAGCTCTACACTGGCCGCCACTGGGCCCAGCCACTTGTTCATCTTGAACAAAGTGGCCGGGTCCACCCACCGCTTCCTCCCCACTTCCTCTCCCCCATCCTGTCCCCCTTCTTGTCCTGTTCCTCTCCCTCTCACTCTCCCCCTCTCCTGCCTAACCTCCTCTACAATCTCTTCTCTGACCTCCTGCCTAATCAGCTCTAATAGCTGCGGGCTAATCTGCCCCCTATCCCAACCTCCCGACATACTCAAACAAAAAGTGAATGTGCCCAAATGAAAGGGTATCAAAATAAATAACAAAAATGAAAAAAAGTGCTCAAAGTGTGAAAGGGATATAAATAAAAGAGGGTAAGGAGTATTAAACAGGAAAAAATGTAGAAAAAGACTAAAATGAGGATATGTAAACAAAATCTAACTATGGGATGGGTATGTGCTTACAGGGAATGGGGTATGGGCTTAAAGGGAATGGGGTATGGGCTTACAGGGAATGGGGTATGGGCTTACAAGGAATGGGGTATGGGATTACAGGGTTAATGGGGTATGGAGTGTAGTATGAGAGGGGATGGGGTATGGAGTGTATGTAGTGTTATTGATAAGTGTATGTATGTATTGAATGTGTTGGCGTGTAAATGTGTTAAGTATTCAGAAAATCCACTCGCACACTCACCCAAACAAGCTCTCGCTCACTACCGCTCTCTCACTATCTCACACTACCACTAACTCACTATCTCACACTACCACTAACTAACTCACTATCTCACACTACACCTAACTAACTCACTCTCTCACACTACCACTAACTAACTCACTATCTCACACTACCACTAACACACTATCTCACACTACCACTAACTAACTCACTATCTCACACTACCACTAACTAACCACTATCTCACACTACCACTAACTAACTCACTCTCTCACACTACCACTAACTAACTCACTATCTCACACTACCACTAACTAACTCACTCTCTCACACTACCACTAACTAACTCACTATCTCACACTACCACTAACTAACTCACTCACTAAATCTCACAATACCAATAACTCTCTAATCTCCAAAAATCCTCCAGCAACACAGTCAAAGAAGCCATGCTTGTAGCGTGTTTATATACCCTATGTAAATGTTTAATGATGTACCGGTTTGCAAAGTAAAGTATGTTCAGGTGTGCTTTGTTAGTAATTAGTATGTGTGCAATGTGTATTAGTTGTGTGAATTTGCGCATGCTCATATTGAGCTAGTATTTGTGGAATGTGTATAATGCGATGATGTCATAGTAATCGTTTGGCATAACATTGTCCAAAAGTATTATCTGTAAATGTAAGTGGTGATTTGTGATGGTGTCGTATTTGTGAAGTGTTGTAAATGTTTGTTTGTACTAATATTCCGTAATCTTGAATGCTAATGTTTTGTTTGTGTATGAGTGTGCAATTCTTTTTTCGTGTTGTTTTGTTCCGTGTTGCAAGATCGTAAGGTATTTATGTATTCCTCGTTTAGTGTAAATGTTGTTTATTTTTTTTTCTTTTCCGATTGTGAATGTGTAATGCGTATGTACTATGTTGCGTGATTGTTGTTTGTACATTTGAGCTGTGTTTTTGTTGTGCATTATGTAGTATACGTAATATGACAGAGCAGTGCATATTTTTCGCGAGATCGAGTGTTAGCTGAAAAATCCGTGCTTCTTTGATTTATCATTGATCTCTATGGGAGAATGTTTAACGCTGCCGTGATTACACTTATTAAATAAACGCGCTAGTCTTGTTACCACGGCGCGTTACAAGGTTGTTTTGAGACTTGTAATACCTACGTTAAGAAAAGTGCGCAATGGAAATAAAGTACACGTAACTAACGCACCCCTCCTAACACACAACTCGTAATCTAGCCGATCGTTTGTAGAGGTTGGTTCCAATGACTAATCCCTAACCAATATAAATAGAATATTAAAAATAAAAGCACAGGTGTCTGTAATCATATGTACTATATACCCATTATGTAATATGAAATAAAATAAAAAATGATTACAATAGTATATGTGTTGAAATGTATCCCATATATATGTCCAATCTACATTACTCCCCACTAAAACCCTTGCTGGATTTTCTACAACTACAGGCTCCCAGATACCACAGATCCTTAATCAAAAGTTGCCATATCAATATTTTCATTTAAACCTATTGGAAATGAAGAACCAAATTTGTATATGCAAAAAGTCTCTCTTCGGCGAAGCTGGCTATATTTATTATGAATTTTAGTGGGGAGTAATATAGATGGGACATATATATGGGAGACATTTCAACATACATACTATTGTAATATTATTTTGTAATGTCATATCACATAATGGGTATAGTACATATAATCTTAATATTGATCCATATTAGATATATATATATATATATATATATATATATATATATATATAATCATTTTTATTTTATTTTTTTCATATAATATAATGGGTTTAGTTTATATGATCCATATTTTGATCTATACTATATGGGTCACTGGTTTTTTTTGGTATTCTTTTTATATTGATTAGGGATTGTACCAATGGGACCAACCTCTATAAACATTGGTGACATTTTAACTTTATCACTTTTTTAGCATGTATATTTATTACATTATATTTTTAGTGCACCTCTGGGGTAGAAAATATAATATAATATTGGAATTATTATATTTGCTCTCTACTGCTGGTTTTTCTCCAATCTGGAACAGACATAATATATATAATAAAAAAAACTTTTTTATTAAGTGCAAAAGGGGTTAAAACATGATGTCATATATCGGATGTGATAATAGAGGGTTAATGGAGTTGTGATCGGTTCGACGGTTTGTTATATATTACACAGGTGTATGAAAAAAGACATTTATTTTACTACATCGAAATAAAATGTGTATTAAAGTTAGGATCATTTTCAACCATTTATATAATATATATATATATATATATATATATATATATATATATATATATATTTATTTAATATAACATTATATTATTTACACAAGTTTAATAAATCTTTTTAGATCAGAAAACAATATTTACACCTGGGGACTATGGCAACATATGATGCTTATGAGCACTGGCAGTCCAGATGAATCCCAATTATGAAGAAAATATGAAATAATCAGCAAATGTATTGATGCCAGAGGTAAATTCATTCCTATACTCAATGTATGTAACATGTCTTGTTTTTTCTCAGCACAATTCCATCTATATTTTGAAGTAAGGTTTTGTTCAGCTCAGGCAATTCTCCCTTGTGAGTTCCACTAACATTATCCTTGCCTTTTGCAGATGATTCGCCTTCATTTTATTTGAGTGAAATGGCAACTTGTCTTTAACATGATGGCTAAAAGGAACAGGGAAAATTAAACATAAACAGAAGTATAATACACAAGAGATATCACTACTTTAGGTATAAAGTCTTTACTACCTGAAATCACAGAAGTCTGATGTTTGTCAGCCAAGCTATTTTCTGTTTCAGATGAATCTATCTATTTATCAGTTTGTTGCAGTAAGGAAGTAAAATGCCAGTTCTGCTGTAAGCATAGAAATCAGACTTCTTATATAAATACTGTATGTGTCTGTTTGTGTATAAAAAAATACCACTTCAGTTTTAAACATAAATTTCAAATTCTATCTATCATCTGTCTGTCTATCTATCTATCTATCTTTCTATCTATCTATCCATCTGTCCTATCATCTATCTATCTATGTACAGGGAGTGCAGAATTATTAGGCAAGTTGTATTTTTGAGGATTAATTTTATTATTGAACAACAACCATGTTCTCAATGAACCCAAAAAAAACTCATTAATATCAAAGCTGAATATTTTTGGAAGTAGTTTTTAGTTTGTTTTTAGTTTTAGCTATTTTAGGGGGATATCTGTGTGTGCAGGTGACTATTACTGTGCATAATTATTAGGCAACTTAACAAAAAACAAATATATACCCATTTCAATTATTTATTTTTACCAGTGAAACCAATATAACATCTCAACATTCACAAATATACATTTCTGACATTCAAAAACAAAACAAAAACAAATCAGTGACCAATATAGCCACCTTTCTTTGCAAGGACACTCAAAAGCCTGCCATCCATGGATTCTGTCAGTGTTTTGATCTGTTCACCATCAACATTGCGTGCAGCAGCAACCACAGCCTCCCAGACACTGTTCAGAGAGGTGTACTGTTTTCCCTCCTTGTAAATCTGACATGTTGTTGTATTTTATGAACACACCTAACTTTAATATCAGACTGTTATTTCCATGGACATTATTGAATAATGAAATGCTAAGGGACATTTGTCTATACAAAGGGTTAAATGCACACTGACCTACAGTTCCAGTTCAGAGGTGACAAGACAAGTGGAAACCAGTTGGAGATCTGATGTAAACAATAGATCAGAAGGATACCACAGGATTCACTAAGACATTTTACAACCCTTACAAACATTTTAGCATTTCAGCACAGATGGTGTACAAGGCCCTGATTTTATCTCAGTTCCTATCACCAACAGCCTAAGGACGTCACATTCTACCCCCCTGATCTAATGATGTCATCTGGTCTCTGAAGAATTTATAGAGTGTGGGCTGGGCTGTGAGAAAGAATGAATGACTATATAAGTTAGTTGCCATTGTAGGCTAAGCAAGCTCTCTCTTCTCACTCACCTCTCTCCTTCCATCTCTCCCTCTCCCCTTTTCCAACTTCCCTTTCCTTCCCTTACATTAGTTAGCAACTTGCTTCTATGTAAATACTTATTTTCTGTATAATAAAAGAAATACTTTCATCAAGCAGCGTCCTGATTTCCTAAGCTAAAGGTAATATTAGTGTGGAAATAGTAACTAAAAGGTTAGCAGATTCTACATTTGGCACCCCAGATGGGACGTGGATAAATCACTAATTCCACGTTGAACTAAAGCTGAATTTGCTAAACTGAGGTGCGGGAGCTGCAAGAATTCTTTGTGAATAGAGGCCAGACCGGACCTATCTGTGTGGGAAGTGTGCAGATCTACAAGACACTGTGTAAAGAGAAAGCTGCAAGTACCGTAAGTATATGTTTCTTTATGTTTATGTTATGTTCCTGTATGCTACAAAAAAGTAAATGTATTAATTGTTTCTTGCTGAATTAAGTTTACTAAAATCTGAAAACAAGAGAGTAACCAGACATCTCTGAGGGTAAAGTAATAGGCATAGCCCAGTTTTACATGCAGCTCAAAAGGAGATCCCTCTAGGTCTAGATTTTAGGCTAATAATGCAAAAAGTTTGTTGATGTTAGATGTGTACTTGTGAGTGTGTACATCTGTACTGTGTATAGTGTGTTGTGTGATCAGTGTGTACATCTGTACTGTGTATAGTGTGTTGTGTGATCAATGTGTACATCTGTACTGTGTATAGTTTGTTGTGTGATCATTGTGTACATCTGTACTGTGTATAGTGTGTTGTGTGATCAGTGTGTACATCTGTACTGTGTATATTGTGTTGTGTGATCAGTGTGTACATCTGTACTGTGTATAGTGTGTTGTGTGATCAGTGTGTACATCTGTACTGTGTATAGTGTGTTGTGTGATCAGTGTGTACATCTGTACTGTGTATAGTGTGTTGTGTGATCAGTGTGTACATCTGTACTGTGTATAGTGTGTTGTGTGATCAGTGTGTACATCTGTACTGTGTATAGTGTGTTGTGTGATCAGTGTGTACATCTGTACGGTGTATAGTTTGTTGTGTGATCATTGTGTACATCTGTACTGTGTATAGTGTGTTGTGTGAATCTGGTGTGTGTATTGTTAGTAAGAATGGAACTGGTTGAGAAATACATTAAGAAATATGCCTCTGTCACATTTATTACATGTGCAGAAGATCCATTGACACATCAGTTTTATAATGTAATTAAACAATGTGAAAAGCACAATAATGAACTAAGTAGAAAACTGTTTCAGAAAGACATAGAAAAAAGAGAGCTAAGTAATTTACTAAGTATGTTTCTAAGAATAAAAGAGATTGCTGAACAGAAAGATTTGGAATGGAAGGCAGAAAGAACTGATATCATAGAACAGCTGGATAAACTTGGTCAATCTATTATGGCTGTTGCTAGTCACTCTGAAAAGAGATGTGAGTGTGATACACTGAGTGAAGAGATAGACAAACTTACTAAACTGAATGCTGAGCTACAAGAGAGGCTTAATGAATGTGAAGTGAGGTGTGGCATGGGAGAACAATTAGTAATATGCATGGAACAAAAGGAAATGCAGAGGGAGAATGTTATTGCATCACTTAAGGCAGATTTATGGGAGTCTGAATCACAGCTTTTAAATAAGGAACAATGTATCTTGTCTCTTAAAGCACAGGGGATACAAGACAAATGCAACTGTTACAGGAGTAGTCTAGCACATGTGTGTCCTTTAGAAGTAGATGGTAATGAAAGTCAAACTATAGAACTAGATGGACAAACCCCTAACATTCCTGACAGTTCTTTGTTAACTTTAAACCAGGTCCCCTCTACTCTAACTCCTCAAATAGAATGCAGACAAAGTAACCCCCAATTACAAACTAAAGTAAATAATCATAGTAACTCTGCCCCCCTTACAATACAAGACCGTAATAATTTGTGCCATATTTTAGGTCACTTTGACACCTCCACACCACCTGTAATCATTTCTAATAAGTTAGAAGCTGTTATTACTCAGTATAATTTAGGCAACAGAGATGCCTGTGCTTTGCTTCGGGCCTGGTTGCCATCACAAGTAGCTGCACAGCTAAGGGCACCAGTAGGCACCCATAAAGGAGTGTCTCCTGATATTGATACAAACTGGGGAAATTCAGGGGACAGATTAAAGGAATTACAGTATGTTATGTGTTGTCGTGATGCCAGAGGTACCAGTGCCATAGCAAATGCAAGTTTAAAGGAAGGAGATGACCCGATTTTGTTTTGCACTGAGTACCTTGCACTGTATAAGATAACTTATAACTGCCCTAACATGTCCCCAGATGATGCAGATTTTCTGTATTCTATGGCAAATAAATGCACATTAATTGACAGTAGTACAAGAATCACTCTTAGAAATGCCAGCTCCTATACCAACTTTGTTAACATACTTAAAGACTGGTTTAAAGACTCAAAGCATAAGAATGCTACTCATAATAATATATCTATGCCAACTGAGAGTCAGGGAAAGCAGAGATTTTTGAGACGTTGTTTTAAATGTGGAAAGTTTGGGCACATCATGAGGGAATGTGTGACATCAATGAGAGATATCAGGGATAAAAATTACTTTAGGAGGCAGAACAAAATATCATATTTAAGTAAGGAAGGAAAATACAGTGCTATATTTGAAGGTGAAAAGGAACAGAATATATCTTCTTTAACAAAGAAAGAAATAATAGAAGAACCTACTAGGGAGGAAACTTGCAAAGAGCCCCCATCTAAAAAAGACTCTCAGCAAAATTGCAAAGAGCCCTCATCCAAAAAAGAAGGGACAAATGTTCAATTTCAGATGCCTTACATAAACTGGCCATTTTGGGCACTGTTTAATTATACACAATTGGCAATGCATCTATTGATATACAATTTAGCTCAGCCTGTGTATATTGCCAATTAATTGCAGAAATCTGTTTTATTCTCTACATTCTATTACCCTGTATTCCATGTATAGTGATGGTAGAATTTTACTTTAGGCAAGTAGAGATTTATTTTGTTTCATTTATTTACTTTGTATATATGTCTATATTAATGCTATGTTTCTTTTTTTTTAGGGCTACTACTTGAAGAGAAGTGAACTTTGTACAGTCTACTTCTAGAAATTAAGAATTTTGTAATTGTTTATTTTTATTCACAGGTTGTTGCTATTCATGAATAAAATGTTTATAGTATAAAGAAATGCATTTCCCCCTTTTTCTTAAAGACCACGTGGTACTTTATGATGAGCTCATCAGTTACATAAATGTAATATAGTCACAATGAATTGTTTGCAAACAATTGATCATAACCAGTTTATTTTAAAAGTCATGGTTTCAAGTACTGTTTTATATGTCTATGTTATTTTGTTTGTGTTATTAATGTCATGAACTAACAATTCTGATTACTTACAGAAGCAACCTATACCATCACCCAAAGAAGCACAAATCATTTACTGTAGAGAAGACTAGATATTTTAAATTGGATAATTTAATACAAAATCCAAATTTAGTTATTTAAGAACGCTGTTATATTTAAAGAGAACAGCAACATGTTTTGTGTGGCGTACTGTTTTTATGTTGTGTTTGTTCTGTGTTGTCTCTGTTTTATATGTTTAAAATGAATTATTGTTATTTTTTGTAATATGGTTCCTTTTCTATCAAGGAACCAAACGGGGGATCCCTTCACTACCATTTTTGTATTTTTGAGGACATTTTTTATTTTTAAGGACATTTTTTATTCACTACCATTTTTGTATTTTTAAGCACATTTTTATTTTTTCTCTCTTTTTGTTTTTTTTATCACAATAGGTAACATTTTTTTTAAATGCTTCCGTATTAGTTTTTTTTATTTTTAAATCTGTTTTGCCACAATGGTTTTCAGTAAAAAAAATTTCATAAGCCAGTTATGTTTAAAGAGTATAACATTGTCTACTTATAGGTTTAAGTGCTGACCAGTAGATTATAAGACTGTGTGCATGCCTTGAAGCAGATAATGATACTATGATTTAATGTTAAAATGACATTAGTATACATGTTTTGCAAAGCTATAGGCTACGTTTTGTTTATGACCTCAGATAGCAAGTATTTTGTATTAATAAATTATAATCTGTCACATATGTATAACATTCAAATCTCACAATGTGCTAGAAAATAATTAGCAAAGTTTGAGCACTACTCCTAGTAGTAGTCATTAAGATTGTGTGTGATATGTAACAATTCATTTGTATCATATGTATAATTACTCTAAATATGCCGATGATTTGATATACATCTCAGATTATTGTTAATTCTAACCGGGAAAAATATATATTGTATTTGTAAAATTGATCTAATCATCATATTCATAATGTGATTGTTAGAATGTGCTACACATTGTAAGGGGATTGTATTTTAGTATTTATTTAGAGTATGGATGTGAATGAATGGTTTTATTTCAGGTTGCCCCACTCACAGAAGAAACTATAAAGTGAACAGTACAACGTTATGATCATAAGTGATTTAATGATCAAAGAGGGGAATGTTGTATTTTATGAACACACCTAACTTTAATATCAGACTGTTATTTCCATGGACATTATTGAATAATGAAATGCTAAGGGACATTTGTCTATACAAAGGGTTAAATGCACACTGACCTACAGTTCCAGTTCAGAGGTGACAAGACAAGTGGAAACCAGTTGGAGATCTGATGTAAACAATAGATCAGAAGGATACCACAGGATTCACTAAGACATTTTACAACCCTTACAAACATTTTAGCATTTCAGCACAGATGGTGTACAAGGCCCTGATTTTATCTCAGTTCCTATCACCAACAGCCTAAGGACGTCACATTCTACCCCCCTGATCTAATGATGTCATCTGGTCTCTGAAGAATTTATAGAGTGTGGGCTGGGCTGTGAGAAAGAATGAATGACTATATAAGTTAGTTGCCATTGTAGGCTAAGCAAGCTCTCTCTTCTCACTCACCTCTCTCCTTCCATCTCTCCCTCTCCCCTTTTCCAACTTCCCTTTCCTTCCCTTACATTAGTTAGCAACTTGCTTCTATGTAAATACTTATTTTCTGTATAATAAAAGAAATACTTTCATCAAGCAGCGTCCTGATTTCCTAAGCTAAAGGTAATATTAGTGTGGAAATAGTAACTAAAAGGTTAGCAGATTCTACACATGTCATTAGATTTTCTTCTTTTATACCCTTTCTTGCCAGCCACGCTGTGGAGTACTTGGACGCGTGTGATGGAGCATTGTCCTGCATGAAAATCATGTTTTTCTTGAAGGATGCAGACTTCTTCCTGTACCACTGCTTGAAGAAGGTGTCTTCCAGAAACTGGCAGTAGGACTGGCAGTTGAGCTTGACTCCATCCTCAACCCGAAAAGGCCCCACAAGCTCATCTTTGATGATACCAGCCCAAACCAGTACTCCACCTCCACCTTGCTGGCGTCTGAGTCGGACTGGAGCTCTCTGCCCTTTACCAATCCAGCCACGGGCCCATCCATCTGGCCCATCAAGACTCACTCTCATTTCATCAGTCCATAAAACCTTAGAAAAATCAGTCTTGAGATATTTCTTGGCCCAGTCTTGACGTTTCAGCTTGTGTGTCTTGTTCAGTGGTGGTCGTCTTTCAGCCTTTCTTACCTTGGCCATGTCTCTGAATATTGCACACCTTGTGCTTTTGGGCACTCCAGTGATGTTGCAGCTCTGAAATATGGCCAAACTGGTGGCAAGTGGCATCTTGGCAGCTGCACGCTTGACTTTTCTCAGTTCATGGGCAGTTATTTTGCGCCTTGGTTTTTCCACACGCTTCTTGCGACCCTGTTGACTATTTTGAATGAAACGCTTGATTGTTCGATGATCACGCTTCAGAAGCTTTGCAATTTTAAGAGTGCTGCATCCCTCTGCAAGATATCTCACTATTTTTGACATTTCTGAGCCTGTCAAGTCCTTCTTTTGACCCATTTTGCCAAAGGAAAGGAAGTTGCCTAATAATGCCTAATAATTATGCACACCTGATATAGGGTGTTGATGTCATTAGACCACACCCCTTCTCATTACAGAGATGCACATCACCTAATATGCTTAATTGGTAGTAGGCTTTCGAGCCTATACAGCTTGGAGTAAGACAACATGCATAAAGAGGATGATGTGGTCAAAATACTCATTTGCCTAATAATTCTGCACTCCCTGTATATATATATCCTATTATCTATCCATCTATCTATTGTATCATCTATCTATCTATCATCTATCTATCTACAGTATAATCTATCTACAGTATTATCTATCTATCACATATCTATCTATCTATCTATCTATCTATTTTTCATCCTTTCAATCAAGATTTATGTCTATCCATATTTTAAATGTTATGAGAAATTGTATACTGCAAAAGTTTCTCAATAACCTAACTCCATCAACCACATGCTTTATTTGGAGGAGCCAATCAAACATTGTTACATTATGTGAGCAAATATCTGTTGTTTTGTGATTCCTTACCTGATAATCTCTGCTGAAGCCAATTACAAGGAGATACCCGTAAGGGTAAGGCTTGTAACGCTTACTTTGTGCCCTTCCAGTTGACAGAATTGGAAAACTGTTTCATTTTTAGACTTAAAGGAGCAGCCATATTTGCTTTGT
Source organism: Bombina bombina (assembly GCF_027579735.1). NCBI lineage: Eukaryota > Metazoa > Chordata > Amphibia > Anura > Bombinatoridae > Bombina > Bombina bombina. The sequence goes on from NC_069507.1 coordinate 205,293,609, forward strand.
TCTTCTGGTATACTTTGTTGAAGAGTACACATAGGCCAACTATGGAGCAGCAGTGCAATCATTTTGGCTCTACTGTTCTTATAGCAATACATGGGAAAATGGATCAACTTACATTGTCATATTTCGCATTTGATTCTTTACTTTTTTGTGATATGGACCAACTTATTCACTTTAAGACAACTATTTTAATTATATACAAACACTTCACAATTGCCGTGTCTTTGACTTTTTTTATCTTGTTATATCAATACATGAAAAGTATGCCATTAACAATTTCATTCACATAGTGTTGCATAATTTAATCATTAACATTTCATAGAATTTTGCATAATTCTATAATTAGCATTTTAAAGAAAACAACAAAAACATCTGAATACTGTTCATCTGAATGAACAGACTAATGATAATATTTCAGCTCAGCTGTTCTTAAAGGGACATGATACCCAAATGTTGAAGCACTTGAAAGTGATGTAGCATAGCTGTAAAAAGCTGACTAGAAAACATCACCTGAACATCTTGAAGTATAAAAGAAAGATATTTTACCTCAAAATGTCCTAAGTATTCACACCCCACTGTAAAGAGACTTTAAGCAGCCAGTCAGAATGCTGGTCCCAGGACAAGCTAGGGAATGTGCATCTGTCATGTGCAGATACAGTCATGTAAGTTTCATATTCAGTTTAACTAAGTTTTATGAAATCTCATGGTATCACAGCGAAGGCAAAGCATTACCTCAACACTTCTAATGCTGATTGGCTATTTTTTTCCCAACTTGCAGCTGGACAGCAGCTGAAATATAACTGTTACCAGAGCACTTACTCTGCTGAGCTGAAGAAATTTTGAGGTAAAATATCTTCCTGTTTTACATAGAAATGTTCATAGAGATGTTCAAGTGATTTAGCATATGTGTATTATGTCCCTTTAAGTTCAATGTTTTAAGCTGAAATTTTAATAAATAAAATAAAAATTGTGTCCTAGATTACAAATGGAGCACAAAAATATTAGCACTTTTGTGAGATGCCCTTGCTTGCGCACAGTCAATAACAATTTGAATTTTCTGCTCCTATTACAAGTCCAAAGTTATTTTTATTGCTCAAGCGATAGTCTAGGGTGCTGTAACATTTATATGTCGGATAGCACGGGTGTCCTAAATCCCTTACATAATATATTTCTATGGGGTGTGCAGTAAAAAAAATGTTGGATATTGCTTGGACACTAATCCGATAGTGCACTAAGTTGAGGGTTTGCAAGTAGTAGAATTCTGCATGTAGTTTTGTGTTATACTATTAATAACAATGGTTTAGTTCATGTATTAAAAATGGCTACATTTTACAGTGGCATTTTGGATTGAACTTAAAGGGACATGAAACCCAAAAAAGGTTCTTTCATGATTCAGATAGAGCATGTGATATGAAACAGCTTTCCAATTTACTTCTATTATCTAATTTATTTTGTTCTTTTGGTATCCTTTGTTAAAAAGGATACCTAGGTAGGCTCAGGAGCTACTGATTGTTGGCTGCACATATATGTTTAATATGATTGGCTCACCTGATGTGTTCAGCTGGTTTCCAGTAATGCATTTCTGCTTCTTCAACAAAGGATACCAAAGAATGAAGCAAATGAGAAAATAGAAGTAAATTGGAAAGTTGTTTAAAATGGCTAGCCATGGTCATTATGTTAAAGGGACAGTCTATTTAAAATTAAACTGTCATGATTCAGATAGGGCATGCAATTTTAAAGATTTTTCCAATTTACTTTTATCATCAAATTTGTTTCGCTCTCTTGTTATTCTTTGTTGAAAGCTAAATCGAGGTAGGTTAATGTGCTAATTTCAAAGCCCTTGAAGGCCGCCTCTTATTTCAGTGCGTTTTGACAGTTTTTCCCATCTAGACAGCGCTAGTTTATGTATGCCATATAGATAACATTGTGCTCACTCATGTGGAGTGATTTATGAGTCAGCAATGATTGGCTAAAATGCAAGTCTGGCAAAAAACTGAGATAAGGGGACAGTCTTCTGATTACAAGGTAATCACAGAGGTAAAAAGTGCATTAATATAACTGTTTTGGTGATGAGAAAATCGACATTTCACTCTTTTTCTTCAAAAACGTACCTTTTTATTCTGGCAGCCGCTCCAGTGATTCCCACGGCCGTCGGAAGCCTCTGCAGACGTCAGAAATGATGAATCCGGCTTCCTCCAATCACGACTTCCCCCCGGGGGAATCTTGGCCTGATGCAACGCCGTGATTGGAGGAAGCCGGATTTGTCATTTTGGACCCGCGAAGATGGCTTGCGACGGGCGGAGGAAGTGCTGGAGCGGCTGCCAGGATTAAAAGGTACGTTTTTGAAGAAAACTAGTGAAATGTCAATTTTGATGAATTAAAGTGAACTTGTTTTTAATAGGATTATTAAAAAACGGGCACTAATTCATAAAAATTGACCTTCACTTTAACATGCCCTGTTTTTGTATTGCACTTTATATGTATTGTCCTGAGAGGTTTTGTATTTTATCTATGCTATTTGATGATTATATATATATATGTATCATAGCATCTGCACTTTATGAGATCTAAGGCTTTTGTAATTGTGTGGCAGTCTGACAGTTATTTAATTATATTCAGGTTTTGACATTTTGTCAATAAATTTGTGATTTTGCATTTTAGTGCAGAATTCCCTTTCTTTATATGATGTTGAATTTTGCGTTATTAATCTAACTTGTGCTTTGATTAAAATAATTTTTGCCACTCTCCGCTTTGTAAGCATTCTCAGGAGAACGGCCCTTTAATACTTCATTTGCAGTCCCTATAGATATGATGATTTTATTGGTCATACCTGATGGATAGCACTGCAGAATGTGATGGTGAATTCAATAATAAATGTCAGTCTGAGTTCAACAAACCAAAAACTTGTCAGTGTTTAGAGACAAAAGGGGTAAGCCCCAAAGTAGACAATCAATAAGCAGAAGAAAAATAATACTCCTCCAAGGTTTAGATAAACAGCAAGATTTATAGATACATACAGAAACAGAAAGTTCATTATAGAAGGAGATGAAAAGGTCATAAAACAATAAGCAACTAGTAAGCCTGGATATAACTAAGCTACCAATACATCTGGGGCAGAAATGTGTTGATAGCTGTTACATTGACTGTATGTGCAGTAACTCTGTTCTTATGGGGTCAAATGGTGCCAATTCTGCTGTCAATTCCACGTCCCTTTAAAGGGAAACTAAGGTCATTTAAAAAAAAAAAAATATATATATATGTTGTATATATATGTATCAGAAATGAATTATTGCTGTGCAAATCATCCAGATACAAAAGAGATTTTTAAAACCTGCATTGTATTAGTAAAATTTGCATTGTTAGCAGTCTAGAGACACACCCCTTGAAAAGCATGTTATGTTTCCTTATCTTACCTCCTTTGCACCTTATCTCCTTTGCACCTTATCTCCTTTGCTGTAATAAAATAGAGACTGGCAGAACATATAAATTGCTGCACTGATTAAGCAATCACAGCATATAGGAGAGACATGGTTCTGAATTCCAGGAAATGCACCCTATCTTCTGGGGGGGCAGTGTGTAAATTAACATTTAAAGTTGTATTTCAAAGTTTTCGTTAATTCTGCATAATTACACTTTAATGAACTATTTAAAGGGATATGAAACTCAATTTTTCTTTCATGATTCAGATATAGCATATGATATTAAACAACTTTCCAATCTAGTTGTATTATTAAATTTGCTTCATTCTGTTTATATCCTTTGTTGAAGGAGCATCAATGCACTACTGGGACTATGACAAAAGTCATATATGTGTAGCCACCAATCAGCAGCCAGCCCCCAGTAGTGCATTGCTACTTCTGAGTCTACCTAGGTTTGCCTTTCAACAAACGATACCAAGAAAATGAAGCAAATTAGATAATAGAAGTAAAGTGGAACGTTGTTTAAAATTATATGTTCTGTCTGATTAATGAAAGTTTAATCTTGACTACATTTACTTTAATTTTAATTTTAAAGGGATAAAGGTGCAAAACAGAAAATGCTCTAATGTGTTAGATAATTTTATTATTGCGCTTTTGTTTGCATATAATTCTATGTTAAAACCCTGCAACTGTGTTAAACACATAGTTAAAGTCAGCTCCAGAGCATCAATTCACAACTGCGACCTAGCTAAACACCCCTGGTTAGTCAATGCCTAGAGGCATATCCGTGTAGCCACCGATCAGTAGCTAGCTCCCAGCAGACCACTGTTGCTTGTAAGCCTATCTAAGTATGCTTTAAAACAAAGGATAGAAAGAGAACAGTGTGAAATTGATAATAGACATTAATTAAAAAGTCTTTTAAAATGACCTGCTCTGTCTGAGCCATGAAAGTTTAATTTTGACTTTCCTGACCTTTTAATGTATCTTTAAAGAGACAGTCAAGTCAACACTAAAATTGTTATTGTTTAAAAAGATAGCTTAACGCCTTTACTACCCATTCCCCAGCTTTACACAACCAGCATTGATATATTTATATACTTTATAACATTTAAACCTCTAAATCTCTGCCTGTTTGTAAGCTCTGGAGGCAGCCTCTTATCACATGCTTTTTTATTTGCTTTTCACAACAAGAGACTGTTAGTTCATGTGGGCCATAAAGATTACATTGTGCTCACGCCCATGAAGTTTATAACAGCACAGCACTAATTGCCTTAAATGCAAGTCAATAGATAATAAATAAAAAGTCATGTGATTAGGGGCTGTCAGAAGATGCTTAGAAAACTACATTAATATAACTTGGTTATGCAAAACTGGGGAATGGGTAATAAAGGGATTATCTATCTTTTTAAACAATAACAATTTTGGAGTTGACTGTCCCTTTAAGTAACCCCAAAAGGGAATTGCTAGTGGTTAATCATAACATATCTGTTCAAGATCCAATGGACAATGGACCGTCTTAGGGAGCAATTGTCCTACAGCTTAAACAAACTCCCCCCTCATCTAGCATAACACGTTTATTATCCAAAAAAATAATATTCCAGCTTAACCCTATGAGTCTTAACATAATGTGCTAAACAATGTCTGTCCTGTTCTAAAACAAAATTCAGGTCTATTAATTTAAAATATCCATGGGCAAGAAGACATCTTCATTGTAGACTGAACAGGAGCCTTTAATTCCAGCCTAACTCATTATCATTTTTATTAAGTGTCCTTGTACATAGCAATCTTCAGATACAGAGTTGGGAGACCATTTCTTTTTATTAGTTGCTAAGCTCTTTAGACTTTTACCATATTGCAGTAGGTTAGAGTATAAGCTTTATTGTCTTACATTATTGAAAACTCAGATTCCCAGTTCCTTTTCCCTTAGGTCAAGATTTGTCTAAGAATACATTCTCATTTCTCAGTGTACAAAGTCTGGAGAGAGGTTTAAAGGAAAAAAAAAAGAAAAAGATTATGACTGTAATATACTTAAATCCAATTTATTTGCCTGACTAGAAACTTCTGCACTTCACAATTGCTTCCCAGATTTTGTATTTAATTCCTTTGTGACAGCTAGAATCATCATTATATGGCAGGTATCTGCACTAGTCTAAGCATAGGAATTATACAGGAATAATTACATATATATTATTAAATAAATGCATGTCTGAGAGTGCTAATTGGCCCTACTGTTTTAATATTAGGATGTATTTTCATTTTTGAAGTTTCCAATTTGATAAGGTATAAAGTTAAGACACTTAACCCCTTAGACAACATGAGTCCAGGAGCGTAAACACCCACACTGGATAACTAGGCATTACTGATTTATAATACAATTAATAAAATAAGACTTTTGAAGGGCATAGAAATAGACAGGCACAGGACTAGTTGCCTTCGGTCAAAAATAGCCCCTGAGCTTTTTTTGTGTGTGTCAATTAAGAAGATTAAAAAACAAACAGTGGGCAAATTTATAGCCATTTGTTTTGTCTCCAGCTTCTCTAAACAAACTTTATTCAATTTTTAAAATGTTCAGTGCCCATAGATTCAGCAACCTTTCCATCTTTACCAGTACCAATATTATTTTCTGACTCTAAACTAGGCTGCCAGTACCTAATTGTAAGGAGCTATTCTGGCGCTGGGATTGGTGAAGATGGAGATACCCGAGACATTTACATTTCTGTAGGATGAAGGAAGAAAAAGTAAAAAGTAACAATAACAGTTTAAGTGTTTGCGTTTTTACATTCCTATCAACACACAATTTTAATAATATGTAAGCCAGATGCACTGTTTTTTATGGGGACTTCAATTATTCCACAATTCCACAGGACAGTTCTGAATTGGAGCCTTGTTCCCACTGTCCTCCCATCCTCCCTGCATTCCCCAGCTTTCCCAACAACCTGTAATATTAATCACCATCCCTGGACTGCACAAACGCCCCCTTTGCATTGCCGCCCCTGATTATAAAACCGTACATTTAATGCAACTCTCTTATTCAAAATATATTTCATAATACCTACAGGTAAATGATATTCAAATGTTTTCTCTGTTCCCTCAAAAAGCGAATGTTTCAAACTGACATTTGTCTCTACCAGCCAGTGAGCAGTAGAGTCCCAGAACACAGTTATACTCTTCCGGTTAGATTTGGATTACATTTTTTATGTTTTAAGGGACAGTCAAGTCCAAAATAAACATTCATGATTCTGATAGGGCATGTAATTTAAAAAAAAACATTCCAATTTACTTTTATCACCAATTTTGCTTTGTTCTCTTGGTATTCTTAGTTGAAAGCTAAACCTAGAAGGTTCATTTGCTAATTTCTAAGACATTGAAGGCCACCTCTTCTCTTAGGGCATTTTGACAGTTTTTCACCACTAGAGGATGTTAGTTCATGTGTGTCATATAGATAACACTGTGCTCATGCACGTGGAGTTCCTATGAGCCAGCACTGATTGGCTAAAATGCAAGTCTGTCAAAAGAACTGAAATAAGGGGGCAATCTGCAAAGGCTTAGATACAAGATAATCACAAATGTAAAAAGTATATTATTATAACTGGGTTGGTTATGCAAAACTAGGGAATGGGTAATAAAGGGATTATCTATCTTTTAAAACAATTCTGGTGTAGCCTGTCCCTTTAACTGCTTTATATATATATATATATATATATATATATATATATATATATATATATATATATGGGAGAAAATTCCATGTTCCTTTAAAGATACGCTAAAGGTATTTTTCCTTGTTTACATATAAATGAAAAGATTTTAACTACATTATCTCTCTTTTTTATTATGGTAATGGATAGCTTTTTTATGTTTGTGGGACACTTCACTTTCTACATAATAATTCTGTATTTGTTCTCATTAACCAGTGGCTGATCTGTCCCTAGGGTTGAGTTATGCTTAAACATGAACCTGGTATAAAATATTTGCTATTAGCAGACTTTGGCCTGTTTTTACTTTGTCTCTTACTGTTCTATGAAACTCCATTTTTCTAAGATGTGCCGGTTACATAACTGATTGTAAGAAACACACGTGACATGAAATGTAGCAAAGAGAAAATAGTTCAGCTAGAGAAATGAATCTCTTCTTTGCCCTTCATTTTGCTATCTGCTTTTCTGCTGCCTCAGCTAGTGATGTAGTATGGTGTGAGAAACAATGACCATATATTTCTCTTATCAAGAAATGTTTCTAGGAATAAAAGCCCAATTACGTAGCCAAAGCTTGTTTTTCCCTGCTAACAGTTAAAGGACCAATAAACTTGATATTTCAACAATGCATAAAATGTTTCATAATTGCAAATGAAACCTTATTGCAATATACATTCATTATTTATTTTGCAGCCTTTTGGTGTAAAATACATATAAAAATGTGTTTGCTTAATTTTCTCCCAGGGAGACTTAAGTTAATACTTTAAGGCAATTTATGTGAGCATTTGTTTACTTTTCCTCCCTAACCTTCTATGATGTCACATGCTTTAAAAGGTGTATTATCAGTTTTGCATCAACAATCATGATAGGCAAATCATTCTTTGTAATAGTAACCAAGTTGTATCAGTGCTAAACCCCCTTAAAGGGCCAGTAAACGTACCAAATAATGTTATATAACTCTGCACATAGTGAAGAATTATATAACATTAGCTTAGTGCTAGCTTTATAAAACAAAGGGCTGCATAGATATTTACCTAAGAAAATTAATTTTACAGAACATCGCTCCTTGCTCTACTGAGCGGGTCTGTTTTTTTCAGAAGCACATCGTGGAACGCTGTATATTCACAGCCGGCCCGACCGCACCATTAAACCCAATCTAGATTGCTCCCGCTCTGGTCTGGTAGCGGGAGCGAACTAGATTGAGTTTAATGGCGTTGTCGGGCCGGCTGTGAATAGACAGCGTGTCACGATGCACTTCTGAAAAAAACAGACCCGCTCAGTAGAGCAAGGAGCGGCGTTCTGTAAAAGTAATTTTCTTAGTTAAATATATCTATGCAGCCCTTTGTGTTATAAAGCTAGCGCTAAGCTAATGTTCTATAATTCTGCACTATGTGCAGTATTATATAACATTATTTGGTATGTTTACTGGCCCTTTAAGGGAATACAAGAGTGCAGGCTACCCCAGTCTGCACATGTGCAAACAGAGTTTGTGCTATATTTTAATATTAGTTTGTGATTGGTTAGCAGAGGTTCTTTTGTTCTGGGGTACAGGGAAATCAGTAACAAGAATAAACATAAAAGAAAATACTAATTTGACAAAATAAAGATGCAGTTTTCATTTGCTAAATTATTCTTATATATGAAGGTTCATAATCATGTGGTTTACAATTTGTGTTTAGTGTCCCTTTAATAAAAGGTCACGCCTTTAAAGGGTTAACCTTTGTTTTAATTTCCTGGTCTCCATTATTTCTCCACCTGGCATAAATCTGTTTTGCCTAAATTTCCACATCAAACCTAATGTTGGTTTTAATACAAATTTATCATTTCCCCTTTTGCCTGTAAAAAATAATAAATATTTAACAAGTTTAAACTGTGCTTTCATATGCACAAAATATTTTTTTTGTTTAATGCCTATTTAAACAAACTGATGACTTATTTGCACCATCTTAAAAAAAAAAAAAAAAAAAAAAAAGATTTCATGCACATGGTGATTTCTGTGTTTAAACCTAAAATGACTGGTAAATGTTTTCCATACACTTCGCAGAGTGTACCTACCAACCAGCAGCTCTTTGCATGCACCAAGCATGTGCACGTGGCACCAATAAAGGACCAGATTACGAGTGGCATGTTAACACTTACAGGCATGCAAAAAGGGGTTTATTGTGGCTGTTTGCGTGCGTCGGGTTTACCGCTCTTATTACAAGTTGAAAGTAAATGCGAACGCGTGAGCGCAATCCTGATTTACTCTAGAATGATTACTGTGTCCACAGAGCTCTCTTTAACTGTTTTGCAAAACAAAAAAGTGTCACAAAACACATCAAAATTACATTACAATGTACAGTTACACTCATAATAACATTATATAATAAATATTTTTTTTTTTAAATTTGCAAAAAGTTATAAGGGCTCAAAGATCTTAGGTCACAGGTAGTAGAGAAAAAGGCAGGCAAAGGGCTTCAGAATAGAGATACATACATGTACATGTCTAAAAATGTATATGTATGTATATATGTGTGTACATGTGTAGTTACGTATTTATATGTGTATATATGTATATATTTACACATATAAACATATACATACATATGTACACACATATAGACATATATATAAGTGCATAGGAGCCCTTTGAAGTTAAGTAGATGAAAACATGTAAAATCATATTTATATAATATTCATATTTAATAAACTGTTATACTGTTTATTTACTGTAAATATTTCATATTTCAATGTTCTGCACATAGAGGACTATGCTCTATATATTTATAAATAGGTATTCCTATATATATCTATATATACTGTATCTATGCCTATATGATCTATCTATCTATCTATCTATCTATCTATCTATATATATATATATATATATATATATATATATATAGGTATAGATATATATTGTACCAAAATACCATCAGATATATGTAGAAATATGTATTTATGAATAAATAGAACATACCCTAAGAGCGGCATCGCACTATGTGAAGAACACTGGAATGTGAAATATTCATATTTTTATGTTGGGTTAGCGCACTTGAGAATATGTGATCGGGTTTGCATGTGAGTAGGCTGATAGTTTTTTCCACTTCTATGGAATACGTTATTGCGCGCACAATATTCTACATTTGCCTTTTTACGCACGTCAGGTTAGCACAAGCGCAACTTGTAATACGAGCGCTACCCGACGTGTGCAAAAAACTTACTTCTAGCAGAGGTAGTGCTCAAGACGGAATGTTAAATACCCCTCCACTTGTAATCTGGCCCAATATGTTAAATAAAAGGCTAAAAAAAAATGTTAACTTGCTTTCCCTGGCAATAGTGAACTTGGACTGTGCCTGAGCATACTATTGATTTCTGTGTCCCTTTAAGGTGTTTGAAACTTGAGGAGATAGCAGATAGAAGCTTTAGGAGATAGAATATTCTTGACTTATATAAATATAAGTCAGGAATCTCTAACATCTGGAGTTAACCATGAAAGCAGACTATAAAAGACAAAGGCACATTTCTGATCATTCTCAGTAGTCCTTTTATGTAAGGTAATTACCAAAATAATCTGCATTCATGGTTCTGATTATTAATAGAAATGACAGCTTACAAACTACCGTGCAATGCACTTGTTAGAAACAGACAGGGAGCCGTATAATGTAATGAACAGCCCTGGGGTTACAAAATGGTTCAATTCAGATTTTCAAATCTGTTGTCACAGCTGATGTGCTATAAAGGGAACTTACTCCTTGTTCAAATTTACTCAGTATTTGAAATTTAAAGTCATTTGCAATTTTTTTTCTTGTTTTAATATTGAAAGGCACTCAAGAAAGTTTCCTCAGAGGTGTTCAGATTTCATTCAGTAGCTTCAGAGGGATAATAGATGCAATTGTGGCTTTTATCTGAGTTATATCACTTGCATGCTCAAGCATGATTTAATATATAAAGCTGTCTGTCTATCTACCCTGCTGTCTCTCTGCCTGTCTGTCTTTCAGTAAATTCAAAGATAGATTTTCATCAATGTGTATTGTAGACAGAAGGTTCAATGTGCCTTCAATTGCTCCAATTCCTTCTTCAAGTTCATGCATAATTTCTCCGTGTTTATTTCATACACACATCTCCTTGGGGTAGATTTAACAAGAAACGAATGCTGATTTCTACGCCCATCATTTCTGGCTTAACTTCTCCACCACCCCCTGCTAGCGCCTGATTGGCCGCTGGTGTGCAGGGGGCGGCATTGCACAAGCATTTCACTATAAATGCTTGTGCAATGTTAAATGCCGACAGCGTATGCTGTAGGCATTTAGCGATGTCGGGCAGACATGATTCACTACAGAGAACTATGTCCGCGGCGCCCGGCACTTGTTAAATTGACCCCCTTGTCTCCATCTCTCTATAAGTATATATACAGTATATGTGTGTGTGTATATTCTCTCTCTATCTTTCTTTCTATCTATCTATCTATCTATCTATCTATATATGTGCTTGTGTGTGTATAGATACTTTCTCTCTCTCTAATATATATACAGTATATACAACACATGACATAAGATGAGGTATCTATTTTTCTATACATATGAACAGATGTATACACATATATGCATCAAAATAAAGAGGCATATGCGCACAGATGCACAAACACGCATGAACATATAGGCAGGTACACACATACATGTACACATTTACAACTCATAAGTGCCTAAGCTCTTGCATATTTGTCAGCAGTCACCTGGTCCTATTTAAATATATGCCTCTAAGCATGGATGTGCAGTCATAATTTTCATTTTGTGCATAATAGCTTTTCTAAGCCTTGTCATCAACCCTAGGAGCAGCTTCTTTTGCCAAGAATGGGCCTTTCACAGAGTTGAACTTTCCTATAGCATATTAGTGTAGTCCTACCTCAAAAGCACAGACCCACTCAGAAATTCCAAGCACTCCCTTGGCCTTGTGTGGACCTTACAAATTGCCCAATGAGTCTAAAGAGACATGGCTGCACCTCACTGAAGAGGCGCTCAGAAGCCTGAATTGTACATTTGGGGTTGCCTTGTCTTTCATTCAGAAAGGTACTTCTTGGTATTTCAGGTCAGGGCTGACATCTTAGGCAGGACATACTGCAGGGAAGTTCCTCTCTGTGAGGGGCACATTCTGGGTAAAAAGAGGCTGCGTCTAGGGTTGATAACTAGCCATAGAAGCTATTTTGATTTTGTTTATTCCTTGGTTGATCGCTTCTCTCTTTTTCGTTCCCTCCTCCTGGGGTGGTGACTAGCAATAGAACAACATCACTCCCTAGAACCTAACTTGCATCCACAACATATAACTGAAAATGCACTCACTTATGCAGTAAATGATCTATACAGCAATCACAGGTGGCTGCAGACATAAAAAAAAACATTGGGGATGCTAACACTAGCTGCGATATATCTCCTTAAAGGGACATTAAACACTAAATAAATGCTAGATAGAATGAAGCAGTCAAAGAAAAGATTAGTATGAGAATAATTTGTAGATACATTATTTAAACTTTCATTAGTTTTTTAAATATTGAAAAAATAAGTGTAAAGTTTAGTGTCTATAAAACAATGGGAGCTGCCATGTTGTAACTTTCTCTGTTGTGGCCAATTAGGGATAGTTATAAATAGGTCACTAGAGTGTGCAGCCCAAGGCTGTATGGAATATAACAGTTTTCTGCACTTCCATTTCTAACAGGAACTAAAAAGCTCACAATTTCATAATGGAATTACTGAAAAAGGGGACAAAATAAATAATGAAAATATATTTATATATATATATATATATATATATATATATATATATATATATATATATATATATTCAATTTATCATTTTATATTATCATCTCAAAGTGTTTAATGTCCCTTCAATGGTTGAGGGTGGTACTGGTGGCATGGTAGTAATGGTGATGATGATGAAGTCAATATCTACTACTTACTTTCCTGGTGTCCCTGTTTAACTTTTCCATTTGCCAATTTACCTCTCTACTTGTCCGGGGGAGAGCAAATGAAACGTTTGAAATGGTTTCTGAAACTTTAGAGAAACTTTTGAGAAATGGTGGTGCTACAGTAATGTTAGTATGCTTAGAACCCCCAGCGGGCTCCTAGAACCACCACCGGTGTACCCTGCTCACAGGGACAGTACACTGTAAAATTGTTTTTATATGAATGTATATCAATGACTTGTTATACCAGCTGCAGAATATAAAATGTACGAGAAATTGTATTTTCAGGTTTATTTGTGTATATGAAGTAGCTGGTTTTGTGCTTTTAAACCACAGCCTATTACAATGGGTTGAGCTTCAGGTAATATCAGATCTCATTATGTTATCACTTTTATGTACACAGACTGGCTTCATTATCAAAGCTCAATACTTAGAGAGAACAATGGAAAATTATAATTTTATTACTTAACTATCCTTCACCCCACTGAGAGTGTAATCTCTTCTGCTGGCTGTGTTTATTTAGGCTATTCAATAGAATATACTCCAGTATAGAAACTTTCAGTATAGGTTGGAATACCACAGGCTAAATCAGCTATTTCAAATGCCAAAATAGGGGTAAAGAAGCTACTTGTAAACAATTTAAAACACTCCAGCAGGTAAAATGAATCAATGGGAACAATTTAAAGGGGAGAATTTTTTGGGTGAACTGTCCCTTTAAAGTCTATCTGACCATGTCTAAACTTGGTCTATGGACAACCTTGGTCCTCCTTTAAAGATTCTTGTATTCTCTTCTCTGGACACTTAATCCATAATCTACAATGTGAGAAGCACACTGAACAACATAGTATGGTCTTATTTTATTAGAAGGCAAGTGGATACTATTTATCAGCCAATGAACACAAAATATATGTGTCACAATAAAAAAAATGAGAAGATACACTTTCCTGTAGGGAAGCCGGTGCCTGCTTTAATCTCTCCCAGGATTGTAATGAAGTATCTGTTTGTGGTAGCGGCACTGACTTCCCAATTGGACTTGCTGAGGGCCAATTCCACCTTGCAATCCACTGTGTCTCAGAAATGAAGAATCACAATAGTAAAGCCTGTTTACACAACATTTCTGCAATAAAGGAATATTCCCACACTCCAAGGAATCTCCCTTCTATGATCCTTCTCAGCATCTCTCAAATCTACTAACCCAAACTAAACAGCTGTTATATTAAAGGGACACTGAACCCAAAAAAATTATTTTGCGATTCAGATAGAGCATGCAATTTTAAGCAACTTTCTAATTTACTCCTATTATCAAATTTTCTTAATTCTTTTGGTATGTTTATTTGAAAAGCAAGAATTTAAGTTTAGATGCCGGCCCATTTTTGGTGAACAACCTGGATTGTCCTTGCTGATTGGACAGCACCAATAAACAAGTGCTGTCCATGGTTCTGAACCAAAAATTTGCTGGTTCCTTAGCTTAGATGCCTTCTTTTTCAAATAAAGATAGCAAGAGAACGAAGAAAAATTGATAACAGAAGTAAATTAGAAAGTTGCTTAAAATTGCATGCTCTATCTGTATCATGAAAGAAAAAAAGAAAAAATTGGGTTCAGTGTCCCTTTAAGATAAATCAGAAACAAAGACCATTCTAAGTATAACCTTCGGTCACTTTTATAGGGAACATTTAACCAAAATAATTGGCAATTATTATAAGAAAACATTGAAGAAAATAATTTGATAACATAATTTTATTTGTGGCTTTTACCACCCTATATAGGAAAAATATAAAAAAAATTTTAAAAGAAAGACCCGGATACAATACATAGAAAACAGACAGCTAGATTACGAGTTTCAAGCGATATAGGGAAATTAACGAACGCAACAAAAGTTGCGTTATTTAACCCCCTATAGTGCAGCTATTACAAGTTTTAAAAAACCCGGCTTGTGGGGGCGATATGGTGCTTTTAAGCTCCATACCGCACCAAAAACAAGCGCTGTTTTGACGTGCTCATGCAAGCTTTCCCCATAGACATCAATGGGGAGAAGGTGTCAGAAAAAAACCTAAAACCTGCGATCGAGAAAGAGAAGCTCCATAACGCAGCCCCATTGATGTCTATGGGGGGAAAAAGTAACGTTTAAACCTAACACCCTAACATAAACCCCACGTCTAAACACCCCTAATCTGCTGCCCCGGACATCGCCGCCACCTACATAAAATAAATCTATTAACCCCTAATCTGCCGCTCCCGATATCGCCGCCAATATACTAAAGTTATTAAACCCTATTCCACCGCACCCCAACATCGCCGCCACTATATTAAAGTTATTAACCCTGATTCCACCACTCCCTGACATCGCCGCAACTAAATAAAATTATTAACCCCTACACCTCTGGTCTCCCACATCACTACCACTAAATAAACCTATTAACCCCTAAACCTAACCGTAACGTAACCCTAACCCTAACATAACCCTAACCCTAACACCCCCTAACTTTAACATAATAAAATAGAGCTAAATTAAAGATACAATTATTATCTAAATAATACCTATTTAAAACTAAATTCATACTTACCTGTGAAATAAAACCTTAGATAGCTACATTATAACTAATAGTTATATTGTAGCTAGCTTAGGTTTTATTTTTATTTCACAGGTAAGTTTGTATTTATTTTAACTAGGTAGACTAGTTAGTAAATAGTTATTAACTACTTACTAACTACCTAGTTACAATAAATACAAACTTACCTGTGAAATAAAACCTAACCTGCCTTACACTAAAACCTAAAATTACAAAAAATAAAAAAAACTACCATTACAAAAAAATAAAAAATGAAATTATCAAAAATAAAAAAGAATTACACCTAATCTAATAGCCCTATCAAAATAAAAAAGCCCACCCAAAATAAAAACCCTAGCCTACAAAAAACTACGAATATCCCTTAAAAGGGCTTTTTGTGGGGCAGCCGCATTGCCACAAAGATATCAGCTATTTTACCTGTAAAATAAAAATACAAAGACCCCCCCCAACAGTAAAACCCACCACCCAACCAACCCCCCAAAATTAAAAACCTAACTCTAACAAAAACCTAAGCTATCCATTTCCCTGAAAAGGGCATTTGGATGGGCATTGCCCTTAAAAGGGCATTTAGCTCTTTTACATTGCCCAAACCCTAAACTAAAAAAAAACACCCAAAAAACCCGAAGACCCACTTACAGTTTTTGAAGTCCTGCTTGAACGATCTTCATCCAGGTGGCAAGAAGTCTTCATCCAGATGGCCTCTTCAATCTTGATCCCGGCAGCGAAGTCCTCATCCAAGTGGCGAGAAGTCTTCATCCAGGCGGCCTCTTCAATCTTCATCCAGGCGGCATCTTCTATCCTGATCCCAGCGTCGTGGAGCAGGTCCATCCTGAAGACATCCGGCGCGGAGCATCCTCTTCATACGGTAGCCACCGTACACTAAATCTTTAATGCTAGGCACGCGATTCAAGATGGCATCCCTTGCATTTCTATTGGCTGAAAGATTTGAATCAGCCAATAGGAATTAGAGCTGCTAAAATCCTATTGGCTGTTCAAATCAGTCAACAGGATTTAAGCAGCTCTCATTTTATTTTTTAATATGTAGTTTAGTTTTAGTTAATTGGTAGTTAGTTTTAATTGTTAGTTTAAACTTAGTTTTTTTAATTTGACAGGTAAGTGTTAATTTAATTTAAGATAGGGAAATTGTAATTTTAATCTAAAGTTAGGGGGGCGTTAGGTTTAAGGGTGAATAGTTTTAAATAGTTTATTGCAATGTGGGGGGCTTTTGGTTTAGGGGTTAATAGTTTAGTTTAGTATATGTCGTTGTGGGGGGCTTTCGGTTTAGGGGTTAATAGGTTTATTATAGTGGTGGCGGTGTTGGGCTTAATAACTTTAGTATAGTGGGGGCGATGTGGGCGTACGGCAGATTAGGGGTTAATTATATTTGAATAGTGTTTGCGATGCGGGATGGCAGCGGTTTAGGGGTTAATACGTTTATTATAGTGGCAACTATGTCAGGGAGCGGCGGAATAGGGGTTAATATTTTTTTTAAGTGGTAGCGATTTCGGGAGTGGCAGATTAGGTTTTTTTTTTTGTTTAGGGTTTGGGCAAAGTAAAAGAGGGCAATGCCCATCCAAATGCCCTTTTCAGGGCAATGGCTAGCTTAGGTTTTTATTTTGGGGGGTTGGTTGGGTGGTGGGTTTTACTGTTGGGGGTCTTTGTATTTTTTTTTACAGGTAAAAGAGCTGATATCTTTGGGGCAATGCCCCACAAAAAGCACTTTTAAGGGCTATTGGTAGTTTATTGTAGGCTAGTTTTTTTTTATTTTGGGTGTTTTTTTTATTTTGATAGGCCTATTAGATTATTTGTAATTCTTTATAATTTTTGATCATTTCGTTTTTTCCGTAATTTAGTGTTTGTTATCTTTTGTAATTTAGTCTTTTTTTCTGTATTTAGATACTTTGTAATTTTTAGAGTAGTGTTAGGATTTTTTTAATGTGTAGTTTAGTTTTAGTTAGATGGTAGTTAGTTTTAATTGTTAGTTTAAACTTAGTTTTCTTAATTTGACAGGTAAGTGTTAATCTATAGTTAGGGGGCGTTAGGTTTAGGGGTGAATAATTTAAATTAGTTTATTGCCATGGGGGGGCTTTCAGTTTAGGGGTTAATAGTTTAGTGTATGTCATTGTGGGGGACTTTCGGTTTAGGGGTTAATAGGTTTATTATAGTGGCGGCGGTGTGGGCTTAATAACTTTAGTATAGTGGGGGCGATGTGGGCGGACGGCAGACTAGGGGTTAGTTATATTTGAATAGTGTTTGTTATAGTGGCAACGATGTCAGAAAGCGGCGGAATAGGGGTTAATATTTTTTTTAAAGTGGCAGCGATTTCGGGAGCGACAGATTAGGGGTTAATAAATTTAATATAGTATTTGCGATGCTGGAGGGCCTCGGTGTGGGGGTTAATAGGTAGTTTATGGGTGTTTAGTGTACTTTTTAACACTTTAGTTATGAGTTTTATGTTACAGATTTGTAGTGTAAAACTCATAACTACTGCTTTCAGATGGCGGTACGGATCTTGTCGTTTTAGGCTGTAAATGCCATTTTTTTTAGCAAAACTCGTAATGGCAGCGCTATGGGAATCCCATGAAAAAACATAATTTTTAACAGTGTGGTACTGGCGTTGCGTTACAGGCTAAAAGGCTTGCGGTACAGCTATACCGACAAGACTTGTAATGGCTGCGGTGCTGTTTTAACGCTGAAAATATCATATTTCTTTCATGTAATTGGCAAGCTAGTGATGTATGGGATATACATTCCTACCAGGAGGGGGCAAAGTTTCCCAAACCTCAAGATGCCTATAAATACACCTCCCACCACACACATACCTCAGTTTTTACAAACTTTGCCTCTTATGGAGGTGGTAAAGCAAGATGTGCTTGATTTCTTCTGTGATAAGCACTTCTAAGCATTCTGAAGCCAATTCCTCTAAGAGTACAGTGTTTGTCAGAGGGATGTGAAGGGAGTATTGCCTGTTGATTTAGTGGTTTCACCCATGGGAAATCCTTTCAAAGGCTCTCTGTAATCGGTTGCAGGGATTCATCTCCTGCCTCCCTTTTCAGATTGATGTTTTACTCCTATACCATTACCTCTGCTGATGTTTTTCAGTACTGTTTTGGATGTCTGCTATATGTGGATGGGTGTCTTCCGGTAAGTATGTATCATTTTTAAAGACACTCTCAGCTATGTTTGGCACTTTATGTTATAAAGTTTTAAATTTATGTATTTACTTATATTTGCTAAGAGTCAGTTTCAGTATGGAATTTATATTTTGGAAAATTATTTTTCTTACCTGGGGTTCTATTTTTCTCAATTTGACTTTATTTTCCAAAATTTTTGCGGGCAAACTAGGCTCGCAAGGACACAAAATGCCGTTCTTTATGGCGTAATTTTTGGCGTGAAATTTGTTTTTGCCGTGGAATTGCATCTAGGGTGACGCAAGTTTTGTCATTTCCTGTGTCTTTGTTGATGTAAGTTGTTTTGGTGCGAAGTCGCGCTTGTTATGACGCAAGTTGCGTCATTTCCTGATGTTAGCTTTGGCGCCAAAACATTTTTTTCTTACTTCCTTATGCGTCATACTTGGTGTCAAAAGTTTTTGTATATTACCCCTCTTCCTTTATTGCTTCTGGTTCTCTTCATATTATCAAGAGCTATAATAGTTATTTTTTTGCATTTTATTTTAGCATAAGCATTTTTTCCCATTCCTAAAACTGCTATATGAGGAAATTGGATATTTTGTTTAAATGTTGTTTTTTTCTTTTTACATTTTGCAAGATGTCTCAGTCTGATCCTGCCTCTGATGTTGCTGTAGAAACCATGCTACCTGAACACAGTTCTACCAAAGCTAAGTGTGTCTGTTGTAAATTAACTGATGTTATTTCTTCAGCTCAATTATGTGGCATCTGTCATGATAAGCTTTTGCATGCGGATAATGTTTCTATTAGTACTAATACATCGTCTGTTGTTACTTCAACGTCTAATATACCAAATATTCCTGCAGATGTAAAAGATTATATTGCTGCAGCTATAGATAAGGCTATGTCTGCTATTCTGCCTTCAAATAAACGTAAAAGGTCTTTAAAAACTTTTCATATTTCTGAAGAACTTTGTATTGACCGACAGGATACTGAATTGTCCTCTGCTGATGAGGATTCCTCTGGTTCAGAGGATCCTGGTTCAGATTCTGAAATTGACTAATCTTCCTATCTGTTTAAGATTGATTATATTCGCTCTTTGTTAAAGGAAGTTCTGGTTACTTTGGGTATTGAAGAGTCTAGTCCTCTTGATAAAAAATCAGTAAATGTTTAAATTCTTTTTTTAAACCCCCTAAGGTTGCTCCTGAGGTTTTTCCTATTCCAGATGCTGTTTCTGATATGATTACTAAAGAATGGTCTAAGCCTGGTTCTTCTTTTAATCCTTCTTCTAGGTTTAAGAAGTTGTGTCCTCTACCTGTGGCTAATTTGGAGTTTTGGGAAAAAGTCCCTAAGGTTGATGGGGCTATTTCCACTCTTGCCAAACGTACTACTATTCCTATGGAAGATAGTACTTTTTTTAAGGATCTTTTAGATAGAAAGATTGAATCTTATCTAAGGAAAGCTTATTTACATTCTGGTTATATTCTTAGACCTGCCATTTCTATGGCTGATGTGGCTGCTGTTTCAACTTTTTGGTTGGACAGTTTAGCTCGTCAGGTAGAAGATCATGATTTATCCAGCATTATCCTTCTGCTTCCACATGCTAATCATTTCATTTATGATGATATCTTTGACATTATTAAGATCAATGTTAAATCTATGTCTTTAGCTATTTTAGCCAGAAGAGCTTTATGGCTTAAATCTTGGAATGCTGACATGGTGTCTAAATCTAGATTATTATCTTTGTCTTTCCAGGGTAAGAATCTATTTGGTTCTCAATTGGATTCTATTATTTCCACTATAACTGGGGGGAAAGGAGTTTTTTTACCTCAAGATAAAAAGTCTAAAGGTAAATTTAAGGCTCCTAATCGTTTTTGTTCCTTTTGTCAGAATAAGGAACAAAAGACGACTCCTTCCCCTAAGGCCTCTGGTTCCAATTGGAGACCATCTTCAAATTGGAATAAAACCAAGCCTTATAAGAAACCAAATCCAGCCCCAAGACTGCATGAAGGTGTGGCCCTCAATCCAGTTCAACTGGTGGGGGCAGATTGAAATAATTTCAGAAAATTTGGTCAGGTTCCGTTCAGAATCAGTGGATTCAGAATATTGTGTCTCAAGGGTATAGAATAGGTTTCAGAATGAGACCTCCCGTGAGGTTCTTTCTTTCTCATGTTCCAACAAATCCTGTGAAGGCTCAGGCTTTTCTGAAGTGTGTTTCAGATCTAGATCTTTCAGGGGTGATTGTTCCAGTTCCTCTAAAGGAACAGGGTTTGGGGTTCTATTAAAATCTATTCATTGTCCCAAAGAAAGATAATTCTTTCAGACCAGTTCTGGATTTGAAACTTTTAAATAATTTTGTAAGAGTCCCAACTTTCAAGATGATGACTATAAGGACTACTCTGCCTTTTGTTCAGCAAGGGCATTTTATGTCCACAATAGACTTCCAGGATGCTTATCTTCATATTCCAATTCATCCAGACCATTATCGGTTTCTGAGATTCTCTTTTCTAGACAAGAATTACCAGTTTGTTCCTCTCCCATTTGGCCTAGCAACAGCTCCAAGAATCTTTTCAAAGGTTCTCTGTGCCCTTCTATCTGTAATCAGAGAGCAGGGTATTGCTGTGTTTCCTTCTTTGGACGATATATTTGTACTAGCTCAGTCTTTTCATTTAGCAGAATCTCACACAAAACATCTAGTGTTGTTTCTTTAAAGGCATGGTTGGAGGATCAATTTACAAAAGAGTTTCTTGATTCCTCAGACAAAGGTCACCTTTTTAGGTTTCCAGATAGATTCAGTGTCCATGACTTTGTCTTCAACAGACAAGAGACAAATGTGAATGGAAGTTTTAGGTCTTATGACTGCAGCATAGGACGGGAACCCCTTTGCTCGTTTTCATATAAGACTTCTGCAGCTTTGCATGCTGAATCAATGGTGCAGGGATTATACTCGGATATCACAACTGATATACTTAAATCCCAACATTCAACTCTCTCTGTCATGGTGGCTTGACCATCATCGGATTGTTCAAGGGGCCTCTTTTGTTCGTCCTTCCTGGACTGTGATCTCAACAGACGCAAGTCTTACAGGTTGGGGAGCTGTCTGGGGGTCTCTGAATGCACAAGTGGTTTCGAAACCTCAAGAGGTGAGGTTACCAATCAATATTTTAGAACTCCGTGCTATCTTCAGAGCTCTTCAGGCTTAGCCTCTGTTAAAGAGAGAACTTTTTATTAGTTTTCAGACAGACAATATCACAACAGTGGCATATGTCAATCATCAGGGAGGGACTCGCAGCTCTTTAGCAATGAAAGAAGTATCTTGGATACTTTCTTGGGTGGAGTCCAACTCTTGTCTAATTTCTACGATTCATATTCCAGGAGTAGACAATTGGGAAGCGGACTTTGCATCTGGGGGAGTGGTCTCTCCATCCAGATGTGTTTCATCAGATTGTACAAAAGTGGGGTCTTCCAGAAATAGATTTGATGGCCTATCGTTTAAACAAGAAACTTTCCAGATATCTTTCCAGATACAAGGATCCTCAGGCAGAGATGGTGGATGCTTTAGCAGTTCCTTGATTTTACCAAACTGCTTACATTTTTCCGACTCTAGTTCTTCTTCCAAGGGTGATCTCCAAGATCATTATGGAACAATCTCATGTGTTTCTGATAGCACCAGCATGGCCTCAAAGGTTCTGGTATGCGGATCTTGTCCGGATGTCCAGTTGCCAGCCTTGGCCACTTCCTTTAAGGCCAGACCTTCTGTCTCAAGGGACATTTTTTCATCAGGATCTCAAATCTCTAAATTTAAAGGTATGGAAATTGAACGCTTAGTTCTTAGTCATAGAGGTTTCTCTGACTCAGTGATTAACACTATGTTACAGGCTCGTAAGTCTGTTTCAAGAAAGATTTATTATCGCATTTGGAAAATCTATATTTCATGGTGCTCTTTTAGTATACTTTTTAACTGTTCATCGTTTATATTGTTTTTTAGACATAATTGTACCTCCTTGTGGCTAGATCTCTAGCGCTATTTTACTAATAACTTTGGTCTGTACTAACCTCACTTTGGACTTAAAAACATCTGTGTGAAACTTCTTTACGGAGTTCTAAACAAAGATTGGGGCCTTTTAACTGATATCAACTCGTGGAGGGACCTACTAAGGTCCTATATGCTATATACATACCTCATTCTGTTTGAGGATGATAAATGTGAGTGCTATGTGAATTGCATTTCTGTTCTGTGCTGTAAATAAAACTGTATTACACTATATATTCTTTCTTGTCTCCCTGGGTATTTCTCACGACGGAGAAAGTTTATACCAAGACAGAAAAAGTACTCCAAGAGGCTAACCACCAATCCACAGGAAGCTCAAGGGATACATCTACCATCAGAGACACATCCCTGCATACTCCGGGAGGCTAATGAAAACTGAAACAGCCATCTCACTGGATACAAGGAGGAGATCTAACTATCTACACATACCCCCAGTGCGGCATACTTACCTCATCAGATTGGGGTAATATCTGGTAAGGGTATTATATACCATACATTACTACATATCAACTGAATGTTGGAGATATACTACGGACTAAATACACTCTAAGGACTTATACTGAACTATCTTGTTTATTAATTTTACATCCACATTGTTGTACATATTCTATGCTTTAGTGGATATATAGGCGCTGTTATAATCCTTGTACCTCCATTCTTTTAGAATTCCTCAGGTTTTACAGTTTCTTCAGGATGGTTTGGATAAGGGTTTGTCTGAAAATACTTTTAAAGGACAAATCTCTGCTCTTTCTGTTTTATTTCATAGAAAGATTACTTGGAGTCTTAATTTGGTTTTAAGGATTTTGCAGTCTTTTTTTTTTGAGCCTATGCATTCTTTGGATATTAAACTACTTTCTTGGAAAGTATTATTTCTTTTGGCTATCTCTTCTGCTAGAAGAGTTTCTGAGTTGTCGGCTCTCTCTTGTGAGCCCCCTTATCTGATATTCCATCAAGATAAAGCAGTTTTACGGACTTCGTTTAAATTGTTACCTAAGGTTGTGAATTCTAACAACATTTGTAGGGAAAATGTTGTTCCTTCTTTGTGTCCTAATCCTAAGAATTCTCTTGAGAGATCTCTACATTCTTCTGGATGTGGTAAGAGCTTTGAAATACTATGTTGAGGCTACTAAGGATTTCAGAAAGACTTGTAGTTTATTCGTTATTTTCTCTGGTTCCAGGAAAGGTCAGAAAGCCTCTGCCATTTCTTTGGCATCTTTGTTGAAACTTTTGATTCACAAGGCTTATTTGGAGGCGGGGCAGTCTCTGCCTCAAAGAATTACATCTCATTCTACGACATCAGTTGCCACTTCTTGGGCTTTCATGAATGGAGCTTCAGTTGATCAGATTTGCAAAGCAGCAACTTGGTCTTCTTTGCATACATTTACTAAATTTTAAAATGTTTATGTATTGCTTCCACAGAAGCAGTCTTTGGTAGAAAAGTTCTTTAGGCAGTTGTCTCAGTTTGATTCCTTTGCCTATAATTTTAGTTTTTTGAAATTTAAGAAAACTTATTTATTATTTGGATTTAATTTTTTCAGTGGAAATAGCTGTTTTTATTTTATCCCTCCCTCTCTTGTGACTCTGTGGATTTCCACATCTTGGGTATTATATCCCATATGACACAGTCGCACTCTGATTGGTGGCTGCGATCATATGGTTGGGACACACCTCCTTCCGGATTTGCTGGCGTTTCTGTAAATGAGCACTGACGAGGGTGATCAGCGCCTTTGACAAAGCAGTAGGCGAAACTCATGTCAGGCATTCGCACTGCTTCTCCATACTATACCTGTTATAATTGTTGGCCTTAACTGGCATAATAGACATATTTAAGAGCAATATCTATACTATATTTTGTGTTACCTGAGACATAACTACTAAGGGTGGTGATGGGCAGCTAGCGGTAGTTGATATATATCAGCATAGCAGCGACACCGAGTGTACCTTGCCCCTGACCTGGGGTGTGTGCTAACCTGGGGTGTTTATTTACTCCTGTTTCTCCACCACGCTAACTATAAGCAATAGAGAGTTAACGATACATGCTCTGACCATTTTTATATCTAACACAATAGTAAATGGGTATTTCTGTTCCCATGGGTAAAAGGAGAAGCTAGTTGTTACCTTTAAAAAAATATTTTAGTGTGTTTATCTCAAAACGCACGGTTTTAACACTTTTGTTTTTCTGTATAGTTAAGATGGTTCCAGGGTCAGCTCCAAGGGGGGGCATGGCGGGCAATGCCCACCCAAATTGAATGATGTGCCCTTCAAAAAATATTGATATGATCACACGCTTTAAAAATAATAAAAAAAATAATTAATTGTTATGTAATGCTGCATGCTGGGGGCAGAGTTAGCTGCCAAACTGTGAGGTCGCATCACGCATCTTCAAGGAGCTCTGTGTCTTAACCTCTTATTTGGAATCGGAAGTTAGAGACTTTTTGGACTTGTCTTTAACCCTATTAATTTTGCCTAACTATCGTGAGTTACTCATTTTCTTAGACAATAGACCATGATAAGAATATGATTGTATCATATAAATATAAGTCTATAAATAGCTCCCGGCTTCTATCGACGCCTCAAAAGTGCACTATGATCTTAGGCCGGGCCTAAGATCACCGTGCACTTTTGAGGCGTCGATAGAAGCTGGTAGTCATTTATTGACTTATATTTATATGATACAATCATATTCTTATAGGTTCACAGTACATAGGTTGTATTAAGTAGCCTGATATTCGTTAGTTATTGCGAAACAGGTATAGCTAAATCTAATCTACAAAATGACCACTATCTGAATGCCTAGTATCCTCACTGCTATTGCAAACAAAGGGGTTAATTGCATTGGGGAGTTTGGGGTGCATGGCTGTTTAGGGGACATGAATGAGATTTGAGAATGAGGGTTTTGGATCATGGTGATTAAGTGGTGAATTGTTTTTAAGGAGCTATTGCACTGGGGGTCTCAAGTTTAATGGCTTTGTTTTAGTGCACTGCATAGGATTTAGACTTTATCCTTTTACCTAGTGATTTAGCACATATTCTTCAAACGTTAATAGTGGGGGATAAGCCAGACAGAAGCTACACTTTCCTGCAGAATATGTAGGTCTGCTGTTAATTTGACTCTCATACATGCTTTGTAAATGCGTGCCCCCTAACTTAATTGTGTTTTGATTTTTGGCCACATAATGACATTTAAGAGGGTTCACTAGATCGATTAAGATCTTAAGTCTCCAATTAATAGATATTTGTCAGAATTTAAGCTGACACTCGAATTAATATGGTATAGAGACTTTAAATATAGTGTCCTGAGATCAGTTAGTGGGTCTCATATCTGTCATAATATCCACATATTTCATATTTGTTGGATATTTTTGTGTGTCTGCCACCAAATAATATTTTATACCTGTGATCCTACATTTTAACCGTTTTATATAAATAAAAGTTATATTTTATTTTCAACTCATCATCCAGCTCACAACATATGCTATCTAGCCTCTTACCCATAGTGTGCCAAATAATACCTCTATCCCTATTTCTCTCTTACTATTATATATTATATCCAATACGTCACTAGCTCATGGACTCTTGCCACTTACATGAAAGAAAACATAATTTATATAAGAATTTACCTGATAATTTCATTTATTTCATAGTGGCAAGAGTCCATGAGACCCACCCTATTTTTTGGTGGTTAGGATTTTTTTGTATAAAAGCACATTCATTTTCCAGTTCCTCTTTTTGTATGCTTTTTTACTCATTTTTAAACCTCACTACTTGGCTATACTGAGGTATGAGTGAGGTGGGAGGTGTATTTATAGGCATTTTGAGGTTTGGGAAACTTTGCCCCCTCCTGGTAGGAATGTATATCCCATACGTCATTAGCTCATGGACTCTTGCCACTATGAAATAAATGAATTTATCAGGTAAGTTCTTAAATAAATTATGTTTTCTTTCATGTAAGTGGCAAGAGTCCATGAGCTAGTGACGTATGGGATATAATATATAATAGTAAGAGAGAAATAGGGATAGAGGTATTATTTGGTACACTATGGGTAAGAGCCTAGATAGGATATGTTGTGAGCTGGATGACGAGTTGAAAATAAAATATAACTTTTATTTATATAACACAGTTAAAATGTAGGATCACAGGTATAAAATATTATTTGGTGGCAATTAGGTTTTTCAGCGTTAAAAAACGAACGCACAGACTTGTAATCTAGCTGAGAGTAATTATAGCTGTAATACTGCTAAACCACATATGGTTCAAGAGGTGCAGCTTGAGAAGTAATTTGCAGAAGCACTTCCTTACAGAAAAGGGACACTCAAGCCAAAATCAAACTTTCATGATTCAGATAGAACATGTCATTTTAAAAACAATTCCAATTTACTTCCATGCTACTGAGCATGTGCATGACTTCACAGAATATACGTCTATGCATTTGTGATTGGCTGATGGCTGTCACATGATACAGGGGTAGTGGAAATAGACATAACTTTGAAATTTGTGGGGGGGGGGGGGAAATATTGCTCATTTGAAGTTCAGACTATGATGCTGGAAACAGCATTCTAAAGACTGCTGTTCCATAACTTGTCCGCCTGCTCTGAGGCTGCGGACATCAATCCGCCCGATCCTATATGATTGGGCTGATTGAAACCCCCTGCTAGTGGCCGATTGGCTGCAAATCTGCAGGGCATGCATTGCACAAGCAGTTCACAAGAACTGCTTGTGCGGAGATAAATGCAGACAGTATCATGTCCACTCGCACTTTCATAAATCAGCCCCTAAGTGCTATTGCTTTGTGTTTTTTACTGGTCCTAACGGCTGGTTGATTCATGAAAATTCTTATTTG
Source organism: Bombina bombina (assembly GCF_027579735.1). Taxonomy (NCBI): domain Eukaryota; kingdom Metazoa; phylum Chordata; class Amphibia; order Anura; family Bombinatoridae; genus Bombina; species Bombina bombina. The sequence goes on from NC_069507.1 coordinate 205,321,248, forward strand.
CTGTCAAAATCTACTTTCTATGTTTAAAGTAAAACATAAGAAATGTACAACACTCACCGCAAGCACCAATGTCATGAAAAACATAAACCAGCCCAACCATACTGTTTCTATCACATGTACACTGTTTGTAAAACTTGCTGTCTTCTGAATTCCAGATGGCAAGAAGCACTTCAAGGAAATGGGACCCCAGTGCAAAATAACTTGCTGCCAAGAAGAAACATTAAATAGCTGAAAATTGATTACTATATCTTGCAATTGTCCCTTTTAATTAACCATCTATTCTTGGATTTAATGAGGCAAATGCTTCTGACTCCTGTTTCTTTACCCAACTCTTATACAATGCCAAAATGACAACTAACATTATCAAATGTTATATATTTTATATTAAAGGCATATTGTAGTGGGAAAATTAGATTTTGTAATTATTTCACTACACACTGTGGAGACACCTAGCAGAACACAGCCAGTGATTGGCTGGGTCATGCAACTGCCACAGCCAATTGGATCACTGGCTGTTCTTTCCCTGTGGTCCCAAAGTGGGACTTTATCTATGCTTTGCATGTTCTAATGATTTTGGGCAAAGGGGCACAGAAGTCAGAATTAAACTTTCATCATTCAGACAGAGCAAGTGATTTAAAAAAACAAAACTTTCCAATTTACTTCTATTATCAAAATGTGTAGTTTTTTTTTATATGCATGCTTTCTGAGGCACCATCTCTTATTAAACATTTGCAGAGTTCCCAGTATACAAAGGGTACAGAAAACTGAAGAAATTTTGAGATTTGTCAGAAAGAAAAGTGTAATTGCATTGTATTTTTATTATGCATTTGTTGGATAGGTAATTCAACTGCATTTAATAGTCTTTTTTTTAACTGCAATTCCCCTTTAAGTTTCATTGCAGTGAAATAAATATTTTAACTTATGTATTAATAAAAGTGAATCTGTGCCCCTCTCACCAACTTTCAGCAATTTCCATGGGTAGCTTTATCTGCCTAGATATGTCCTCTAGTTGTGCAGTGTTCATAAGGTAACATCAAGCAACAACTGTTTGAGAAGTGTATTACACAGCTACACATGAGGGATCACAGCACTAAAACATGGTTTATGAGCAACTTTAAGATATACTCAGTAATGGATCATGATTTTATTGGACGAATTTGTACCAGCGCTCACTTGCCCTTGAATTATTAGTAACAGGAGTCAATATCATCTTGTTTCTGTATTCATAGCCAGTACCATATAATTATAAAATATGTTATGTAAATCATATTGCAAAATTCTGCTTTAGTGATCATTTCTAAAAAAAATTTTTTACTTGCACTTATGTGTTAGCCCGTGGGAATAATTTAAAGTGATAGTAAATCCTAGCATTTGTGAAACACTAGGATTTACCAGTGCAACAAATAAAGGGCACTTTTAGTCATGAAGTATAAAATATACTTCATGCTGAAAGGTCCTTTATTTGTCTGCAGTGTTGGCCGCACTGAGTGCCTCTGGCCACCTGCAGCAGAATGCTATTTTTCAATGAGGTGACGTTTACTCCTCTTAGCCAATAGCCATGCGGGCCAGTTGGCATTAGGCCAGATAGCTAGCACGCTATTGGCTAACATCACCTCAGTGATAAAATAGCATTCTGCCGTGGGTGGTCTGATGCGCTCAGCATGGTGAACACTGCAGACAAATAAAGGAACTTTCAGCATGAAGTATTTTTTACTTCATGACTGAAAGTCCCCTTTATTTGTTGCATTGGTAAATCGTAGCGATTCACAAACGCTAGAATTTATCATTACTTTAAAATAAACATTCTGATGATAAATTGTCTATTCATGTTATAATGAGTCTATGGATTTATAAAATGATCTTCTTAATTGTCAATAAAATAAAGAGCCAGCTATAGCTTACTTCAGTACCCAAACAGACAGCGCTGTATATTGTGTGTGCCAGAACGTTAATAAATCTGTTTTCAGCTGTATGTATTTTATAAAAACAACTCAATTTAATTATGTTTGACTTAAAAAGACCACCTACAGATGAGAAAATACATCTGCAAGATTCCCAAGTTTTTCTGGGTCTCTACAACTGATGAATATTTTTCCCTAAGGAGTTTTCAACCATTTGATTTAATTTGATTTTTTTTTTACATTTTAAACAAAATATTTAAAGCTATCATTTTGTTTTGGGAAACAAACTTCTGATTATTATCACTGATGTATCTTTTATACATGGAGTTGACGTTTGGGGCACAGCTAAGGAATAATAAATGAGGCTGGAAATACATATCCATAGGAGTCCATGACGGGGGCAAGAAGCAAAAAACACACCCAACCAGCTAGGGCTCTTGTCTAGAGTCTGATCCTGAGGCTAGGTCTAGAGTCTGATCCTGAGGCTAGGTCTAGAGTCTGATCCTGAGGCTAGGTCTAGAGTCTGATCCTGAGGCTAGGTCTAGAGTCTGATCCTGAGGCTAGGTCTAGAGTCTGATCCTGAGGCTAGGTCTAGAGTCTGATCCTGAGGCTAGGTCTAGAATCTGATCCTGAGGCTAGGTCTAGAATCTGATCCTGAGGCTAGGTCTAGAGTCTGATCCTGAGGCTAGGTCTAGAGTCTGATCCTGAGGCTAGGTCTAGAGTCTGATCCTGAGGCTAGGTCTAGATTCTGATCCTGAGGCTAGGTCTAGAGTCTGATCCTGAGGCTAGGCAATATGAGTCCTTGCTTCATTTTCTATGTGACCTACTGAGAAAAAAAAAGAAAAGCTCAACCCTTTGTTAGAACGCAAAGTGGACATTATATTTAAGCTGCTGCTCCCTCGGAGTGGGGATATTTATAAGAATTGTGATATTTATTATCAGTGCAGTTTGGATTTGCCTTATTCAATACCTAAAAATACCCCACATTACTACTATCTCATAATATGTTATTAGCTGTAGACTGACAGGACAGTGAGCAGCCACCAAACATCTGGTATATTACTGTATTATACCGCTAGAAGTCACGGATAGGCAGGTTAAAATGACTTTGTTAGTGTGTCTACTTAAACTAAAGGGATAAACATTAGGTTTGAGTATCAGATATAACTAAAGGGTGAAAAACAGAAATGACAGAGCTCAAAAGCTTTGCAGAAGTTTTCTGTAATCACATCAATGCGACTAATATAAAGTCAAGGATGCTGGGAAACACCAAAATGGTCCTAAAATAAACATGAGCTTTTCCAGGTAGGAGCAAAATAATAAAATGCACTTAACGTAATATTGGTGGCACTAGGAGAGAGTTGCCCTTTGGCATCTAAAGACGACTACACCCATCAAATAACATCACTTTGTTACAAACTACAGTCCTTGGAGCCATAAGACAAGCAATAGCTGGTTTATAGTGCTTCTTAAAGTGGCTATAAAACTGCTCCAACAGTCTAAACCCCACATCTAAATTGGACCAAACATTTAAAAGCCACCAAATTTAATTTGTCTTAATAACTAATCAAAGGCTAGAAAATATGTATCAGGGAAGTATGGAGGTATAAAAACATACAAACTAATAATGCTGACAATTACAATAGAAAAGGACCACACAAACGAATTCCCATAACTTGTTTTGGAGCAGGATGGACCTTTTTGGATATGAGCATAGTATAGTAAACATTATGCAGATAATCAGCAACCTGGAGAAGCCTCTATACAACTTCATCCTGCTGAATTACATTATGAGTGAGGGTAACCAGCAGGAATACCCTCAGGGTCAGCACCCTGACATTACTGGATAAACCATAGTAATTCTTTCACATGTATTGGGGTGTCTGTATGTTGGGACCACTTGCAAAGTTACATATGAGGGCCAAAACAATACTAAAATATTGGCAGGTCACTTGCAATACTGAGCATGCTATACTGAGAAGGGTCAAACCGGCTTCCATTTTCAACTCAACCTGCCTTTCACCAAATAGGTAGAAGCTGAACTTGGTCTATGTCACTGGTTTTCAAACATGTCCTCAGGCCTCCCTAACAGGTCAGATTTTCAGGATTACCTTGGGTGAGAGCAGGTTAATAACCATGTTTATTAATCTTATTTCACCTGTGCTCTAGTTCAGATATCCTCAAAATCTGGCCTGTTAGGGAGACTGAGGACAGGTTTGAAAACCAGTGGTCTAGTAGGAAGAGGAGGTTCCAACCTTAAGACTTTTTGAAGCTGTTTCTATCTATGTCAGTGTGCACAGGATATTTATCCACCAGTATAGATATTGCTCAACATGAGTCTGGCCCTGATATTAAAAACCTCTCTGCTCAGGTGAGATATTCTAAAATGATCCTCCAGCACTGCAAGATCCCTAGTGAATGTTTCAAAAGGCAGATTTTGCTTTAATTCTGCAAGGGGCGTTCCCTGCTTTTCTGTATGTCAAGGAGAGACAAACCCAGAGCAATATAGCATTGCATTACATGAGAGTACTGCTTCATTTACACTTTCTATTTTATATCACTTTACATTTCCAATTAAATTTTATTACATTTAAACTTTAGACTTTCTATTTTATTAATTCACAGCAGTGTATTTAGTAATTTTACAAATTCTCATTATAGAGCAGACTTCACAGGCGGCAGAACTCACTAGATTTTCTAAGAAAAGTAGAGGAACCTGAAAATCAGAGAGATGCCTTCCATAGAAAGTAATGAAGCTCTCTCGGGTACAACATTTCACATGGGGGAGAGAAGATAGCTGGAGAAACCCTGGGGCTGATATAAAGGCTCCCATTGCATCAATTCCAAATTAAACTGAAATGCTTAAAATTTAACTTAATTTTGTCTATATTTAAGTATATATTACTTCTCTGTTAGTTAAAATAAGTCTGTAGTGAATTTTGAGCAAACTTCACCTGCATACAGCTGGCGAGATAAATCAGTGAGACCAGCTTGTTTAAAATGCTTAGAAAATTTCACAAGAGAGAGCTTCAGACATAACCTGGGAACTCCACTGTTCAGCCCAGGGAACTGCCCTTTCCCTCCCACTTTCTGAAAGTGTCAGTTTTAGTTTGCAATGCAGCAAATTCAAGGTGCTATGTAATTTGTATATATAAACAGACAGGACCGTCTTTAACACAGGGCAAAAGGGGCAGCTGCCCAGGGCCCAGTTTCTGTTGAGGGGCCCAAGAGTCCTAAAAAAAAAAATAATTTTTTTTTTATGGTTCATACCAGACTGCTGATTTGACATGGAGAACACACACATTCAGTCCTAATAGTGTCACAGTCAAAAGTACTCTGCTTATATATATATCTTTTTTTAAACTGTGCCAGACCATGCCGGTGTCATGTGATATGCCAAGCTATTGCCATGTGCTGTTTTAGATGTGCACTGTGCAGCACTGAATGCAAAGCCCTAACTCAGCATCCAGCCATTCCCACTGCATCATAAAAGGTCCTACTGGGGTTACCACTGTTACCAGGTAACTGCTCTGGTGGTAGGGATTGTTTCTGGGTAGGGCTGACTGTAAGCGCATGCAGCAGAAAGCTGGAGCGGCAAGCATGTGAGGATTTGAGCATCTGTGCAGCTGCATACACTGCTCTCTTCAGTCTTGAGGCTGTGTGACTCATCTCACACTGTATCCATGCAGCCTTGGACAGACAGCATCCAGTCTGCAAGTCCCCTTAGCCCTGCTCTTTCTGCTGTGGCCCTAAGATCAACTAACTGAAGTTTGTTAGGGGAGCAGTGCTTTGTAGAAAGGTGTCAGTGGGAAGAATAAGTGAGTACACACACACCCCTCCCCATGCAGCATTGTCTAGTGCAAGGTGAGAGGGAACTTGTTCCTAGCAAAGAAGTGACATGTGCTGCTGTGGCTGATGTATAGTGTCATGCTGATACTTCACACATTAATGTAAGGTTTATTTTTATAGTTTTTGTTTTCTCTCTGTCTCAGATTTTACAGCTTCCCATAGTAGTTCTGCAGTTCCAGTCAGTAAACGTATACTGCACCTCCATGCTTCCTCCTGAGTCTTTACCTTGCTTTGCTCCTGTTGGCTGCCCTAAATCTATTTAACCAGCTAACCTCACACCAGAATCACATTCAAAAGAATATTAAATTAATCCACAGTGGAGGAATTTATATATTTATTTACTTATTAGTACTGCTTAGGTCCAGTTTCACATATTGCAATTTATTTCATATTTTTAAATGATTAGCTCAGCAGTGGATAATCCACTGCTGGGCTAATAATTTAAAAAAAATTGATTTAGTTGTTTTTTGGGATGTTGAGGTTGCGAGCGAAATTGCATGGGGGGGGCAGAAAATTTTCGCCCAGGGTCCAGTCAATATTAAAGACGGCCCTGTAAACAGAGATATACAAAGTATGATCCTCATTTCTTAAAGTAACACTTGGCTTTTCTCTCCTTCATACATAGAAATGAAAGATCTTACAGTGCTGGAGAATTCCGCATTTTTTCTTTAGAATATTCAGGGAGTTCAGCCCCTGTGAAGTCTGAACTGCAATTTCTCTCCAAGCTGGAGAACATTTGAATATCAGGGCCTGTGTGAGACATTAAGGACTGGAAATTATATTGCTCACCAGACTCAAAGACCTAGATTCATATGTGCTCATGAGATTGCAGAGGGGCCTCTTTTGAATTATGTTTGAAATAAATTGAGCATTGATGTACTTATATTATCAACAGCATCGCTAGTGGGCATTCTTGCCATTAACATCTTTAGTTGTATCAGGTGCCCAGTACATATCATCTCTCACATCAAATGTGAACCGCCGGAAACACTAAAAAACAATCACAGCACTAAGGAAACACGTTGGGAAAATGTGTTATTTATATGTTTGTAAAGATAAGTGATACACATGCATCTTTTGTTATGGAAAAAGGAGTCTCGTGACTACAATGCAAGATGTCCCAAGGGTCTGCCCATGACCGCTGGGTTTTTCACCTACACCTCAGACCACCATGCAGAATTCATAAAGATTATATCCCATCATATCTTGCAACTCGCTATTTCAAAGCAGTTGAGGACATCTCATTTCCATATTTCTTTTATTTCTCTGAAACATTTATTTCTTGCATTGTTAGAACTGTTTATAGAGGACCACATTTGTTTCAGTTGTGTTTATTCTGTACAATTTAGATGCAGATATCCTTCACAAAAGATGCTGGTCCATTGACTATCATGAAGAGTGATTCATAACTCAAGGATGAGGCACAGGTACAAATATTTATGAATTCCATAATTTTTGGGAGTTACAATATTGTGCTGAGCTACTTCGGGGAGATATTAGTTTCACATATGTTTTATTAAATCTAGGCCAATGTCACTGTTTGCATAGTTATTTAAACTTTTGTGATTCGGATAAAATGTGCAATTAAAAAAAAAAAAAAAAAAAATTGGCTTTACTTTTGTTAAACTGATTTCTTTCTCTTGGTATCCATTGCTGAAACTTAGCTCAGGAATGAGCTTTCATGGTTGAGATAGAGCACGCAATTGTACAAAAAACAACTTTCCAATTCACTTTAATTATCAAAATGTGCACAACCTTTTTATATGCACAAGAATTCACAGTATATACATTTATGCATCTTGTGATTGGCTGATGGCTGTCACATGATGCAAAGGGAAAGAAATTGAACTAATTGAAATTTGTCTGAAAAAATAAATAAAATCTACGACTCATTTGAAATTCAGACTAAGTGCTATTGTCTTTGTATTATGCAAGTCTACTATTTAATGGTCCTTTAATCAGACATAATAAAAGCAAACAAGCATTCATCTCACATTCAAAGTCAATCCTATCCCCACATTAACAGGAGACAATGTACTAAAAACACTCAAGTCAAATGGTCATTTTAATATAACTTCACATCTGTAGTTCAAAGTAAGGTTGGAAATTTATTTTTAACTATACTTTGCTATCCATAAAATTGTGGATATATAAAAAATAATTTTTAAACATTTATCTCGGATATTAAAAATCAAATATCTTTATACTTGATACTACTTTATACTATACACTAATAAGAATGTCAATTTAAAAAAATATTTTAACAGTTCAGTAAATAAATCTATTTTTTAACACATGATAATTAACCCCTTTATGCTGTTAGGACGTTCCATGTCGTCCTAACAAAGCTGGGCTTTAACGCCGTTCGGATAGCATGGAACGTTCTTCCATATACAGCGTCCTGCGAGGATCGGCCTGGAAGTCGTGCCTATTAGCGTAGGTAGTCCGCCATGATCCAATCCTGGCCTTGAAATCACGCAGTCGCATTGACAATTGCGTGATTTCATTTTTACGAAGTGTTTACATCGGAGTGAACACTATAGTACAGCCACAAAGGGGTTAAGAAGCAGTAGGATTCTAAATAATACTAGAAATAACAGACAGTGGTTTTACCATTTGCATAGCTATGATAATGTCATATAAAATGTATAAAAATATACTTCATTCTAATTGTAGAACAAAAACATAGTATCAAAATACTAAGGATTATATTGTTATTTAAAAGGATTATGAACTATGTAATACTTTTCCAGGGAAAATGGATATGTTTTTATATAATGTTATAAAAAGTAGTGTCCATATCTGAGCAACCAATTACTGCCAGCAGTTGAGACTGTTGCTTGGAGTAGACATTTCACTTGTGTGAGGTCATCTGCTTTGTTGGTTATGTTTAAGAATAAGGCAAAAGTCCGGGCATATATACACATGTTTACAAAACTTATTAAATGTGTTAGATTTCTCTTTCCCATAGTGGAATCTCAGTACTGTCTGAGAAGTATATAAAAAAGGAAGATGATTTCATTCTCTAGAGACCAAGGATGTGGTTAATGTGACCCTGAAATTAAAAGATAGAGAAGCTTAATTAGATTTAACAAATTGTTTACTCATGACAATATACAAACAGTGCTACAAAATATACAAAAAAAAAAAAAAAAGGAGTACAAAATCTTATTTTTTTTCATTAGTCGGTAACAGTAAAACTGGTTTTCCACAAGTTACTCGATCACAGAATCACTTTCAACTGATGCATCATATCTGTAAAAAGCAGACTAGATAATATCACATGAATATCTCATGGTAGAGAAGGAAGATATTTTATCTAGAAATTTCCTCGCCACATCCTATTGTAGATGAATTTAAACATCCAATCAGGATACTTGTCTTGGGACATTTATTTACTTTGTTAATGTTGTAATGGTAACACCACCACTAGTTATACCTGCTGTTAATAATAGTGGCTCCTTCTAGTTCCCTTATGCATACTGTCAAAGGCAGATGCTTTTGTTAGCACTAGCTCAACTCAAGGAAAACAGAATTTATGTTTACCTGATAAATTACTTTCTCCAACGGTGTGTCCGGTCCACGGCGTCATCCTTACTTGAGGGATATTCTCTTCCCCAACAGGAAATGGCAAAGAGCCCAGCAAAGCTGGTCACATGATCCCTCCTAGGCTCCGCCTACCCCAGTCATTCGACCGACGTTAAGGAGGAATATTTGCATAGGAGAAACCATATGATACCGTGGTGACTGTAGTTAAAGAAAATAAATTATCAGACCTGATTAAAAAAACAGGGCGGGCCGTGGGCCGGACACACCGTTGGGGAAAGTAATTTATAAGGTAAACATAAATTCTGTTTTCTCCAACATAGGTGTGTCCGGTCCACGGCGTCATCCTTACTTGTGGGAACCAATACCAAAGCTTTAGGACACGGATGAAGGGAGGGAGCAAATCAGGTCACCTAAATGGAAGGCACCACGGCTTGCAAAACCTTTCTCCCAAAAATAGCCTCAGAAGAAGCAAAAGTATCAAACTTGTAAAATTTGGTAAAAGTGTGCAGTGAAGACCAAGTCGCTGCCCTACATATCTGATCAACAGAAGCCTCGTTCTTGAAGGCCCATGTGGAAGCCACAGCCCTAGTGGAATGAGCTGTGATTCTTTCAGGAGGCTGCCGTCCGGCAGTCACATAAGCCAATCTGATGATGCTTTTAATCCAAAAAGAGAGAGAGGTAGAAGTTGCTTTTTGACCTCTCCTTTTACCAGAATAAACAACAAACAAGGAAGATGTTTGTCTAAAATCCTTTGTAGCATCTAAATAGAATTTTAGAGCGCGAATAACATCCAAATTGTGCAACAAACGTTCCTTCTTTGAAACTGGTTTCGGACACAAAGAAGGCACGACTATCTCCTGGTTAATGTTTTTGTTAGAAACAACTTTTGGAAGAAAACCAGGTTTAGTACGTAAAACCACCTTATCTGCATGGAACACCAGATAAGGAGGAGGAGGAGAACACTGCAGAGCAGATAATTCTGAAACTCTTCTAGCAGAAGAAATTGCAACCAAAAACAAAACTTTCCAAGATAATAACTTAATATCAACGGAATGTAAGGGTTCAAACGGAACCCCCTGAAGAACTGAAAGAACTAAGTTGAGACTCCAAGGAGGAGTCAAAGGTTTGTAAACAGGCTTGATTCTAACCAGAGCCTGAACAAAGGCTTGAACATCTGGCACAGCTGCCAGCTTTTTGTGAAGTAACACAGACAAGGCAGAAATCTGTCCCTTCAAGGAACTTGCAGATAATCCTTTCTCCAATCCTTCTTGAAGAAAGGATAGAATCTTAGGAATCTTTACCTTGTCCCAAGGGAATCCATTAGATTCACACCAACAGATATATTTTTTCCATATTTTGTGGTAAATTTTTCTAGTTACAGGCTTTCTGGCCTGAACAAGAGTATCAATAACAGAATCTGAGAACCCTCGTTTTGATAAGATCAAGCGTTCAATGTCCAAGCAGTCAGCTGGAGTGAGACCAGATTCGGATGTTCGAACGGACCTTGAACAAGAAGGTCTCGTCTCAAAGGTAGCTTCCATGGTGGAGCCGATGACATATTCACCAGATCTGCATACCAAGTCCTGCGTGGCCACGCAGGAGCTATCAAGATCACCGACGCCCTCTCCTGATTGATCCTGGCTACCAGCCTGGGGATGAGAGGAAACGGCGGGAATACATAAGCTAGTTTGAAGGTCCAAGGTGCTACTAGTGCATCTACTAGAGTCGCCTTGGGATCCCTGGATCTGGACCCGTAGCAAGGAACCTTGAAGTTCTGACGAGAGGCCATCAGATCCATGTCTGGAATGCCCCACAGTTGAGTAATTTGGGCAAAGATTTCCGGATGGAGTTCCCACTCCCCCGGATGTAATGTCTGACGACTCAGAAAATCCGCTTCCCAATTTTCCACTCCTGGGATGTGGATTGCAGACAGGTGGCAGGAGTGAGTCTCCGCCCATTGAATGATTTTGGTCACTTCTTCCATCGCCAGGGAACTCCTTGTTCCCCCCTGATGGTTGATGTACGCAACAGTCGTCATGTTGTCTGATTGAAACCGTATGAACTTGGCCTTTGCTAGCTGAGGCCAAGCCTTGAGAGCATTGAATATCGCTCTCAGTTCCAGAATATTTATCGGTAGAAGAGATTCTTCCCGAGACCAAAGACCCTGAGCTTTCAGGGGTCCCCAGACCGCGCCCCAGCCCATCAGACTGGCGTCGGTCGTGACAATGACCCACTCTGGTCTGCGGAAGGTCATCCCTTGTGACAGGTTGTCCAGGGACAGCCACCAACGGAGTGAGTCTCTGGTCCTCTGATTTACTTGTATCTTCGGAGACAAGTCTGTATAGTCCCCATTCCACTGACTGAGCATGCACAGTTGTAATGGTCTTAGATGAATGTGCGCAAAAGGAACTATGTCCATTGCCGCTACCATCAAACCTATTACTTCCATGCACTGCGCTATGGAAGGAAGAGGAACGGAATGAAGTGTTTGACAAGAGTTTAGAAGTTTTGTTTTTCTGGCCTCTGTCAGAAAAATCCTCATTTCTAAGGAGTCTATTATTGTTCCCAAGAAGGGAACCCTTGTCGACGGAGATAGAGAACTCTTTTCCACGTTCACTTTCCATCCGTGAGATCTGAGAAAGGCCAGGACTATGTCCGTGTGAGCCTTTGCTTGAGGAAGGGACGACGCTTGAATCAGAATGTCGTCCAAGTAAGGAACTACTGCAATGCCCCTTGGTCTTAGTACCCGCTAGAAGGGACCCTAGTACCTTTGTGAAAATCCTTGGAGCAGTGGCTAATCCGAAAGGAAGCGCCACAAACTGGTAATGCTTGTCCAGGAATGCGAACCTTAGGAACCGATGATGTTCCTTGTGGATAGGAATATGTAGATACGCATCCTTAAAATCCACCGTGGTCATGAATTGACCTTCCTGGATGGAAGGAAGAATTGTTCGAATGGTTTCCATTTTGAACGATGGAACCTTGAGAAACTTGTTTAGGATCTTGAGATCTAAGATTGGTCTGAACGTTCCCTCTTTTTTGGGAACTACGAACAGATTGGAGTAGAACCCCATCCCTTGTTCTCCTAATGGAACAGGATGAATCACTCCCATTTTTAACAGGTCTTCTACACAATGTAAGAATGCCTGTCTCTTTATGTGGTCTGAAGACAATTGAGACCTGTGGAACCTCCCCCTTGGGGGAAGCCCCTTGAATTCCAGAAGATAACCTTGGGAGACTATTTCTAGTGCCCAAGGATCCAGAACATCTCTTGCCCAAGCCTGAGCGAAGAGAGAGAGTCTGCCCCCCACCAGATCCGGTCCCGGATCGGGGGCCAACATTTCATGCTGTCTTGGTAGCAGTGGCAGGTTTCTTGGCCTGCTTTCCCTTGTTCCAGCCTTGCATTGGTCTCCAGGCTGGCTTGGCTTGAGAAGTATTACCCTCTTGCTTAGCGGACGTAGCACTTGGGGCTGGTCCGTTTCTACGAAAGGGACGAAAATTAGGTTTATTTTTGGCCTTGAAAGACCTATCCTGAGGAAGGGCGTGGCCCTTACCCCCAGTGATATCAGAGATAATCTCTTTCAAGTCAGGGCCAAACAGCGTTTTCCCCCTTGAAAGGAATGTTAAGTAGTTTGTTCTTGGAAGACGCATCCGCTGACCAAGATTTCAACCAAAGCGCTCTGCGCGCCACAATAGCAAACCCAGAATTTTTCGCCGCTAACCTAGCCAATTGCAAAGTGGCGTCTAGGGTGAAAGAATTAGCCAATTTGAGAGCACGGATTCTGTCCATAATCTCCTCATAAGGAGGAGAATCACTATCGATCGCCTTTACTAGCTCATCGAACCAGAAACACGCGGCTGTAGTGACAGGGACAATGCATGAAATTGGTTGTAGAAGGTAACCTTGCTGAACAAACATCTTTTTAAGCAAACCTTCTAATTTTTTATCCATAGGATCTTTGAAAGCACAACTATCTTCTATGGGTATAGTGGTGCGTTTGTTTAAAGTAGAAACCGCTCCCTCGACCTTGGGGACTGTCTGCCATAAGTCCTTTCTGGGGTCGACCATAGGAAACAATTTTTTAAATATGGGGGGAGGGACGAAAGGTATACCGGGCCTTTCCCATTCTTTATTTACAATGTCCGCCATCCGCTTGGGTATAGGAAAAGCTTCTGGGAGCCCCGGGACCTCTAGGAACTTGTCCATTTTACATAGTTTCTCTGGGATGATCAAATTCTCACAATCATCCAGAGTGGATAATACCTCCTTAAGCAGAGCGCGGAGATGTTCCAACTTAAATTTAAATGTAATCACATCGGGTTCAGCTTGTTGAGAAATTTTCCCTGAATCTGAAATTTCTCCCTCAGACAAAACCTCCCTGGCCCCCTCAGCCTGGTGTAGGGGCATTTCAGAACCATTATCATCAGCGTCCTCATGCTCTTCAGTATCTAAAACAGAGCAGTCGCGCTTACGCTGATAAGTGGGCATTTTGGCTAAAATGTTTTTGATAGAATTATCCATTACAGCCGTTAATTGTTGCATAGTAAGGAGTATTGGCGCGCTAGATGTACTAGGGGCCTCCTGAGTGGGCAAGACTGGTGTAGACGAAGGAGGGAATGATGCAGTACCATGCTTACTCCCCTCACTTGAGGAATCATCTTGGGCATCATTTTCAGTGTCACATAAATCACATCTATTTAAATGAGAAGGAACCTTGGCTTCCCCACATTCAGAACACAGTCTATCTGGTAGTTCAGACATGTTAAACAGGCATAAACTTGATAACAAGTACAAAAAACGTTTTAAAATAAAACCGTTACTGTCACTTTAAATTTTAAACTGAACACACTTTATTACTGCAATTGCGAAAAAGTATGAAGGAATTGTTCAAAATTCACCAAAATTTCACCACAGTGTCTTAAAGCCTTAAAAGTATTGCACACCAAATTTGGAAGCTTTAACCCTTAAAATAACGGAACCGGAGCCGTTTTTATCTTTAACCCCTTTACAGTCCCTGGTATCTGCTTTGCTGAGACCCAACCAAGCCCAAAGGGGAATACGATACCAAATGACGCCTTCAGAAAGTCTTTTCTATGTATCAGAGCTCCTCACACATGCGACTGCATGTCATGCTTCTCAAAAACAAGTGCGCAATACCGGCGCGGAAAATGAGGCTCTGCCTATGATTAGGGAAAGCCCCTAGAGAATAAGGTGTCTAAAACAGTGCCTGCCGATATTATTTTACAAAATACCCAGATTAAATGATTCCTCAAGGCTAAATATGTGTATATATGAATCGATTTAGCCCAGAAAATGTCTACAGTCTTAATAAGCCCTTGTGAAGCCCTTATTTACTGTCTGAATAAAAATGGCTTACCGGATCCCATAGGGAAAATGACAGCTTCCAGCATTACATCGTCTTGTTAGAATGTGTCATACCTCAAGCAGCAAAAGTCTGCTCACTGTTCCCCCAACTGAAGTTAATTCCTCTCAACAGTCCTGTGTGGAACAGCCATGGATTTTAGTAACGGTTGCTAAAATCATTTTCCTCTTACAAACAGAAATCTTCATCTCTTTTCTGTTTCAGAGTAAATAGTACATACCAGCACTATTTTAAAATAACAAACTCTTGATTGAATAATAAAAACTACAGTTAAACACTAAAAAACTCTAAGCCATCTCCGTGGAGATGTTGCCTGTACAACGGCAAAGAGAATGACTGGGGTAGGCGGAGCCTAGGAGGGATCATGTGACCAGCTTTGCTGGGCTCTTTGCCATTTCCTGTTGGGGAAGAGAATATCCCACAAGTAAGGATGACGCCGTGGACCGGACACACCTATGTTGGAGAAATGTAGATTCAGTTCTGTGGCTTGATTAAGATACACTGGGTAATTGACTTTCTATTAAAAAATGGCAACCCTTTATGTTTTTAAATGGCAGTTTCCTTTTGTCTCTCTATTAAGGTCTAATTTATATTGGGCCAGATTACAATTAACATGCTCTTTAGCCACCATCAGAAAAGCTTTTGTGCATGTGGGTTAGCACTCGTATTACAAGTTGAAAGTAAATCCTGACTTCAATGGAGGGTGCAGAAGAAGAAAAAACTAGCACACACTCACTTGCACACAGTAAAACACATTATTAAATATTACAGAATTAAAATTATTATTTAGAAATTATATATTTATTTTAGTTTATTTATATAGCCATTTGCAGTCAAATACATGGCCCTATACCTTTGAACCCTTATAAATGTTTATGAATATTTTTTATTCATTAATAAAAAACAAAAATGGTCCGGCACCTAAGCTTACATTCCTGCTTTTTAAAATAAAGATACCAAGAGAACAAAGAAAAATGAATAGAAGTAAAATTGGAAAGTTGGAATTATAAAACTGCATGTTATATCTGAATCATGAAGAAGAAAAAAAATTGGGTTTTCATATCCTTTTAAAAGAGACCCTCAAGTCAAAATTAAACTTTCATGATTCAGATAGACCAACAACTTACCAATTTACTTACATTAACAAAATGTGCACAGTCTATTTATATTTGCACTTTTTGAGTCACTGGCTCCTATTGAGCATGTTTAAAAGGGACATGACACCCACACTTTTTCTTTCATGATTTAGAAAGAGAATGCAATTTTAAACATCTTTCTAATTTACTTATATTATCTAATTTGTTTTATTCTCTTGATATTCTTTGCTGAAAAGCATATCTAGATATGTTCAGGAGCTGCTGATTGGTTAATGCACATAGAAGCCTTGTGTGATTGGCTCACCATGTACATTGCTTTTTCTTCAACTAAGGATATCTAAAAAAATTAGCAAAATAAATAATAGAAGTAAATTGTAATGTTGTTTAAAATTTCTATTCTCTATCTGAATCATGAAAGAAAGATTTTGGGTTTAGTGGCCCTTTAAGAAATCACAGAATATACGTATATGCACTTGTAATTGGCTGATGGCTATCACATGATACAGGTCGGTGTAGTGGAAATAGACATAACTTTAAAATTTGTCAGAAAATGTCTCTGATAAGTGTTAACTATTCCAAATGACATTTGATATGGTATGATGATTACATGGGTACTTTGAACAACGATTTTGTTTTTAAACTTTTACTTGCTACGCATATAATCTGTACACAAACAATATTTGCGCGTGAGTGAAAAACTTTACTTTCAACTTGTAATAGGAAGGCACAAATGCTCACGGTATACTAGCATTCCATTAACATTAGAAATCGCACGCAATTATCTCTGGCAAAAGGAGAGAAAATGTTTACAAGGAAGGTCTGTTTTGTATTGAGTTGCAAGAACTTATAGTTCATTAGCCACATACCGTGAAATATCAAACCTTTTATCATTTGCCTCCTGCCACTTCCCCAGATCTTTTTTTACACTACAGTGCATGTAACGTGATCAAATAATCAAGTGGTTTTCAGAAATGCAGCCTAATGTTGGCCAAGACTGAACAAATATAAAATATTCAACTCTCATTAATGTCTTTGTTAACAAAGAAGACCTGAAGTCAGTATTAAAGGGATATACATAGTGGTGTCTCCAGGAAATATATAAAGGAGAAGGAACACCCAGGGTCAAAGGTTAAAGGGCAACAAATAATTAGCTATACTAAAGACCTACTACTGAAATAATTAAAGGAACAGTAAGGTCAGAGCACCCAATTAAAAAGAAAAAAAATATCCCAATTTACTTCTTGGTATGCACATTGTTTTGGATGATATGTGGAGAGTTCAGAAACCAGACAAATTAGAAAATAACTGCATCTTAACATATATGTGTAACTAAGTTAGACGATTTCTCTAAACCATGAAAGTCTAATTCGTTGGAGCATGTAATATTAAGACTAGAGACCTTGCATCTCTATGTGTTTAACTCCTGCAAAGGGTTAAAGACATAGAAGAAGCACCACTTGGGATCCGTAGAGCACTCCTCCCGAGCGGAAACTGCTGCTTAGCCAATCAGCCACACTAGATACATAGCTAGGTCATGTGACTAGTGCTACTGCTGATTGGATCAGTGGCAGTTTTCTCTCTGAACCAGAGGTGTGAGAAGGGGTTCTGGTCTTAAAATGACATGCTCAAATAAATCAGATGATGTTATTTTTCAACTATAATAGGCCTTTAATTTTGTCTTACTGTCCCTGCAATACGAATTGTTGTAGGACATCAGCTATACCTGCTCTACTAAATTCCATTTATAATCCATTTGTCTGTATTGCTTTAATACTAAAGACTCAATGAATATCTAGATACAAATTTCACATAAAAACACAAATCCATAAGTAAAGATGCAAATACTAGGGGGGAAAAAAACTATGCACACAGGGATAAAATCATTGGCATGGAACCTGCATTGTGTGTCAAATTAAATTAAAAAAACAGCACGTATAACAAGTGCTGCTATTTTCCATGCTCTGATAAAACACTGTCAGACAAGATCAGTTTTCCAGTTTTTCCTTCATTCTCATCATCTTAGGGATGAAATAGTTTGGTTGAATAATGTGATTTCAACTGTTATATATAAAAGATATATAATAAATACAGATAGACAGATAAAAATCCACTTGTCTTGCTCAATACTCATTATTTGTATTCTCAATATTTATTTAGTCAAATCAACATAAAATGCCATTGTTTCTTCACTGGACTCTGCTATCTAAAATGTATAAAAAAATATTTCAATTATATTTTAAGCCTGCTGCTTGTCCAAAACACGCTCAATGATTCTGAATTATCAAGCATTCGGAGCTTGATGCCCCTGTTTCTGCGCGAGCCTTCAGGCTCTCTAGAAACAGAAGTTATGATGCAGCGGTCTAAAGATATAGAAATCAACCCGATCGAATACTATCGGGTTGATTGACACCCCCTGCTAGCGGTTTATTGGCCGCGAATCTGCAGGCGGCAGCATTGCACAAGCAGTTCACAAGAACTGCTTGTGCAATGATAAATGCCGACAGTGTATGCTGTGGGCATTTATTGATGTGCGGCATACATGATACACTACTCCGTATCATGTCCACTCACACTATGATAAATTGGCCCCTATGCATCTTCTTTTATTATTTACATGCCATGTTTCTAAAACAATAATGAAGGTTTTTTTTATTACGGTAGATCCAAAATGATATTATATATAATAGAAATATACAGTATGTATTGAATTCATTTACTAAGAATCAAAGAAAATACTCACAGATTCCCCTGCAATGCATCTTTGGCACGGCTGACTAGAACCAGCATTTCCATAATTTTGAAAATT
Organism: Bombina bombina; assembly: GCF_027579735.1. NCBI lineage: Eukaryota > Metazoa > Chordata > Amphibia > Anura > Bombinatoridae > Bombina > Bombina bombina. The sequence continues at coordinate 205,339,834 of NC_069507.1, forward strand.
CTAGAGGTACACAAAAAAAATGCAACAATGTCACTAAAACAAGTCCTATGGAATAGAGAAACATTGTATAAATCTATATAATAAAAACATAATTTATGCTTACCTGATAAATTTATTTCTCTTGTGATGTATCGAGTCCACGGATTCATCCTTACTTGTGGGATATTCTCCTTCCCTACAGGAAGTGGCAGAGAGAGCACCCACAGCAGAGCTGTCCATATAGCTCCTCCCTTAGCTCCACCCCCCAGTCATTCGACCGAAGGCTAGGAAGGAAAAGGAGAAACTATAGGGTGCAGTGGTGACTGAAAGTTTTAAAAATAAAAAAATAAAAAATATATATATATATATATATATATATATATATATATATATATATATATATATATATACACATACCTCTCGTAATAAACAGGGCGGGCCGTGGACCCGATACATCACAAGAGAAATAAATTTATCAGGTAAGCATAAATTATGTTTTCTCTTGTAAGATATATCGAGTCCACGGATTCATCCTTACTTGTGGGATACCAATACCAAAGCTTTAGGACACGGATGAAGGGAGGGACAAGACAGGGACCTTAAACGGAGGCACCACTGCTTGTAGAACCTCTCTCTCAAAAATAGCCTCCGAAGAAGCAAAAGTATCGAATTTGGAAAATTTGGAAAAAGTATGAAGCGAAGACCAAGTCGCCGCCTTACAAATCTGTTCAACAGAAGCCTCATTTTTAAAAGCCCATGTGGAAGCCACAGCTATAGTAGAATGAGCAGAAATTCTTTTACAGCCCTCAAACACAGCAGGAACCTCAGGAGAAGCAGTTGGATGTCTCAGAGGAAGGGAAACTGCGCAACTGAGGCGTGAAAATAGGCCCCTCCCACCTCACTCGATGTTTTGAGGCCTATCAGAGAAACACCAGAGTGTCTCTTAATTAACCATGTGAGTTACAAAACTCAAAACCAAGCCACAATGACCCTTTTAGTCCCTTCAAAAAAATGTTATAATTGCCCTCAATAAACAAAATGTTTTTTCCAAACAGTGTCACTAGTAACTAATGAGCCCTTCAAGCAAGCTGAAATTTCTATCAAAGTGTCTGAATACAGCTTACCCTTCCCTCATGGGGATATTGCCAGCCTTTTCTAGAATTAACACAGTCTGTCTATAAAAATATAGACTGAACATACCTCATATGCAGCTTAGCCTGCAAACTGTTCTCCCAACTGAAGTTATCCAGTACTCTTCAGGCCTTGTGAGAACAGCAGTGGATCTTAATTACAAAGTGCTAAGATAATCATCCTCCTTGCAGAAATCTTCATCCCTTTTCTGCCAGAGAGTAAATAGTACACACCATTCAAAATAATAAACTTTTGCTTGAGAAATAAAAAAACTAACATTTTAGTCACCACATAGCTCTTTGCCCTTCCTAGCAGTTAAGCAGGCAGAGAGAATGACTGGGGGGTGGAGCTAAGGGAGGAGCTATATGGACAGCTCTGCTGTGGGTGCTTTCTCTGCCACTTCCTGTAGGGAAGGAGAATATCCCACAAGTAAGGATGAATCCGTGGACACGATACATCTTACAAGAGAAAATAAAATACTAATAATTATAATACTAATAATATCATCAATATAATAATACATTAGAAAATAAAATATCTGCACCAGTAAATTAAGGACATTAAACTGAAATCTTCATTCCCCAAAAAGGGCTAGATTAAAAGTGGAGCGCTGTTTTAAAGGAGCAAATTTGCCCATTTACGGACACACATTAAATAACCAGCCATTACATATGGCTGGTTAATGCTCCAGCAAGCTCGCAGAAGTACTTTGCGCTAAGCGCAATTAACTGGAGGTCAGACCTCTGGTTGATAAAAAAAAAAAAAAAATTGCTGCAAATGCCCCCGAAACAAATTGCACAGTTCCTTTAAATAAAATAAAAATATAAGCATTTTAATTTAATTTTTTTTTTTTAAAACTGCACAAATCAGTTATAAGGGGTTAAAGGGAAGGGATGTGAGGTGTTAGACAAAAAAATAGCACTGAAAGTGCCTTTACATTGCAGTCTACGGGGACTGTGATTATACTTTAAATATACACATATAAACACATAAATATATATGTATATATTAATATAGATATTTAATTTGCTGCCCAACGCTGCGTAACTTACCTCCTGTGCAGCACTAGGTGTTTTGCCGTGTCTCACGGCATGAGAACGAGGCTCCCATTGGAGCCTATGGAAGAGCGCTCTCGTGAGCCCAAGGCTTCCAGGCAATGCGCTGGTGTGTACTGGTATTCCTGAGTGCGCTTGCGAAAGCACAATTTTGTGCTCAACTCATAATCTAGGCCAAAATGTTTAATTATGCATAATAAAAGAACATTGCAAATCATATTATTTTTTGTGCTTTTGCTTTAAATGAAGTCTGAAAACTATAGTGTTACCCCTCCCCCAAAAAAGGCTGGGGTGCATTCTATGGAACTCAGAATCCTGACACGCCTAGATGCTGAATATTTACTGGTTTACATCTGTCCCTTTTTGGCCACAGCACAGAAAGATAAAAAAAATTAAAACGTGACAGTAAACACTATAGATTACATACGAAGCGCAACTTTGCACTTCTGCGAACCCGTAATGTGCGCTGTTTTTGTATGTGAGTGGTTTTTATATGTGTATATTCAAGCATATATACACACAGTCAACATATAAATGCATAAATATATATGTTTAAATTGGTATACTTCTACATTTTAAGAGACAGAAATATTAATAAATGTGTCCCCAATGAACACAAAGCACTCTTAACACCTGATATGTCATAACTTTGACCCTATTATAACTTTTTAATGTAATAAAATGTATTTATACCTTTTTATCAGTGTTAATAGGAGTGTTACTTACCGTCCAATGTATTTTTAATGTGTTTAGTGACACTTTTTAGGTTCGCGTTATGGTTAACACCTGATTTGCAGAATCGGTGTTAACCAAAGCGCAAACCGCACTCGCAGTGGTGCAATCGTATTTACTCACATCTTTTTAATATGAGTAAAATTACAAGTGTGTCCGTAAAGTCGCAATTTTGCCCAGACTTTTAATCTAGCCCCTTGTAATTACAAGATATTTTAAATACACAATTTCAAAGCTAAACTACATGAAAAGGGGGCAAAATAAATGCTGAAAGTGTATTATTTTATTACGCATAACTAAACATTTTACATTAAACTCTCAAGGTGTTTAATGACCTTTTAAGAGGTTTTTCTAAACTGCTTAATGTTTTTTAAATGTATTTTGTATGCAGATCTATTGCAATGCATATTTGTTAATGTGTATGTACCAAACTAACTGTTATTGGTGCTATGCAAACACGTTATTCCAGGTGCAATACCAATAACATACAAGATGTTTGTGTCAATAAGAAATTATAATTTGAAATCACCCTAAACAACATATTAGGAGGAAAACAAAAAACAAACAAACTGTGACCCCAAACTAAAAACAAACAAAAAGATTTTTTCCCACTGAATTAAGAAATATACCATTGAATTCTGCTGCACCTCCATCTTGGAGATGAACTCGTGTGTTGATGTATTTTTATCTTGTGACAGCTGCACCTGCCAGTATATCAAATCACATTCATTCAGCGGGTGAACTAAAATGCCATTTCCATTCCTGATGCCATTTAACCCTTTGCATGCGCGCTTCTGAAATAAACACAAATATTTTGGAAAACCTTTGTAAATGACAGTTCTATTAAAATGGTGGATCTATACAACATAAGCATTATCACTAACCGTTAGTGTACAGCATTAGAAGTATCATGAGGTAGCTATTATAGAAACAAAACTATATCTCAAATGTCTTCTTAAAAAAAAAAGCAAAATAATAAAATGAAAAAAGCACCGAATTGCAGTGATACCTGAACATTGTGATGATAGTATAGGGCTGATTTATCAAGGGCCGAACGGCCCCTGATGCCCCTGTTTCCGTGCGAGCCTTGAGGCTCGCCGGAAGCCGCAGTTATGAAGCAGCGGTCTAACTGGTCGGCTGCCTCTGAGGCAGCGGTCTGCAATCCAGCCGATCCTATACGATTGGGCTAATTGACACCCGCAGCTAGCGGCTGATTGGCCGCGAATCTGCAGGGGGCAGCATTGCACAAACAGTTCACCAGAATTGATTGTGCAATGTTAAATGCTGACAGCGTATGCTGTCGGCATTCAGAGATGTCTGTCGGACAGACATTGATAAATCGGCCCCTATATATGTTTCAAATTGTGATTTGAGCAATATTTGTAACTTTTTATTAAAGAGACATACAAGTAGACAAAGCTCTAATGTGCTATATTCATAGTGCAACAATAAAATGCTCTAATTGTTAAAAACAGCAAAGGAGTTAAACGTACAGTTTTATTGTTTAAAAAGATAGTCAACGCCTTTACTATCCATTCCCCAGCTTTGCACAACCAACACACAGTGCTAGTTCATATGTACCATATAGATAACATTGTGCTAAATCCTGTGGAGTTATTTATGAAGCAGCCCTAATTGCCTAAAATACAAGTCTGAAAATAGCACTGAGACAAGGGGCAGTCTGCAGAGGCTTAGATACAAGGTAATCACAGAGGTTTAAAGTATATTAATATAACTGTGTTGGTAATAAAGGGATTATCTATCTTTTTAAACAATAACAATTTTCAGGTAGACTTTTCTTTTAATTCCCCCTGCAATTCTATGTACACAGAATAAACCCCTAACTAAGTTTCAAGAAGCTCAATGAATTGAAGATTGTTTGGTGTGGACTCGATCTGCACAAGGAGCTAAGTGTCAGAAGGAAGGGGCAAGCAGTAATGATGAAAGTGAAACCTTTTTTCTTCTTCCAATAAAGTGCAGCTGAAAAGTTGATCAAATATGAATGATTAACCTATTAAATTGGAGATAAACCTCTTAATAATTTCTTAAATTATTTAAATGTATTTCTAATGGTATACAGTATAACTAAAATCAGTCATTTTCTGATATAACTGGAAAATAATCTGAAACGTTTTTATTCTAAAAAATTAAAGTTTATGCAGAAAACCATGGCTTTAAATGGAGTCTTACTGACTAGTGATTTAAATGTAATCCACCCTGACACATTCACACACACACACATATATATATCCCCATCCAAGAAGGGAAAGCACAATCAAACTAATTTTTTTTAATGCCAAGGTGCACTTCAATCCAAAGTACAAATCCAAATCCAAGAAAAAGGCACTCATTGGTCTTGTTAAATTAGAACATAGCATTTATTTAAGTAAACTTTAAAATAGACATAACGTTTCGGCGCATATTAGCGCCTTTGTCAAATTTCTCATAAAAAGGTCTAACAACGTATTGTTTTTAGGTTTACTTTGTTAAACCTTTTTAAGAGACATTTGACAAAGGCGCTAATGAGCGCCGAAGCGATGTCTATTTTAAAAGTTTACTTAAATAAATGCTATGTTCTAATTTAACAAGACCAATGAGTGCCTTTTTCTTGGATTTGGATATTATATATATATATATATATATATATATATATATATATATATATATATATATATATATATATATATACATACACACACACATACACATACACAACATGTTATAGTATATTCTCCCAGATATTCAAGAAGCCCACTGAGTTCTATAAGGCACAATTCTAAGTCAGTTATCTTTGAGGACTGAGTTGCCTACTTTCTCTGTGTATATAGCCCTTTAACAAAGATCTGCAAGGTGACTAGAACACGACTCCAACATATATTTATCACATATATTCAAGAGACCATAACTAATGAAAAATATATGAATAATACTCAAGTGTTCAGTGGATTATCAAGAGAAGAGCTTTCCTTTTTGGACAGGTGACCCTTCTGCTTTGGATTATATGTGAATCATTTAATTCACCAGTGGCCTACAGTTCCCAAAAGCAAGAACTAATGGACTTTACATTTGCACTTAGCATGGGGAAAATACTTCAAGATGAAATCAAAATTAATTCTGGTCTACTAACTGTTGTGACCATGTAAGAAACGTATCAGAACATAAAACAGCAGGGGAAACAGTATCAGAGCACTATACCCCAAATAATCATAAACACCATTTTATTATAAAAAGTAGCATAGCATCTTAAAATGCAGTTTTGTTGCTATGCTACACATTGTTTATTGACCGCTGTAGGTTTTAAGTAGCAGATATATCCTAGATGCTGTGTATTGAATTGTATTATATTGTACTATTTCCCCACAGAAGCTATACAGATTAACCCTTTATGTTACTTAAAAAAACAGGATTTTGTGTCCCCCCTCGGATCAGTAGAAGAGTAGCTGGACAGCAACTAAAACTTGCATAAAAAGTAATATATATATATATATATATATATATATATATATATATATAATATAGATAGACAGATATAGACAGACAGATACAAACAGGAAATGCTCTAATATGTTTGAATGTTTTATGTTTGTGTTTAACCCCAGAAAAGATATCAAATACATCATTAAAATCAACTCCAGAGTAGCAATGCACTAAATAGGAGCTGCCGCAAAATATCTGGTGAGTCAATGACAAGAGGAACTTGTTTTGTCACCCATCAACAGCTAACTCCAATAGTGTATTATTTTTCAACAAAGGATACAAAGAGAAATGACAATCTCCAATGGAATCATGCAAGTTTGATGTTCCCTTTCCTATACCTTTAAAGGGACATAAAAACCTCCACAAAATTATCTTATGATTCAGATAGTTTCTAAAATGTTCAAAAACTTTCTAATTTACTTGTACTTAGGTCTCTTGGTAACCTTTGCTGAAAAGCAGTTAGGAAGGTGTAGAAGCGTGCCGGTGACTGGAGCAATAAAATGTTATACATTTGCAGGAACAGTAGGTGGCAGCAGTATTTCCTGTACTGCTAAAAAAAATGTGCACGCTACCTATCTAGATATATCTTCAACAAAGAATACCATGAGAACAAAGTAAATTTTATAACAGAAGTTAATTGAAAGCTTTTTAAAAAAAATCTATGCTGTCTGAATAACAAAATAAAAATTTGGGGTTTCATGTCTCTTTAAAGCAATAGCTAGTTCTACAGCTGTTTTTTTGTGTTTGTTTTTTTAAAGCGATCAGGATTGTCAACATAAGTGAAGCTTTCTTACTTATTGGCTGACACAGAATCAACATAAAAGGACATTGCTGGATCACTATTAAATAGTGTAAAACATTTTTTTTTATATCTGTATAACTAATTAACTACATTTTTTCCATCACGTGTCTTTTTTTTTTTAAAGGGTCATATTAGTTGAAAATGATATGCCCTCATCCGTTAGAGCATGTGATTTTCCAAATAGGGACCATGCGCTACAGTGTGTTTAACCCCCCACAAAGGGTCCAGAGTGTTGCTTCTACTTTGTGTTTAATCACTGCAAAGGGTCGATAGTCGTTACATTACACGCTCTAATCTACCCATTACAGGACTGTTTTTTTATTGTTCTCAGACAAATGCAACGGATATAAAAAATGTATTGTGTTGTACAATCTGAGTGCAGATGCTTATTGCGTACTGTACTATATCAGTTTATAGGCCTCCAGCATGCATGTCTATAGATATTCAGCCCATGACTCTAACAAGCTGTCAGGCACTGACTTAAAGGGACGCTGAACCCAAATGTTTTCTTTTGTGATTCAGATAGAGCAGGCAATTTTAAAAAACTTTCTAGTTTACGCCTATTATCAACTTTTCTTCATTCTCTTGGTATCTTTATTTGAAAAGCAAGAATGTAAGTTTAGATGCCGGCCCATTTTTAGTGAACAACCTGGGTTGTACTTGCTAATTGGACAGCTCAAATAAACAAGTGCTGTCCATAGTCAACCAAAAATTGGCTGGCTCTTTAGCTTAGATGCCTTCTTTTTCAAATAAAGATAACAAGAGAATGAAGAAAAATTAATAGGAGTAAATTAGAAAGTTGATTAGAATTGCATGCTCTATCTTAATTATGAAAGACAAAATGGGTTAAGTGTCCCTTTAAAAAGGGACAATAAACACCTTGCGATTTTTATGTAAAATTTTAAGTTATGGGTAATACAATTTTGCAATATATTTTCATTATTTATTTTACCCCCTTTTCATGTAAATTTAGCTATAAAACTGGCTTTTCTATATCTCAGAGCTGGAAATGCGCCCTGCTGACTAAATGTAAATTTTTTGGACAGACCGTGCAATTTTAAACAAAATTTCCAGTTTCCTTTTATTATCAAATTTACTTTGTACTCTTAGTATCATTTGTTGAAGATTAAACCTAGCTAGGGTTAAAAGCAGAACTGCACTACTGCAAGAGCCAATAACAGGAAGCATATACAGTATGTGCAACAACCAATCAGCAGCTAGCTCCCGGCAGTGCATTGCTGCTCTTGAGCCTACCTAGGTATGCTTTTCAACAAAGGATACCAAGAGAGCAAAGCAAATTGGAGAACAGAAGTAAATTGGAAAGTTGTTTAAAACTGCATGCTCTGTCTGAAATCATGAATATGTTTTGGGGTTTTGTGTCACTTTAAACCTACCACTAAAATAGTGATCATCTGTACTACAAACATTTTGCTTAAAGGGACACTGAACCCACATTTTTTCTTTTGTGATTCAGATAGAGCATGCAATTTTAAATAACTTTCTAATTTACTCCTATTATCAAATTGTCTTCATTCTCTTGGTATCTTTATTTGAAAAGCAAGAATTTAAGCTTAGATACCGTTCCATTTTTGGTGAACAACCTGGGTTGTTCTTGTTGATTGGTGGATAAATTCACCCACCAATGAACAAGGGCTGTCCAGGGTCTGAACCAAAAAAATAGCTTAGATGCCTTCTTTTTCAAATAAAGATAGCAAGAGAATTAAGAAAAAAATTGATAAAAGGAGTAAATTATAAAGTTGCTTAAAATTGCATGCTCTATCTGAATCACAAAGGAAAAAAAATTGGGTTTAGTGTCCCTTTAATAGTGTATATTACAAAAATAGGCTTAAAGGATTACTTTCTGTTATAATTTTTAAGCTAAACAACTAACATATTAAAGTTAATAAACATTAATTAAAACCTACTGACCTATATTTTCTCCAAAACGAAGTTTCATAACGTTCTAAAAGTTATATCTTATATTTGCTGATGATGTCACGTTATCCTGCCCACTATTTTAATCACTGCATGTTAAAAATACTTAAACCAATAACTTTGTGTTTAAAGCGCCATTTTGAAACCTAGGTATTGTAAACGGATTGGTACAGAGCAAAGAATACCCACGGAGTGGGTTTGGAAAACAATTAAATTTGCAGACAAGATTTCTGATATACGGTAGAGATATGTTAATGAAATGCTATTGATAAAAAGTGTATTTGGGGTAGTTAGTTAGTAACAGGCATAGAAAATATTTACTTACAGTGGCCCTTTAACAAAAGTGAAATTCCAATAATGTGCATTTCCATTCCCTTTAATACATTTTAAAAGGGACACTAAACACCTTGAGGTTCTAATTTAAAACTTTTAATTAAAGGGACAGTCATCACTAAAATGGTTATTCTAAAAGATAGATAATGCCTTTTCTACCCATCCCCCAGCTTTCCACAACTAACATTGTTATATTAATATACATTATAACATTTAAACCTATACGTTTCTGCCTGTTTCTAAGCCACTACAGACAGCCTCTTATCATGTTTTTTTATTTGCTTTTCACAACAGGGGAGTGCTAGTTCATGTGAGCCATATAGATAACATTGTGGCTTGTGTCAGTCACTGCACAAATTGGCTAAAATGAAAGTCAATAGATAACTTAAGTCATGTGATCAGGGGGCAGTCTGCAGAGGCTTAGATACAAGGTAATCACAGAGGTAAAAATTATATTAATATAACTGTGTTGGTTATGCAAAACTGGGGAATGGGTAATAAAAGGGATTATCTATCTTTTTAAACAATAAAACTTCTGGTGTAGACTGTCCCTTTAAGCATAATGATCTCTAGGTTTCATAAAGAAAAATCTGAGATCACTTAAAGGGACAGTTAAGTCCAAAAAAAACTCATGTTTTAAATAGGGCATGCAATTTTAACCCCTTAAGGACCAAGGCCATTTTTCAATTTCTTTCCCTTAAGGACCAGGGCTATTTTTACATTTCTGCTGTGTTTGTGTTTAGCTGTAATTTTCCTCCTACTCATTTACTGTACCCACACATATTATATACCGTTTTTCTCACCACTAAATGGACTTTCTAAAGATACCATTATTTTCATCATATCTTATAATTTATTATTAAAAATATTATAAAATATGAGGAAAAAATGGAAAAAAAAACACACATTTTCTAACTTTGACCCCCAAAATCTGTTACACATCTGCAACCACCAAAAAACAACCATGCTAAATAGTTTCTAAATTTTGTCCTGAGTTTAGAAATACCCAATGTTAACATGTTCTTTGCTTTTTTTGCAAGTTATAGGGCAATAAATACAAGTAGCACTTTGCTATTTCAAAACCACTTTTTTTCAAAATGAGCGCTAGTTACATTGGAACCCTGATATCTGTCAGGAATACCTGAATATCCCTTGACATGTATATATTTTTTTTTAGAAGACATCCCAAAGTATTGATCTAGGCCCATTTTGGTATATTTTATGCCACCATTTCACCGCCAAATGCGATCAAATAAAAAAAAATTGTTCACTTTTTCACAAACTTTAGGTTTCTCACAGAAATTATTTACAAACAACTTATGCAATTATGGCATAAATAGTTGTATATGCTTCTCTGGGATGCCCTTTGTTCAGAAATAGCAGACTTATATGGCTTTGGCGTTGCTTTTTGGTAATTAGAAGGCTGCTAAATGCCACTGCGCACCACACGTGTTTTATGCCCAGCAGTGAAGAGGTTAATTAGGGAGCATGTAGGGAGCTTGTAGAGTTAATTTTAGCTTAAGTGTAGTGTAGCAGACAACCCAAAGTATTGATCTAGGCCCATTTTGGTATATTTAATGCCACCATTTCACCGCCAAATGCAATCAAATTTTAAAAAAAAACTTAATTTTTTTCGCAATTTTAGGTTTCTCACTGAAATTATTTACAAACAGCTTGTGCAATTATGGCACAAATGGTTGTAAATGCTTCTCTGGGATCCCCTTTGTTCAGAAATAGCAGACATATATGACTTTGGCGTTGCTTTCTGGTAATTAGAAGGCCGCTAAATGCTGCTGCACATCACACGTGTATTATGGTTAGCAGTGAAGGGGTTAATTAGGTAGTTTGTAGGGAGCTTTCAGGGTTAATTTTAGCTTTAGTGTAGAGATCAGCCTCCCACCTGACACATCAGACCCACTGATCCCTCCCAAACAGCTCCCTTCCCTCCCCCACCCCACAATTGTCCCCGCCATCTTAACTACTGGCAGAAAGTCTGCCAGTACTAAAATAAAAGGTTTTTAAATTTTTTTAATTTTTTTTAGCATATTTACATATGCTGTGGTGTAGCATCCCCCCTTAGCCCCCAACCTCCCTGATCCCCCCCAAAACAGCTCTCTAACCCTCCCCATCTGCCTTATTGGGGGCCATCTTGGGTACTGGCAGCTGTCTGCCAGTATCCAGTTTGCAAAAAAAGTATTTTTTTCTGGGGGGGGGGGGTTTCTGTAGTGTAGCTTTCCCCCCCCCCCCCCCCACCACCTGCCTGATCTTTTTTTTTTTTTTTTAATTTTTATTCCTTTTTTTAAAAAAATTTACACAAACTTTTTCTGTAGTGTAGCGGTTCCCGCCACCCGCTCCCTCCCCGTGCACGCGCCCCCCCCCGCCCTCCCGTGCACGCGTCCGTGCACGCCCCCGGACATCCCCGCCCACGATCCTGCCCCCTCCACATCACCGATGGCCGCCACCCGCCTCCCACACAGGCTCCCACCCACCAACGATACCGGCCATCGATGTCCGGTACAGAGAGGGCCACAGAGTGGCTCTCTCTGCATCGGATGGCCAAGGGGTGTTATTGCAGGATGCCTCGATATCGAGGCATCACTGCAATAACCGGAAAGCGGCTGGAAGCGAGCAGGATCGCTTCCAGGCGCTTTAAACCCCTAATGTCGTACAGGGTACGTCGCTGGTCTTTTAAGACCAGGTTGTGTGCGACGTACTCTGTACGACACGCGTCGTTAAGGGGTTAAACAACTTCCTAATTTACTTTTATCACCAATTTTGCTTTGTTCTCTTGGTATTCTTAGTTGAAAGATAAAACTAGGAGGTTCATATGCTAAATTTCTTAGACCTTGAAGACTGCCTCTAATCTGAATACATTTTGACCACTAGAGGGCATTAGTTCACATGTTTCATATAGATAACATTGAGCTCATGCACGTAAAGTGACCTAGGAGTGAGCACTGATTGGCTAAACTGCATGTCTGTCAAAAGAACTGAAATAAGGGGGCAGTCAGCAGAAGCTTAGATACAAGATAATTACAGAGGTAAAACGTGTATGATTATAACTGTGTTGGTTATGCAAAACTGGGGAATGGGTAATAAAGGGATTATCTTTCTTTTTAAACAACAAAAATTGTGGTGTTGACAGTCCCTTTAAATAACACCCAGAATTGTTCAGTTACGCCCTGGGGTTTTCCCAGCCTCACCTCACCCCTCACCAGGTGTGTTCAGCTAGGTCCCAATAGTGCATTGCTGCTCAGGAGCAGACTACGCAGAATTTAAACAAACAGCTATCTACAAGCAAAAAAGCAATAAAAAAAATGCTTTTACACATCAGAACTTTTTTTTTTTTTAAATCAACTGTTTTTATTGAATTATCGAGCAAGTGTACAGAGAATAAATTTGCACAAATTTTACATCTCAATTTTCATTGTGTCAGTAAATCAGAACTTTTTTTGTGTGCATTTTAATGTCTCATTAAGACATGAAAGACACTTCCTTGGAAAGTAATAAGCTCACCTGAATTCTTCAAGCCCTTTTTTTGTTAAAGAGACACACTACACCAAAATTGGTAGTGTTTAAAAAGATAGATAATCCCTTAATTACCCATTCCCCAGTTTTGCATAACCAACAGTTATATTAATATTCTTTTTACCTCTGTGATTAACTTGTATCTAATCCTTGCAGAATTCCCCCTTATTTCAGTTCTATTTACAAACTTGCAATTTAGCCAATTAGAGATGCCTCGTGAATAACTCCACAGGAGTGAGCACAATGTTGTTATCTATGTGGCGCATATTAATTTGCACGGTCTAGCTGTGAAAAGCTATAAAAAGGCAGTCTGTAGTGGCTTAGAGATAGGTAGAAATTTTGAGGTTATAAAGTATATTGATATAACAACGTTGGTTGTACAAAGCTGGAGAATGGGTAGTAAAAAGGTGTTATCAATCTTTTTGGAGTAGACTGTCGCTTTAAAGATTTAGATTAACCTCTTTGGCTAATAAAAGGGATACAAAACAGTACACTCCTTTAGTAAAAACAAATATGCTAAAAAAAAAATCATAGTAAACATAAAAATAAACACAATTTGTGTATATGTATAACACAGAGAGATAACGTAGCATGACCACAATAGACTGCCTGTTTCTCTTACATTCACTAAAAACACTAAGCCAGCTCATGTTACTCTAGAAGATTTGCCTACCTATAGAGACCACATACCCCTTATAGGGTTGTAACAGGAAGTAATGGACAATGCAAAATTAAGTTAAAAAAAAGTAAAATCCTTATGAAATTATTAATAATACATATTGCAATAGTTTCTTTTAAATATAACCCACTGCTTAGTGCTTTTTTTGCTACAAACAATGAACCTTGAGATTTTTATTTAAAATGGTTACTTTTGCATTAAGACAACTTTGCAATATATTTTCATTATTTATTTTGCCCAGTTTCCCTGTAATTTAGCTCTGAAAAGTGAGCAATTTAGATTTCTTAGAACTTGAAATGCGCCCTGCTTACTTCTCAAGCCTAACCCTGCTACATATATGTACCCAATTGGATTCATTAGATAACAAGTGAAAAAGAATGCATTTTATACTAACTTGATGACATTGGCTAGTCTTGTTGTCTGTGTACTAAAGCTCAGACTGTAACATTATTAGTGTAATAGAATAACTTTGCAATACACTTATGTTATCTATCCCCCCCTTTTAAATGTAATTTGGTTCTAAACATTGCACATTTTCTCATTTTCAGAGCTGTAAATGTCCCCTGCTGAATTTCTTAATACTAACCCTGCTACATATCTGTCCATAATTGACAACTGCAAAACAATTAACTTTATACTAACAACCATGACTAACCTTGTTGTCTGCAGACTAGAGCCCCGATCGGCTCCTCCAAATAAGGCAAATGGTGTATGGAGTTGGGATTTAGAAAAAGAATTGCATTAAAACTAGGGTTGCACCGATACCATTTATTTATGACCGAGTACAAGTACCGATACTTGTTTTCAAATACTCGCCGATACCAATTACCGATACTTTTTTTTTAATGTCATGTAACAGTTTACCAAGCACAATACAGACTAACTATTTAAGATTCCTTCTTTATAATAATAAAGGACTGTAATTCAAAAGACATTATGAAATAATAAAACAGATTTATTTGTCACAAAGTTCACTGAACATGTTTATAAATAAAAAATATTACAATAAAATATTAAATTTAAAGGGGTAAGGCAATTGGGTTGTAGGGCTGTTGTATAACATCAATCTGACATTTGTATGGAGGTTCGACTTGAACAGTCTATCACTTTCCACACTACTGCATGGGGCAGAAAGATATTTTTGGGCCATTTTAGCCAGAGCTGGAAATCTGTTTATTAACAGCCCAGTTCTTCAGGGGTTTGTCTGAACGAGGTACAGTGATCTCTCCTACAATAATACAAATAACAGCAATTTGTATTGGCAGAACAGTAGTAAACAATTTTTAGTTAAGTCTCCACTCCAGTTTAAAATGAAATGGGAACATGCAGTTTGAAAAAACGCCACAAAGTAGCATATGGGTAGGAAGTGGAGGTATCGGTTTAAGTATCGGTGCATTCGCACGAGTACAAGTACTCATGCCAATACTTGGTATCGGTGCAACCCTAATTAAAACGAATGTTCATTTATTAAAAAATAAAAAATACTATAAGACTTGGCTGATATGTTATACTATAGCAATACAACAGAATGCGTTTTAATTACAAATTTACGGTCCTATTAAGTCTACGGTTGGAGCAAAAACTTGACTGTCAAATTATGATGCTGCTACAATTTCTCTGTATTTGTTAAAATTTGACATGAATCTCTCTTTTAAAGAGACATTGTACACTAGATTTCTCTTTGCATGAATGATTTGTAGATGATCCATTTATATAACAATGTATAGTTTTGCTTATTTTTTAATAACATTGTGCTGATTTTCAGACTCCTAACCAAGCCCCAAAGTATCAGATGTATACACTCGTTTACAGACTCCTGCTGGCTCCTGTTTATGTTTTCTGTCTTTACATATACATGGATGGGGGGAGTGTCTGTTCTTCCTGCTTTCCTGGCCCCTTTCAGTGGGTGTCCCAGCCTAACACCATCAACAGTGCTAAACTGGGAGCTTCTAAGTAAATTTTTAAAAGGTTTTATACTGGATTTTTATATCAGTATCTGTGCATATTTTTCTTTATAGGAGTGTCTATTACATGCAGTTATATGAAAATTGGTGCATACTGTCCCTTTAAGTAACAATTACAATAGCCGTGGCAGTGATTTAATAAAAGATCTAGGAGAATGAAAGTCTAAGCTGAATGCCCTTTAGTGAGTTCTGAAAAGGGTTTCGCTCTTCACCTGAGTTAAATGCACAATAAGTCACAGAGAATTTTGTGAGTGTTCTGTATTCCAGTAGGAGGCCCCAAGCTTTACAAAGTTGTGAAAGTGTTGCCCAGTGAAAAAGCTTTTATATCCTCAGTGCTACTGAGGTTTAGATGATAAGGAAGGTTAACTATGAACATCTTACTAAAGAAAAGAAATATCAGTTGTGGGAACAAAGATCACTGTCTATGACACCAATAAAGAAATATCATATTGATAAATTGACAATTCCTTTCCCATATGGCGTGACAGCAAGAACTTAGCCTGCACTATGAGAATGTAACCTGCATGACTTACACACAGCCATACCCCATTTAACTAAAGATTTTTTTTTTATGACTTTAAACCTACGAAGAACAGGGATTTACGTCATATGGCATTAAATGGAAATAAAAACTCAAAAATATACAAAAGGCTCAAACGTATTATATGCAAAATAAATAATCTGTGTTTAAACCTTTAAAAGTGCAAAATTTGAATGTGCTATAGCATTTTAATACTTCATTATTGCTTGCAACTATGCGTTTAACCCCTGCTAAAGTCTGTACCAGAGTAGAAATGCTTTACTGGGAGCTAGCTAAACACATTGGGGGAGCCAATGAGAAGAGACATATGTGCAGCCACCTAATGCCAGATAGCTACTATTAGTGCATTGCTGTTCCTGAGCCTACCTAGCTATGATTTTCAACAAAGAATAAAAAAAAGAGAATAAAGTAACTTTAATAATCTAAGTAAATTAAAAATTATCTTAAAACTGCATGTTCTTTGTATAATTTTGACTTTATGTCCCTTTGAAGGGACATTAAACACTTTGAGATGGTAATATAAAATGATAAATTGTATATATAAAACAACTCTGCAATATACTATCATTATTTATTTTGTCCTTTTTGCCTGTAATTCCATTCTGAAATTGTTAGCTTTTCAGCTCCTGTTAGAAATGGAACTGCAGAACACTGTTAAATGCAGCACAACCATTGGCTGCACACTCTAGTGACCTATGTATAACTGTCCCTAATTGGCCACAGCAGAGAAGGTAACACAAGTTACAACATGGCAGCTCCCAGTGTTTTATAGACACTAAAACTTTACACTTATTTTGTCACTTTTTAAACAACTAATGAAACGTTAAAAAATACATCTACATGTTAGTCATGGACTAATCTTTTCTTTGAATGCATCATTCTATATAGCATGTATTTAGTGTTTAATGTCCCTTTAAGGCAACAATGTAGGTCTTCAACGTGAGCACAACTGACTCATTGTTCTTTTTGAGTAAAGTCAATGAATGGTTCTTTAACAAAACAAAAAGAAAAAACACAGGACAGAAATTATTTACCGTTTAATATTAAAAACTCATAAAATGTGTTGAAATGAATAGGTTAAAAAAAAAAAAAAAAAAAAGATTATAATCAAAAAAATTATTTTTTTAATGATTTCAAACTTGCCTGAAAAATGATTTTCTCTCCTTTAAGTATGTGTACTTCTAACTAATTACATGTCTCAAACATACTGCGGCAGTGAAACGCGTTGTACACCACAGTTTTAATAAATAAAGAGTTTATTACATATTTATTGAATTTTTCCTAGAAAGTTGCTGAAGTCTTCACTAGTAGGAGGCTTAGTAACCCCCTTGCTTGCTTTTTACTTATTTATTGTAAGTGCAATTGCCTGTGTGTGGGTGGGTGGAGGGGTAGCTGTTCCCGGTGGATCATACACTAGGGTTTGTGACCTTCATATTTTTTTTATCAAACACTGAAAAATGCTGTAATTATCCATTGGCTATTTTTAATCCCATAAACATGTGGAAATAACTAGGGTATAAAAAAAATCATGATGAAATCTGATAAAGCAGAAAGTAAAGCAAAATGGCTTGAGGAAAATATTGGCAACACAACAATGCATCTATATTTTAGCAATCATCTCTTTTAATTGGCTGATCAGATGAATAGATGCTAATTGGATAAGATTTCAGTCAGCGGTGAATTAGCACTAGAGATGTGCAGCCAAGCAATGTTTGTTTCGGACGAAATTTTCGTTCAGAATATTTATGGAAATTTGTTTCCCCGAATATTCAGTGGCTTCGCTATTCGGTATTCCTTTCTTTTAAATGAAAAAATACAGAATTTCAGTTGAAACATTTACATTTGTTTTAACTAAAATGAATGTAAATGCTTCAACGCTGCAGGTTAAAAGTTGACCCGTAGCTACAATACTTCCCTTGCGCTAACCCGATCCTTTTCTTGCCAGAGCCCCGGCCGCACTCACACCTGGCTTAACACTCTTGGTTCCCAGGGCCTGCAGTAACTTTAGTGCAGGTCTGGGGAGCCAAGTGCGCTAATCCTCCTGTTAGTGCGGCTGTGGCTCTGCCAAGAAGAGGATCGGGATTCTTCAGTATTTTTTCTTTGTGCATTC
Source organism: Bombina bombina (assembly GCF_027579735.1). Classification (NCBI taxonomy): domain Eukaryota; kingdom Metazoa; phylum Chordata; class Amphibia; order Anura; family Bombinatoridae; genus Bombina; species Bombina bombina. The sequence continues at coordinate 205,358,100 of NC_069507.1, forward strand.
ATTTGGATATTCATTTCATTAAATTAAACGAAAATATATTTGTTGCAAATTTGCATTTGTACGAAAATGGTATCCAAAAGGAACAGCAAACACAATTTCAGTCAAAAGCTGGATAGCTCAATTTATATTTGTTGTACTAAACAATGATAGGTAGACAGTCAGACAAGACCTGACGCGTTTTGCGCATGCGCACATGCGCTTCATCATAAAAATGGCATAAAACACCTTGAGATTCTAATATAAAATGCTTAACTATCCCTTCTTCCCCTTCCCATCATTTTAACCATGGAAATCGTGGGTTTTACAATTCTTAAAGGGACAGTCTACTCCAGAATTTGTATTGTTTAAAATGATAGATAATCCCTTTATTACCCATTCCCCAGTTTTGCATAACCAACACTGTTATTACCTTGTATCTAAGCCTCTGCAAACTGCCCCTTATCCAAGATCTTTTGACAGCATTTTAGCCAATCAGTGCTGACTTGTAAATAACTCCACGGGGGTAAGCACAATGTTATCTATATGGCGCACGTGAACTAGCACTGCCTAGCTGTGAAAACTGTCAAAATGCACTTAGATAAGAGGCGGCCTTCAGTCTAGCCATAGAAAAAGAACTGCAGAAAACAAGGTGTAAATCCATTTGGAAAGCTTTCACACTTAGCAACACTACACTAAAGTTTTGTAATTACAATGAGTTAATGTCCTTTAACAAATCGGTGGTTGCTGAAAAATTATCATATTAAAGACATTTCATTTTCAAGTTGTTACTAATATACCTTAATTAATGTAAGCACCTGTGAATCACTATTTTGGTAAACAGTATGCCCACAAACAAATACAGTTAATTAAAGGGATATGGTACTTAATGTTTTTCACTTTTCTTTTGAAGAGAGAATGTCTTAACATGTATGAATGTGCTTTGTTTTTGAGATATGGATGTTCCTGTGCTAAATAAAGCAACTTTTTTTTTCTAGTGAAAGCTATCACTCTTTCAAAAGAATGTGCACATGTGCAGTGCAGTGCAGTGCACTGCATTCAAACACCACACCTGCTCAGAGAGAGTCAGTTTTGGCTTGTACAACACAATCATTACTGACATGATATATGGTACTGCTGGCCCCTTTGTGCAGATTAAGTGTTTGAAATCAGGTGTAGGGGGATGTCCGGCATATGTGCATATACCGGTAAAAGCATATTTGTTGTGCACAAAAAATGCTTCTATTCAAAACTTGATTACACTCATACACATTTCAATTTGACTTTTATGACCCTATAAAAAGGGTACTATAAAATTAGTTTTCCCATTATATGATCCAAGTTACTTGTTATACCCACTACAGAGTATTAAATGTCTGGGACATAGTTCTTTCTTTTTTATCATTATTAAAACCTTCACCTAGGTCATTCCCATAACAATGGGCTGAGCCTCCAAGTATTTATGCTAGGCATTGATATGCTAATTATGGCTGGGGGGTTGAATAAACACAAGCAGCTATTTCACATAAACACACTGTCAGATTAATTATAGCGGTTGTCTCCTATTTACATACATTTTTGTACAGTGAAAATGTTTGTTATTCATATTTACAGTGTAGGTGAGGATACAAAAGACAAAAGTAGCTATTTCAAATAACAAATAAAAGGTAAAGGAGTTGTGTGCGTACAACTAAATACACATTAGCAGGTAAAACAGACCATTGGACACACATTAAAAGCGGAGAACATTTTAGACTACTACGTCCCTTTAAGTATGCTGCAGTTTCCCTGACCCATCTACCAGACTATACCAGCTATTTGAGTTGCGGGTTACATAATTTGCTTTATGGTCTCTTTAGGAAGAAACGGGAAGAGCACAATTTTTTAACAAACGCAAGAGGTGTTTAATGTCACTTTAAAAATAAATAGTTTGACCTGAAGAATCAGTTTTTTAGAAGGAAGGATGAAGATGTGATAATATTCTATCACTTTTCATCACTACTTTACACATTATCACCTGCAACGCAACCACTTGTGCTGTCACACGATGCAAAGCCATAATTCCAATGAGTGCCAATGTGCAAGAACATCATGTCGCAGCGGCTAATCTCTAGAGCACAGACACCAAGCTACTTGTTAACAATAAATCTCCTGGCAGTGGGATGGGAAAAAGAAGTCCAAATCTAATAAAATGTTGTTATATTACAAGATAGCTTTAAAGGGGCATAAACAGCACTGGAAAACAATTTTCGCATAAAAGGTATTATCTGGTAAGGAACTGCAAAACAATGAAGATCTTACTAACATATTGGTAGAAGTTAGTCTTGTTTACTGTATTAAAGAGTCCTGATTGGCTCCCCCAAATAAAGCAAGTTGTGGGTGGAGCTTGGCTATTGAAAAACAATTGCTTTAAACAAGGTGATAATGCATTCAAAACATTTTTAAAATCACCCACTATGATCATTTTAAAACTGTAGACTTTTTTTGTATTCGCAAGGTGTTTACTGCCCCTTTACACTTAAAGGGATGTGAAATCCAAAAATTTTTGTTCATAATTTAGATAGATAGAGCATACAATTTTAAAAACAAATGCATACAAAAGAGAGAAACGCTCTACCAGGAATATGGCTGCACCTCACTAACGAGGCCCATAGGAGGCCGAAACGATCGTCTGGGGTTGTCATGTTCCTTGTTTAGAGGAGAATTGCCTGGACTGACCTTGCTCGGCGGGATCAGACTTCAGGAAAGTTGTCCTCTGTGAAAAGCACAACTGGACTAAAAGAGGCTGCTCCTAGGTGGTAATTTGCCATAGAACAAGCTTGTGAGCTGTTTATTCCTAGTAGAGTGCTTCTCTTTCTGTATGAATTTAAAAAAAAAAACAACAACAAAAAAACCTTTATAATTTACTTCTATATCAAATTTTGTTTTCTTGTTAACCTTTGCTGAAAAGCAGGAATGTGAGCTCAGGAGTGTGCTCATGTCTATATGGCAGCAGTTTTGCAACTATTTACCGTTATGTAGTGCTCCAGACGTGCACGCAACCTATCTAGATATCTCTTCAACAAAGAATAACATGAGAACAAAGGGAAGTAAATCAGATTTATTTTTTAAATGGTATTCTCTATCTGAATCATGAATGAAAAATTTGGATTTCATGTCCATTTGAAGGGTCATAAAAGTATGAAATGCATCATGGCACCAGTGCAGTTTATAACCAAGATAAAACCATGTCTGCAGCAAGCATGCATTTGCAAAAATGACTCTGGCAAAAAGTCAATAAGTCTTCATGTGCAAGTGACCATCAAGTAGGGTGACCACATTGCCGCTTTAAAAAGGGACACATGAAAAATGCATATGTCAGGGCTGTTTAAAGAAATGTTTTGTATAAGAACCCCGGCATATGTATTTTTCATATGTGCCCCTTTTTAAAGTGGCAATATGGTCTCCCTACCATCAAGCACAAAGGCTGCATGCATGCCCATAAGGCACTTGCATGTGTTCCCAGCACGTCACTATTGGCATCTGGAGCAAGCACATGTATTAAATGCAGGCAAATACAGCCTGTGTATTTCAACTTTTCTCAGAAACATTTGTGTAAAGACTAGCAAACTGCAAAAAATGCTTCCAAGTGAATTTACACGACTATAAAGAAGAATATGCACAGATACTGATATAAAAATCCAGTATAAAACATTTTAAACACTTACTTAGAAGCTCCCAGTTTAGCACTGTTTATGAGGACACCCATTGAAAGGGGTTGAGAAAGCAGGAAGAGCAGACCCTCCCCCTGCATATGAAAAGACACATTACACAAACAAGAGAAAGTGTGCATCTGTAGACATCAATATACATCTTATACTTTGGGGCTTGTTTAGGAGTCTGAAAATCATCCCAATGTTATTAACAAATAAGCAAAACTAAACATTATTACAAAAACACTCCCAGATGGGCTATATAAATGGATCATCAACGAAACGTTTATGCAAACAAAAATCTAGTGTACAATGTCCCTTTATAATTTTCTTTAGCAAGGTAATAGGTTTACAATAACTACTTTGTCTTTTTTGTTATATGGACACTAAACACAAATTGTAAAATACATGATTATAAATCTTTATACATAAGAATAAGTTTGCAATGCAAACTGCAGCTTTATTTTGTCAAATGAGTATATTGTTTTAGGTGTATTCGTTTCACTGATTTCCCTGTCTCCCCAATACAAAAAAACCTCTGCTGACCAATCACAAACTAATATTCAAATATAGCACAAACTCTGTTTGCACATAAGCAAACTGGGGTAACCTGCACTCTTGTTTAGCACTGATTCAACTTGATTACTATTGCAAAGAATTATTTGCATATCATGATTGTTGATGCAAAACTGATAATCCCCCTTTTAACTCTTTCGTGTCAGGGCTAAAGTGCCTACATCTGAACAACTGTTCCGATGTAGACAAATTGAAACCACGATCGCGAGATTTCAATTATTGGATCGCGTCTGGGGGGCTTCCCTACAACCCTAGGAACGCCCTCCAGACCGCGATCAAATCCTGACAGCACAGAAGGCTTCAGGACAGCCCTTAGCTATGACGTTCTATTCCGTCATAAAGGCTTTAAAGCCCAGTCTAATTATGACGGAATAGAACGGCATAACGTCTTTAAAAGGTTAAAAGCATGTGACACCACAGAAGTTTAGGTAGGTAGGGAAAAGTAAACAAAAGCTTGTATAAAGTGTCTTAAAGTATTAACCCAAGCCTCCCTGGGAGAAAGTGAAGAACACAATTTGTAGATGTATTTTACAACAAAAGGCTGCAAGTTAAAGGGATATTAAACCCAAAAAAAATTATTTCATGATTCAGATAGAGCATGCAATTTTAAGCAACTTTCTAATTTGCTCCTATTATCATTTTTTCTTCCTTCTCTTGGTATCTTTATTTAAAAAGCAGAAATGTAAGGTAAGGAGCCGGCCCATTTTTGGTTCAAAACCTGGATAGAGCTTGCTGATTGGTTTGCTACATTTAGACACCAATCAGGAAGCGCTACCAAGGTGCTAAACCAAAATGGGCCGGCTCTTAAGCTTTCATTCCTGCCTTTTCAAATAAAGATGGCAAGAGAAAAAAAGAAAATTGATAATAGGAGTAAATTAGAAAGTTGCTTAAAATTCCATGCTCTATCTGAATCATGAAAGAAAAAAAATGTGGGTTTAGTGTCCCTTTAACCCCTTAATGACAACTGACGTACCAGGTACGTCATGCATTAACTTACAGTTAATGACAATAGACGTACCTGGTACGTCAGTTGTCTAAGAGAGTGCTGGAAGCGATCGCAATCGCTTCCAGCAGCTCTCAGGGTATTGCAGTGATGCCTCCATATGGAGGCATCCTGCAATACCCTTTCAGAAGACTCCGATGCAGAGAGAGCCACTCTGTGGCCCTCTCTGCACCGGTAGCGATGGTGCCGGTTCGTTGGTGGGTGGGAGCGCAACAGGGAGGCGGGTGGGCGGCCCATCGCTACCCGGCATCCGGCTCCTGTAAGTGCAATGTGCACGCCGGGTGCCGGGAGCGTGCGCGTGCGCGCATGCGCGTGCGCGCGCGCGATTAGCTACCCACTGACACCAATGAGGAGGGAAGAGGGGGGAAAAATAAATATATAAGGATCTGGGAGGGGGAGGGGGTTGGGGTATTGTGGGGGGCTGCTACACTACAGAAAACATTTAAAATGGCAAAAAAAGATAAAAAAAACACTTGTTTTTGGGGCAAATTGGGTACTGGTAGACAGCTGCCAGTACCCAAGATGGCGGCAATTAGGTAGGGGAGAGGGTTAGAGAGCTGGGGGGGGGGATCATGGAGGTTGGGGCTAAGGCAGGAGTCCATCACAGCTAAAACATTTTATTTTTTTTTATTAAAAAAAAGAAAAACTCCTTTTATTTAGTACTGGCAGACTTTCTGCCAGTACTTAAGATGGCGGGGACAATTGTGGGGTGGGGGAGGGAAGAGAACTGTTTGGGAGGGATCAGGGGGTGGGATGTGTCAGGTGGGAGGCTGATCTCTACCCTAAAGCTAAAATTAACCCTGCAAGCTCCCTACAACCTACCTAATTAACCCCTTAACTGCTGGGCATAATTTACGTGTGGTGCGCAGCAGCATTTAGCGGCCTTCTACTTACCAAAAAGCAACCCCAAAGCCATATAAGTCTGCTATTTCTGAACAAAGGGGATCCCAAAGAAGCATTTACAACCATTTGTGCCTTAATTGCAGAAGCTGTTTGTAAATAATTTCAGTGGGAAACCTAAAGTTTGTGACAAAATTTGTGAAAAAGTGAACTTTTTTTTTTTATTTGATGACATTTGGCGGTGAAATGGTGGCATGAAATATACCAAAATGGGCCTAGATCAATACTTTGGGTTGTCTTCTAAAAAAAAATATATACATGTCAAGGGATATTCAGGTATTCCTGACAGATATCAGGGTTCCAATGTAACTAGCGCTAATTTTGAAAAAAAGTTGTTTGGAAATAGCAAAGTGCTACTTGTATTTATGGCCCTATAACTTGCAAAAAAAGTAAAGAACATGTAAACATTGGGTATTTCTAAACTCAGGACAAAATTTAGAAACTATTTAGCATAGGTGTTTTTTGGTGATTGTAGATGTGTAACAGATTTTGGGGGTCAAAGTTAGAAAAAGTGTGTTTTTTTCAATTTTTTCCTCATATTTTATATTTTTTTTATAGGAAATTATAAGATATGATGAAAATAATGGTATCCTTAGAAAGTCCATTTAATGGCGAGAAAAACGGTATATAATATGTGTGGGTACAGTAAATGAGTAAGAGGGAAATTACAGCTAAACACAAACACTGCAGAAATGTAAAAATAGCCATTGTCATTAAGGGTAAGAAAATTGAAAAATGGTCCGGTCATTAAGGGGTTAAATAATGAATGTATATTGCAATAATATTTCACTTGCTATAAATAAACATTTTATGCATTGTTGAAATGTCAAGTTTAATGGTCATTTAATCTCTATTGCAGGGAATTCTGAGCATGCTGCAGGAGCATAAAACAGATAAGTATCTGCCTTTAGGTTGATTAAAAGGAAAGACTTACATGAGAATGTGAATGAATGTGAGTGAGGGAGGAGCCAGAGGATTTGCCATTTGAAGAATATGCAGATTAGGTAGATGTGCTGTTGGAATGTTGTCTTTATATTGTACACACACACAAAAACAGAGAGATGCACTAAAGCTTGAAAAACGTCCTTGCTTTGTCCTTCCCTACTCTCAGGATACAATCTGTTATAGCACAATGTCTTTTACAAAATAAATATTTCTTGTAGTGTATCAGTCTGACCCTGCACAATGACTGCCCAGCGCTAAATCACCAGACAGACCTAAGGGCATTTGCCCACAAACAAAAAAAAACAGAGAGATACACTCAGTTGGGCTTAGAACAGAAGCTTGAAAAAACGTCCATGCTTAGTCCCTCCCTACTCCCAGGGTACAATCTCTTTCTGCACAATATGGCTTTCACAAAGGAAAAATATCCTATAGCATATCAGTCTGACCCTGGCAAATGACAGTCCAGCACCAAAATACCAGGCAAATCTTCTCTGAACAAGAGAAAACAACAACAGATGTACGTTTCTGCCTCTATGTGCCTCGCCAGTGAGGTGCAGTTGCCTGGTATTTCGGTGCTGGACTGTCATTGGACAGGGTCAGACTGATATGCTACAGGAAACGTTTCCGCTGTGAAAGGCATAGTGAGCTAAGAGATTGTACCCTGGGAGTATGGAGGAACCAAGCAAGGAAGATAATTCCAGCTTCTGTTCCGAGCCCAGTTGAGTGCTTCTTTTTGTAATCTGTGCAAATACTATTAGGTCTCCCTAAGAGTAAAGGGGGAAACCAGACGTAGACTCCTTGCACATATGCCCTAGAGAGATGCTATTGCACTTTACTGACAAGTCCTGTAGAGGCCAAAATGTATGCCTGGGGTTTGATATTTTTAGAGGAGATTTGCCTGGTGTACAAGGCTGGGATGTCATTTGGCAGGGTTAGACTGATATACTACAGGACATCTTTCCTCTGTTAAAGGCATAATGTGCAAAAAGAGACTTACCCAGGGAGTCAATTCTAGCTACTGTTCTGAGCATTTTTCTGTATTTCTGTCATTATATTGTAGACCGAATATAAATTTCTAATGAGTAGTGACAATTTCTGCTTTTTTGTAACATGACATATAGTTGTGTTTTGTCACCTAAGAGATTAAACCTAACAAACTATATATTATGGACAGAGTTAAAGAGACAGTCTAGGCCAAAATAAACTTTCATAATTCAGATAGAGCATGTAATTTTAAACAATTTTCCAATTTACTTTTATCACCAATTTTTTGTTCTCTTGGTATTCTTAGTTGAAAGCTAAACCTAGGAGGTTCATATGCTAATTTCTTAGACCTTGAAGCCCACCTCTTTCAGATTGCATTTTAACAGTTTTTCACCACTAGAGGGTGTTAGTTCACATATTTCATATAGATAACACTGTGCACGTGAAGTTATCTGGGAGCAGGCACTGATTGGCTAGACTGCAAGTCTGTCAAAAGAACTGAAAAAAGGGGCAGTTTGCAGAGGCTTAGATACAAGATAATCACAGAGGTTAAAAGTATATTAATATAACTGTGTTGGTTATGCAAAACTGGGGAATGGGTAATAAAGGGATTATCTATCTTTAAAACAATAACAATTCTGGTGTAGACTGTCCCTTTAACAAAATTACAGGCTGCAATACGGCCAGAATATTGTGATCTATCCATGTTATCTGCCCCCCCTCTTCCACATATTGCTGCTGTTTTCTAAAACTAGAAACATAATATATACAGCATTAAAGAAGGGATATGAAACATTAAAAAAAATCTTCTTTTGTGATTCAGACAGAATATACAATTTTGAAAATGTTTCCAATTTACTTATATTATCATGTTTGCTTATTTCCCATGATATTCTTTGTTGAAGAGATACCTAGGTAGACGTCTAGAGCAGTAATGCCAGGAAATAGTGTTGCCATCTAGGGCTCTTGAAAATGAATAACATTCTTGCAAAACTGCAATCATATAGTGCTCTAGACACGTGCACGCTCCTGAGCTTACATCCCTGTTTTTTAACAAAGAATACCAAGAGAATAAAGAACATTTGATAATAGATGTAACTTCAATCTGAATCAGGAAAGCACATTTTTGAGCTTCATTTAGCTTTAATTATTGCACAAAACTTGTTCTTAACTACACATTTAACACTGTAAATGCGTTAAATGAATGGAGTGCACTCTTTGGCTGCTTTTGTGCACAGCACATCCAGTGGGCCAATCAGCAACAACATATATAAAGAGCCCCCAATCACAGTCAGCTCAGGGGCTGCTCACAACTTGTCTGGTGTACAAAACCTTATAGGGTTGGTCACAACGCATTAGAAAAGATTATCAAATTATTTATCTACAAAAATCCCCAGAGACTTTAATGTTTTAGATTCCCTTTTCTAAAATATTATATTTAACCTGCGTGTTTACTGCTTTAAGGGAGCTAAAGGGACAGTAAAGGCAAAAATTAAACCTTCATGATTTGGATAGAACGTGCAATTTTAAACAACTTTCAAATTTACTTCTATTATATAATTTACTTAGTTCTCTTGGTATCATTTGTTGAAAATCATACCTAGGTAGGCGTAGTAGCAGCAGCAATGTGCTACTGGGAGCTAGCTGATTGGTGGCTGCACATATATGCCTCTTATCATTGGCTCAACAGATGTGTTCATCTAGCTTCAAATATTAAATTGTTGCCTTTTCAACAAAGGATACCAAAAGAATAAAGCAAATTTGATAATATAAGTAAATTGGAAAGTTGTTTAAAATGGTATGCTCACCAGAGGGATTTTTTTTTTCTCTTTTGTTCATCAGTGCACTTCGAATGGCATTTGGTAAATGTGTATTTATTTTTATTTATTTTTATTAAAGCGCCCTGCGAGGTGCTCATTTGTACCTTACTTCGCCTGTTCTTTACGTGAAATCATATGTTGAAGCTAAAATGTATAACTCTGTTGGAATTAAATAAATATGTAAAAAAAAAAAAAATGGTATGCTCGGAGTCATGACAGAAACACATTGCGTTTCATGTCCCTTTAAACACAATTTGAGTGAAAACATTTGCACATGTAAAACAAACATGCAATAACGCAATTATTTTATTGCACTGCTATGTCCCTTAAAGGGACAGTCAACACCAAAATTGTTATTATTTAGAATGATAGATAACTCCTTTACTACCCACTCCTCAGCTTTGCACAACCAATATTATTATATCAATATACTTTATAACATTAGAACCTCTACATGTCTGCCTGTTTCTAAGCCACTACATGCTTTTGTATTAGTTTTTCACAACAGGAGACTCCTAATCCATGTGGGCCATACATAGATAACATTGTGCTCTCTCCCATGGAGATGTGGCTGACTGCACTAATTGGCTAAAATGCAAGTCAATAGATAATAGTCATGTTATCGGGGGGGGGGGGGTCAAAAGACGCTTAGATACAACTGGTAAAAATTATATTAATATAACAGTGCTGGTTATGCAAAACCGGGGAATGGGTAATAAAGGGATTAAATATCTTTTTAAAACAATAAAAAAAATTGAGTTGACTTTCCCTTTATATCATTCCTACATTTTCTACTGAATTTTAGGTGTATGTATATGCTGATAAATAATTGCACTTTACTACCATAGATATATGAAACAAATGTTGATTTTTCAGCAGTGAGAATGGATCTCTCTGCTGTAATACACCCTGCCCTAATCTTCTGGACCTAAACAGCACTGACACTACACCCTGCCCTAATATTCTGGACCTAAGCAGCACTGACACTACACCCTGCCCTAATATTCTGGACCTAAACAGCACTGACACTGCACCCTGTCCTAATCTTCTGGACCTAAACAGCACTGACACTACATCCTGCCCTAATCTTCTGGACCTAAGCAGCACTGACACTACATCCTGCCCTAATCTTCTGGACCTAAACAGCACTGACACTACATCCTGCCCTAATCTTCTGGACCTAAGCAGCACTGACACTACATCCTGCCCTAATCTTCTGGACCTAAACAGCACTGACACTACATCCTGCCCTAATCTTCTGGACCTAAGCAGCACTGACACTACATCCTGCCCTAATCTTCTGGAACTAAACAGCACTGACACTACATCCTGCCCTAATCTTCTGGAACTAAACAGCACTGACATTACATCCTGCCCTAAACTTCTGGACCTAAACAGCACTGACACTACATCCTGCCCTAAACTTCTGGACCTAAACAGCACTGACACTACATCCTGCCCTAATCTTCTGGACCTAAGCAGCACTGACACTACACCCTGCCCTAATCTTCTGGACCTAAACAGCACTGACACTACACCCTGCACTAATCTTCTGGACCTAAACAGCACTGACACTACATCCTGCCCTAATCTTCTGGACCTAAACAGCACTGACACTACATCCTGCCCTAATCTTCTGGACCTAAACAGCACTGACACTACATCCTGCCCTAATCTTCTGGACCTAAACAGCACTGACACTACATCCTGCCCTAATCAGCACTGACACTACATCCTGCCCTAATCTTCTGGACCTAAACAGCACTGACACTACACCCTGCCCTAATCTTCTGGACCTAAGCAGCACTGACACTACATCCTGCCCTAATCTTCTGGACCTAAGCAGCACTGACACTACATCCTGCTCTAATCAGCACTGACACTACATCCTGCCCTAATCTTCTGGACCTAATCAGCACTGACACTACACCCTGCCCTAATCTTCTGGACCTAAGCAGCACTGACACTACACCCTGCCCTAATCTTCTGGACCTAAGCAGCACTGACACTACACCCTGCCCTAATCTTCTGGACCTAAGCAGCACTGACACTACACCCTGCCCTAATCTTCTGGACCTAAGCAGCACTGACACTACACCCTGCCCTAATCTTCTGGACCTAAGCAGCACTGACACTACACCCTGCCCTAATCTTCTGGACCTAAGCAGCACTGACACTACACCCTGCCCTAATCTTCTGGACCTAAGCAGCACTGACACTACACCCTGCCCTAATCTTCTGGACCTAAGCAGCACTGACACTACACCCTGCCCTAATCTTCTGGACCTAAGCAGCACTGACACTACACCCTGCCCTAATCTTCTGGACCTAAGCAGCACTGACACTACACCCTGCCCTAATCTTCTGGACCTAAGCAGCACTGACACTACATCCCCAATCTTCTGGACCTAAACAGCACTGACACTACATCCCCAATCTTCTGGACCTAAGCAGCAGCACTGACACTACACCCTGCCCTAATCTTCTGGACCTAAACAGCACTGACACTACACCCTGCCCTAATCTTCTGGACCTAAACAGCACTGACACTACATCCTGCCCTAATCAGCACTGACACTACACCCTGCCCTAATCTTCTGGACCTAAACAGCACTAACACTACACCCTGCACTAATCTTCTGGACCTAAACAGCACTGACACTACATCCTGCCCTAATCTTCTGGACCTAAACAGCACTGACACTACATCCTGCCCTAATCTTCTGGACCTAAACAGCACTGACACTACATCCTGCCCTAATCTTCTGGACCTAAACAGCACTGACACTACATCCTGCCCTAATCAGCACTGACACTACATCCTGCCCTAATCAGCACTGACACTACACCCTGCCCTAATCTTCTGGACCTAAACAGCACTGACACTACACCCTGCCCTAATCTTCTGGACCTAAACAGCACTGACACTACATCCTGCCCTAATCTTCTGGACCTAAACAGCACTGACACTACATCCTGCCCTAATCTTCTGGACCTAAACAGCACTGACACTACATCCTGCCCTAATCTTCTGGACCTAAACAGCACTGACACTACATCCTGCCCTAATCAGCACTGACACTACATCCTGCCCTAATCTTCTGGACCTAAGCAGCACTGACACTACACCCTGCCCTAATCTTCTGGACCTAAGCAGCACTGACACTACATCCTGCCCTAATCTTCTGGACCTAAGCAGCACTGACACTACATCCTGCTCTAATCAGCACTGACATTACACCCTGCCCTAATCTTCTGGACCTAAGCAGCACTGACACTACATCCTGCCCTAATATTCTGGACCTAAACAGCACTGACACTACACCCTGCCCTAATCTTCTGGACCTAAGCAGCACTGACACTACATCCTGCCCTAATATTCTGGACCTAAACAGCACTGACACTACACCCTGTCCTAATCTTCTGGACCTAAACAGCACTGACACTACATCCTGCCCTAATCTTCTGGACCTAAGCAGCACTGACACTACATCCTGCCCTAATCTTCTGGACCTAAACAGCACTGACACTACATCCTGCCCTAATCTTCTGGACCTAAGCAGCACTGACACTACATCCTGCCCTAATCTTCTGGACCTAAACAGCACTGACACTACATCCTGCCCTAATCTTCTGGACCTAAGAAGCACAGAGACTACATCCTGCCCTAATCTTCTGGAACTAAACAGCACTGACACTACATCCTGCCCTAATCTTCTGGAACTAAACAGCACTGACATTACATCCTGCCCTAAAATTCTGGACCTAAACAGCACTGACACTACATCCTGCTCTAAACTTCTGGACCTAAACAGCACTGACACTACATCCTGCCCTAATCTTCTGGACTTAAACAGCACTGACACTACATCCTGCCCTAATCTTCTGGACCTAAGCAGCACTGACACTACACCCTGCCCTAATCTTCTGGACCTAAACAGCACTGACACTACACCCTGCACTAATCTTCTGGACCTAAACAGCACTGACACTACATCCTGCCCTAATCTTCTGGACCTAAACAGCACTGACACTACATCCTGCCCTAATCTTCTGGACCTAAACAGCACTGACACTACATCCTGCCCTAATCTTCTGGACCTAAAAAGCACTGACACTACATCCTGCCCTAATCTTCTGGACCTAAACAGCACTGACACTACATCCTGCCCTAATCTTCTGGACCTAAACAGCACTGACACTACATCCTGCCCTAATCTTCTGGACCTAAACAGCACTGACACTACATCCTGCCCTAATCAGCACTGACACTACATCCTGCCCTAATCTTCTGGACCTAAGCAGCACTGACACTACACCCTGCCCTAATCTTCTGGACCTAAGCAGCACTGACACTACATCCTGCTCTAATCTTCTGGACCTAATCAGCACTGACACTACATCCTGCCCTAATCTTCTGGACCTAATCAGCACTGACACTACACCCTGCCCTAATCTTCTGGACCTAAGAAGCACTGACACTACACCCTGCCCTAATCTTCTGGACCTAAGCAGCACTGACACTACACCCTGCCCTAATCTTCTGGACCTAAGCAGCACTGACACTACACCCTGCCCTAATCTTCTGGACCTAAGCAGCACTGACACTACACCCTGCCCTAATCTTCTGGACCTAAGCAGCACTGACACTACACCCTGCCCTAATCTTCTGGACCTAAGCAGCACAGACACTACACCCTGCCCTAATCTTCTGGACCTAAGCAGCACTGACACTACACCCTGCCCTAATCTTCTGGACCTAAGCAGCACTGACACTACACCCTGCCCTAATCTTCTGGACCTAAGCAGCACTGACACTACACCCTGCCCTAATCTTCTGGACCTAAGCAGCACTGACACTACACCCTGCCCTAATCTTCTGGACCTAAGCAGCACTGACACTACACCCTGCCCTAATCTTCTGGACCTAAGCAGCACTGACACTACACCCTGCCCTAATCTTCTGGACCTAAGCAGCACTGACACTACACCCTGCCCTAATCTTCTGGACCTAAGCAGCACTGACACTACACCCTGCCCTAATCTTCTGGACCTAAGCAGCACTGACACTACACCCTGCCCTAATCTTCTGGACCTAAGCAGCACTGACACTACATCCCCAATCTTCTGGACCTAAACAGCACTGACACTACATCCCCAATCTTCTGGACCTAAGCAGCAGCACTGACACTACACCCTGCCCTAATCTTCTGGACCTAAACAGCACTGACACTACACCCTGCCCTAATCTTCTGGACCTAAACAGCACTGACACTACATCCTGCCCTAATCTTCTGGACCTAAACAGCACTGACACTACACCCTGCCCTAATCTTCTGGACCTAAACAGCACTAACACTACACCCTGCACTAATCTTCTGGACCTAAACAGCACTGACACTACATCCTGCCCTAATCAGCACTGATACTACACCCTGCCCTAATCTTCTGGACCTAAGCAGCACTGACACTACATTCTGCCCTAATCTTCTGGACCTAAGCAGCACTGACACTACATCCTGCTCTAATCAGCACTGACATTACACCCTGCCCTAATCTTCTGGACCTAATCAGCACTGACACTACACCCTGCCCTAATCTTCTGGACCTAAGCAGCACTGACACTACATCCTGCCCTAATCTTCTGGACCTAAGCAGCACTGACACTACATCCTGCCCTAATCTTCTGGACCTAAACAGCACTGACACTACATCCTGCCCTAATCTTCTGGACCTAAGAAGCACAGAGACTACATCCTGCCCTAATCTTCTGGAACTAAACAGCACTGACATTACATCCTGCCCTAAAATTCTGGACCTAAACAGCACTGACACTACATCCTGCCCTAAACTTCTGGACCTAAACAGCACTGACACTACATCCTGCCCTAATCTTCTGGACCTAAGCAGCACTGACACTACACCCTGCCCTAATCTTCTGGACCTAAGCAGCACTGACACTACACCCTGCTCTAATCAGCACTGACACTACATCCCCAATCTTCTGGACCTAAACAGCACTGACACTACATCCCCAATCTTCTGGACCTAAACAGCACTGACACTACATCCTGACCTAATCTTCTGGACCTAAGCAGCACTGACACTACATCCTGACCTAATCTTCTGGACCTAAGCAGCACTGACACATTCTCCAACAAGGATGTAAAGGAAAACATTTTGTGCCATTTCTTTCAGTGTATATAGGTGATGCTTCAGGGATCTATAGCTACACAAAGACAACAAGAAACAGAAAGACAACAACTTACGTTATGTGACTGTTCCATTACATCGTCCATACACTGCCGTTTTCGCATATTATTAACCATAGATATTTCTTCACAAACTTCCATGGCTCAGTACGGTCCTAGAATAGAGAAGACAGAGACAGATTTGTAGAATAAGCAGCGTGAAATCATCGCCTAATAAGAAATAATTACCCGAACTATTTTCTAAGGAGATACTGGATAAGATAATGATCCATCAGGCAGCACAGTGCAGCGCTTTACGTATTGCAACAACAAGCAGATACATTGTAGCAACTCGTAACCCTTTAGCTGCAAGAAAGAACTATACAGCGCTGCTCTGCTATACAGTGCAACCATTTCTAGTGCCCAATTCATTACATAGGAAGTGATCCCATCAGCTAAGCTACACTTTCTTACTTGTAGCTGAATCCTTTCCTTATAGCTCAGTCAGACTCCGGATATCTCAAGTATCCCTTTATCACTCTTGCTTTCAAAATATTCCCCCGCCTCTGACTCTGAGCATGCGCACTAAGTTTTGACGCGATAGAGGAAAAGGCATGCGCAAGGTTAAACATTTACGCATGCGCAGTGCTTCAGTGACGGGGCTGCTAGTGTGCTGGGTAATACTATGATGTTCCGTTTGTTACAAAGCGAGACAGAACTATTGTAAGAGCGGAGGAGTGGTTGTGAAGGGGACTTATGTACACAGATAAAGCAACAGATAAAGAACAGCGGATATGTGTTGATAAAGGGACATTAGAAACGAAATACATTACATGTTTGATCTATCCGAAGCAAATATTAGTTTGACATTAAAATGTAGATGTATTTTTTTTATCCATACTGCATAAATAAGCGTAACATTGCAGTCTGTATAAGGGTGCTGCATTGCACCATAAGTATCCTTCCCTCCCTAATTATAAATGAGATGCTAGAATAAATAGACGTAATATTTAAAGTGACAGAGTGTTCCCCTATGGTCCTTTTTTACCTGCTGGAGTATATTTGGTTGTTAACACGCTATTTTTCCTTTATTTTGCCACCGAAGTCAATGCTTTGAAACCTTTGCTGTACTGTACTAAAATGTAAAAACTAAAAAATAATTACTGTAATAATGGCTACAGAAAAGCTATGTAAACAACAGGCAGGTACATACAGAAATCGACCCCCCAGTGGGGATAGGTGAGAGAGACCAGCTGTTACTGCATCAGCTTTAAACACAATGCTGCCCAGCATTTTTAGAAACAATAATTATATGAACCTCAATGTTGATGTGATAAATTGTATACACCCTTGCAAATGACGCACATACTATAGAGAAACTTAAGAGCGTTTTTCTGCTTAGTGTGTCAGTTTAATACACAATGCATGTTGTTATTTGCTTGTTATTTATTTATTATTTTTAAAATTGTGTGTCATTTTTAAATATATACTCTCATTAGATCATTGTACAGTCCATTTGTACATCATGACAGAGAAATCCTGATCTGGATCAAAGGACTCTGGGAAATAAATGCAAATGAACAACATAACCTATCTTTATTAGCTTCAGATTTCTCTAAACATAGACTTCTATGTGCCAGTACTATACTACTCTATGCAGTTTATATTGCAAATAGAACCACAGAATCACCAACATTCTATTTATTAAACCACATCATCAACACACAAATATTCCTTAAATTACTTAGTGTAACTTGGTCTGGGACATTCAAACAAATCTCCATTTTGATTATGGTAAATAGAATTGAAGGAAAAAAAATGTAACCACAACTTAAATAACTGTCAATAGATCATTGTACATCAAAAAAACTGAACTACTGGTGTTTTGCACTTGAGCAAAGGACTCTGGGTAAACATATGCAAAACAGACACACAACACCTCATTTGTATTTGCCTCAAGTATCTGTTTTATACTAGTGCTGTGCTACTCTAGAAGGGATTGAAGAGTGCTGCAAAGAAAATCACATGGACCTATGTGTCAGCTTTATTACACCATATTGCCACACAATATAATTAATTCATATAAATAAAAAGAGAGAAGTGCTCAACCTAGGAACAAACAATAGCATTGTAGCTTGTTCTATGGCTAGTTACCTCCCAATGAGCCGCCTCTTTTTGCTTAACATGTGCCCTTCACAGAGAAGAACTTTCCTGTAATACTGTATATTAGTCTGATCCTGACATTACAGTGCTGTGCAGAAATACCAAACAATCACTCACTGAACAAGACACAGCAAAACCCATAATAAAATGTCAACCACATAAGCAAGGTGCAACCACATCCCTCTAAGCCAGAGCTTTCCAAACTTTTCATGTTGGTGACACACTTTGTAGACCTACATCATTTCGCGACACAGTAATTCAGTTATACTAGCAAAAAGGAGGTTAAACTAACTTGTTTTAAGAGATAAGGACACATACATATATTATATAATAACAAAATGTATTTACAAGTAACAGTAAGTATGTGCAAGAATTAAAAAAAAGTTTAATAACACCAATAGCTACTTACTATTTTAATGGGATGTATGAGGTTGATGGGATAAACAGTTTCGGAATATTTGGTGTAATATTAGATAAAGACACTCACATTTCATCATCAAGCATTTTTAAGCTTCCACTTCCTATCCATATATCAAGAGCAGGAGCAGCAATGCACTACTGGGAGCTAGTTGCAAAAAAATCCCACTGACTTCTGCTCAGCGTTTAAGCTGCCACCCTCAGAGCTCTGCGAGTCCGACTGACTACTGCCCGGGCTGCAAACACACTGCTGTCCCACTAACTAGCTACACGTGCAGTCACGAGCCAATGTACCGCCAATGGTAATAGTTTCAGTTCCCACTGAGCTGTGCCAATTGGTTAAGATGATCTGTGACCCACTAGGTATCAATCACGTGTCAACCATGTGATATGCGTAGCAGGCAGGTGGAAAGTCAGAAACCAAAAAACAATTTAAAAAAAAAATAATTAAATTTAAAAAAATTTGTGCTGAAGCAGGGACACACCTACACACTGCTGCCGACACACTAGTGTGTCCTGACACACAGTTTGGAAAGCACTGCTCTAAGCACACTGAGCAAATGGGTCCACGCCTGGCTCCCCTCATCACCCTTAGGGAGACTTCCCTCAGGGTCATAATTTGCATAAAAATAAAGAGGCTAGCGCTCAATCTGGGAACGAATGATAGCATAATAGCTTGTTCTATGGCTAGTTACCACCCTGGAGCAGACTCTTTATGCTCAACATGTCCTTTTCACAGAAAATAACTTTCCTGTACCACATCAGTCTGATCCTGACTAAACAGTACAGTCCTGTCCTGAAATATCAGTCAATCCCTCTCTGACCGAGAAAAATGGCAAAACCCCAGACGTACATTTCCCCCTAGTGTGGGCCTCGTCAGTGAGGTGCAGCTAAATAGATTCCTGCATGATATATATATATATATATATATATATATATATATATTGAAACAACAGATGAATACTCTCAAAATTTAGGGAGAACCATATACAGGGCCAGCCCTAGCCATTGCGTGTCCGAAGCAGGATGACAAAATATGGCCCCCAGTTTCCAGTTGCCCCAACCCCGCCCATCCCCACTCCAAACCCCGCCCCCACAGTGTTTAAAATGAACAAAGGAGAGAAAAACAATTTAAAGTGACAGTATACACCACTTTTCAGCATGTAATAGACACTACTGAGGAAGCCGGATTCCTCATTTTAGACCCAGGAAGAGGCTTTGCAACGGGTGGAGGAAGCTGGAGCTGCTGTCAAGATTAAAAGGTAAGTTTTTTTTACAACACGAGTGAAATGTAAATTTTGATGAATTAAAGTGTCCCTGTTTTAAATCGAACTTTTAAAAACCAGGTACTTTAGCATCAAAATTTACATTCATAAGCAAACTAGTACTCTAGTGAAAACTAATATCACTAAGGTACTTGAAAGAGGCGCCTAGGAGTAACAAACGGTAACAGGTAAAAATAAAAGCAAGTGTCTAAAAAATGATTATAAGAAAGATAAGACAATAATATCTATAATATACAAACTGTCATCCGAAATGGGATGGCATGTGACAGCAAAGTCCTTAATATCCGTAATGTAAAGTCCCAGAAAAGATGTTGTTCCAAACGGGAGGGCCGCTCCTCTAGAGTGTCACGCCACGACACAAGGATAGGGAATCTAGAGAAATCAAAATAGAGGGCGCCACATGGTGCAGATGAGATGGTAAATGATATGACAACTAGGAGCACAAAAGAATCCTACTCACGAGATGTAGAGCACAGATGTGCAAAAACAGCAGTCCGGAACCACTTGTCGTCCGGTGGACGAGGATTCGCCCCTGTGATCATATCCATTTGGTCCACCGGACGACAAGTGGTTCCGGACTGCTGTTTTTGCACATCTGTGCTCTACATCTCGTGAGTAGGATTCTTTTGTGCTCCTAGTCTGTCATATCATTTACCATCTGATCTGCACCATGTGGCGCCCTCTATTTTGATTTCTCAAAATTTACATTCACTTTAATGTAATGCACAACATTTTATCTAAAAAAAATACAAATCCACAAATGTGGAGCACTATAACGTATATATTGCAATATACCATTTCTGTATATAATGTAGAATTATGCTAACCATTAGGGACAATTGAGTTAAACTGGGTCTTATTTTTATGTGTTTTTTATGATGAAAACAAGGACATTACAGTGACGCAAACCTCACGTTGCAACCCTAATAGAAAGTCAGTCATACATAATATGTTAGAGAGGCCATGATAATTCTTTTATCAAAAAGATGTAAAGATACAAATAAAGCTTATACAATTACAAGCATATTAAAGGGACAGTTTACACCAATTTTCATATAACTGCATGTAATAGACACTACTATAAGGAATAATATGCACAGATACTGATATAAAAATCCAGTATAAAACCTTTTAAAAACTTACTTAGAAGCTTCCAATTTAGCTCTGTTTAAAAGGTTACTGGAACACCCACTGCAAGTGAGAAATATCAGACACTCCCCCTCCCCTTGCATATGAAAAGACCCTTTACACAAACAGAAGCAAGCTGGAATAGGTATACATCGGTATTATCCTAAAACTTTGGGGCTTGGTTAGGAGTCTGAAAATCAGAGCAATGTTATTTAAAAATAAGCAAAACTTGTTAAAAAAAACCCTGTATAGGCTTTATAGATGGATCATCTACAGCACATTTATGCAAAGAAAAAATAAGTGTATAATGTCCCTTTAACAATCTTCAGTTTTAAATTACATTTTAATTAGCACAAAGGAATACTCTTGGACAATGAAATAGATAGATAAAGATAATGGTTTGAAGACGACCTGACCTGACAGATATTTTGTTTTAAAGTTTTTTGGGGTGTTTTTTTTTCAGATTAGGGTTTGGGCAATTTGAAAAAGAGCTAAATGCCCTTTTAAGGGCAATGAAAAAGAGCGGTAAAAGAGCTGTTTAACTTAGGGCAATGCCCTACAAAAGCTTAACGCCACCATATCGCACGCACAAGGAGGCTTTTCAGTAACTCGTAATGGCAGCGCTATGGAGAGTGAAATAACGCAACTTTTTTGGCGTTAGTTTCGCACCCTGTTTAGCGCAAAACTCATAATCTAGGTGTGTGGTAGGCGTTGGTTCTCTACTGGCAGAATTTTAATGGTCCCTTTAGAAGATATAGGATGGCAATAAAATTGACGTGTGAACTCAAACAGAACCATTTTTGATACAATAGTGAAACTAGAATATTATAAATAATAATAATATTTGAACTGTTACTAAACAAAAAATGTTTTTTACATTTGATGAAAGCACAGTATGTTGTGTAAAGATGCTTTGAAAACACGCCCCCTCCACTCTACTGAGATTCACATTCACTAGTGATGGGGACGGATTATTGAACAGGCAGTGATCCCTATTTTTTTCCTATAGAATGCACATTACCACTTATTTATGTGTTAGCCCACTTTTTTTTTTATAACATTTCAGCTAGCGAAACTAAAATGACCATTTCTTGTGGATCTTATGATCTTTAGAACATCGGACCCTAGGAGTGATCTTTCACTTCCCAGTAATGGAATGGAGCATGTCCCTAAAATCTGAAGATTATTGTGCATTTATGGTCAGAATACGGTTATCAGTGTTGCTATTAATAAATGTTGTTTCACAGTAAACGATAAAAGAGAAATTAGTGATGTCAAGAAATCTTGATAGCAAGTCTGATGATAACAAATGTAGCCAACGCCTTCACAATTCAGAAGGAATAGTACAAAAGGGCAAGGAGGTTTTGTTTCTAACTGTAGTCTTCAATAGCAATGAGTGTGCAATTATTTATTTTTTTAGAATGTTGTGTATTTGTAAACTTTTTCATAACTATATTGGCTGCTCTTTAAACAATAAATTATTTATTTATATTTTTTTATTTAGGAGAAAATGTATTTATAGGCCATCAATATTTTCTAAGTACAGGATTAAAACAGTTATCAGATTTGTTAGTGAATATACAGTATAGATAGCTAAATATGAATAATTTATATCAGGATTTGGGGTCCAGATTTTTTTAACTCAAAGGTCTAGAAAATAATTTAAGAAACAATCTCCTTCACAAGCTATCATATGCACTATATGGCCAAAAGTATGTGGACGCCCCTACTAATTATTGAGTTCAGATGTTTTAGCCACACCAATTGCTAACAGGTGCATACAATTTGCCATAGCCCTGAAATCTCCATATAAAGAAATTGGAAGTACAATGTGTTGTACTGAAGAGCTCAGTGACATTAAGTTTGGTACTTTTATAGGAGGCCACCTTTGCCACAAATCAGTTTGTGAAAACTCTGCCCTACTAGATCTGCCTCAGTCAACTGTAAGATTTCTCTTATTGTGAAGTGGAAGTGTCTAGGAGCACACAACAGGCCAGCAACATATTGCTAGATCACACAAACTCAGAGTGGAGACACCGGCTGTGGAAGCAGAACTTCAATGGCCAAAGCAGCTGTCCACAAGCCTCACATTAACATACACAGTTCCAAGCGTATACAGAGTGCTGTAAAGCTAATTGCCACTGGGCTGTGGAGCAATAGAAACGTGTTCATTGGAGTGATGAACCATGCTTCACTATCTGGCAGTCTGATGAAAGATTCTGGGTGTGCTGGATGCCAGGAGAACACTGCCTACCGGAATGCATGGTGCCTACCGTAAAATTTAGATAAATAATGGTCTGGGACTGTTTTCGAGGATTTGGGCTTGGCCCTTTAGTTCCAGCTAATGGTCATCTTAATGATACAGGATGCAAAGATATTTTAGACAATTGGGTGCTTCTAACGTTGTGGGACCAGTTTTGGTAAGCCTCTTTCCTGCATGACTGTGGCCCTCTGCACAAAACAAGGTCCATAAAGACATGGTTTGACAAGTTTGGTGTGGTGGAACCTGAGTGGCTTGCACAGAGCCCTGACATCAACCCCATTGAACGCCTTACGGGGTGACTTGCAACACTGATTGCTTTCCAAACCTTCTCGTCCAACATCAGTGCTTGACTTCTCAAATGCTATTTTGATTAAATGGACACAAATTTCTACAGACACAAAAATCTTGTGGAAAGCCTTCCCAAAAGAGTAGCGGCTGCCATAGCTGCAGGGGGGCACCTCCATGTTAAAGTCTATAGTTTTGGAATGGGATGTCCAACAAGTTCATATATGTGTGATGGTCAAGTGACCACACACTTTTAGCTTTATAGTTTATGTAAATGTAACTTAAAAATAAAAATGCTTTCTGTATATATGCTGTTTTTTTACTTGCATATAGAGAACATTCTGACTGCAGATTTGAATTGATTTTCTCCTTTTTTTTGGAAGAAAAGCATTGGACAGAAATACAAGCAGGTGGTCTTCCAATATTCTGGGCAATATTCCTTAAGAGAGACAACTTTGTAAATGATGTCCTGTCTTCTGCACCTCTCCTTTTGTTTCTAGTCTAGCAATTGTAACTGTTAGAGGGACATAGTTGTTTTAGAAATAAAGTGTAACCAAAAAATAAATAGATCTCTTTCTGCAGCCTAAGGTCAACAAACAGTCTTGTAAGTATGATACTGTTACAGTTAAAGGGATTTCAAAATCTCCCATATCTCTGCCACAGAAGTTATTCATAAACTTATGTTCAAGTTTTTCCAGGAAAACATCTATAAATCTAGCTTTATTGTCAGGTGTTGTCCTGCAAACGTCAATACATGGATACAGTTCCACTGGTAATGTAGCCAATCAAACTGCATTAGTCCTTTTGTCTCAATTATTCAGTGCTACTTAGGTTATGAATGTTTTATTTCTTATTTTTAAAATTATTTTATTGCATATTACTTCCTATAATTATGTGCAGTAATGCACTACTGGGAGCTAGCTGAACATATTCGGTGAGCCAATGACAAGAGACATATGTGTGTAGTAACCAGTCACCAGCTAGTTCCCAGTAGTGTATTTCTGCTTCCGAGCCTACATAGGTTTTCAGTAAAGGATACCAAGAGAACTAAATAAATTTGATAACAGAAATATACTAACATGTCTTAAAATTGCATGTTCGATCTGAACCATGAAGGTTTAATTTTGACTTTCAAGTATCTTTAAATAATCAGCAAGTAACATACAAAACATACAGAATATGATCAGATAATGTGAAATTGTAACATAACTCTTTTTCTAGTTTTTGTTTCTCTAATCAGTTTTTATGACATGGGAAACAAGACATGACATTGGTATACAGTTTCCAATAAAGCTTTTTTTTTTGGGGGGGGGGTATTAACAGCTTTGTCTATGTTTACAGAGACATTTTTAATTAAAGGGACAGCCCAGTCAAAATGTAAATGTACATAGACAAATTACTTCTTTGAATATAAACATATTTGTAATATAAATGTATTAGAAAAAATGCTTCTAGTAAAATTATCTCTGTTTTAGTGTTAGAAGTTTTCTCTGCAGGTGCATGTGAAGCATAGCTAGATATTCTCAGTGCACCAGCATTTCAAATACTGCAGCTGCTCAAAGAACCAGTGGGGCTTGTAATCATGTCAGTACAGAACAAACTGAGTCATTAGCAGATGGTACAAGCACCTTAGGCTTTCTGAGCAAGTGCTGTGTTTAAAATGCTGGTGCACAGTGCATACTTAAATACAGGTAGCCCTCAGTTTACGCCGGGGTTAGGTTCCAGAAGGAATGGTTGTAAATCGAAACCGTTTCGTTTCAGAATAACAACCTTTTTTCCAGTCATGTGACTGCTATTGAAAAGCATTGAGAAGCAGAGCATTTATTAAAATAGCCACCTACTGGCTATTTTAATAAATGCTCTGCTTCTCAATGCTTTTCAATAGCAGTCACATGACTGGAAAAAAAGGTTGCTATTCTGAAACGATGTAAATTGAACCGTTGTAAAACGAGAGCCACCTGTACACTTTTGAAACAGCTATAGCTTTTATTAAAAGCATTTTTGCTAATAAATGGATATTACAAAAATGCTTCTAATCAAACTGAAATGCATCCACGAGGATTACAATTTTTGCTGGAATGTCCCTTTAACTTGTGTAGCTTTGAGCATATTAGTATTACTTCTTTGTTGCTTTACACGCCTGACACCTACAGTAAGTGCTCTAGTTCCTCTGCTGTGCCTACTCTCAATTTGAACTGATATAATCCTTTTATACACCAGTTGAAGTACACACGTTTTTACAAAAATCACACGCAGGTAGATAATCCAAAATAAATAAATAAAAAGGCATAGAAACGCATTTGTATAAAACCCAGCACAATTTCTATATTTAAAATATTAATATTATAATATATTAGGAAGTTAATATTAGCAATTTAAAGCCAGAAGGAAAATATTACAACACCAGACGTGCAGCAGTGCTAATAACACTAATAAAAAAACATTACAAAATGATAGTCCATGGTTTCCTGCAGAATGTAACCCGCACGCATTTTACTATGGCTGCCAACTTGCTTATCTCAGGATTAAAGTTAAGTAACCAAAGTTGCTAACGTTCATAATAATGATACACGACTTGTAATTACCAGAGTAGTTATAGTCATCACAACATTAAAGGGACAGTTCAGTCAAAATGTAAATGCACATAGATGAATTACGTCTTTGAACAGAAACATTTGAAATATAAATATATTGGCAAAAATGCTTCTAGTAAAAGTTATCACTATTTTAGTGTTAGCATTTTTTGCTGCATGTGCATGTGAAGCATAACTAGATATTCAGTGCATCAGCATTTTGAATACTGCAGCTGCTCAGAGCGACGGTGGTGCTTGTATCATGTCAGCGATTATGCAAATGAATCATTACCAGATGGCACAAGCACCATATGCCGCTGGTTTTTAAACCTGTACTCAGGCCTCCCCAACAGGCCAGGTTTTCAGGATTACCTTGGATGAGAGCAGGTAAAATAACCATGGTTACTAATCAGCTGATAATTTCACCTGTGCTCTAGTAAAGATATCCTCAAAATGTGGCCATTTTTTTTTTTATTTCATGATTTAGATAGGGAAAGAGAATGTAATTTTAAACAACTTTCTAATTTACTTTTATTATCAATTTTTAGTTTTCTTTGTATCTTTTGTTGAAAAGCAGGGACAGTTCTAGAGCACTAGATGGCTGCACTATTTACTGCCATGTAGTGTCCCGATGCCTACCTAGGTATCTCTTTAACACAGAATATAATAGCAACAAAGCAAATTTGATAATAGAAGTAATCATTTTTTTTGGGTTTCATATCCCTGATAATAGAAGAGGAGGTTTTCTCACTCTCTCTCAGAAAATAAATAAATAAATAGTGTAACCTCTACTGTATTGTGACTATTATTTATTATTATTATTATTATTATTTATTATTATTATTTATTATTATTATTATTATTATTATTTATTATTATTATTATTATTATTATTTATTATTATTATTATTATTATTATTATTATTATTTATTATTATTATTATTATTATTATTATTTATTATTATTATTTATTATTATTATTATTATTATTATTATTATTTATTATTATTATTATTATTATTATTTATTATTATTATTTATTATTATTATTATTATTATTATTATTATTTATTATTATTATTATTATTATTATCATCGGTTATTTGTAGAGTGCCAACAGATTCTGCAGCGCTAGATTTGGAACATGCTGATAGCTGATCACGTTTGTAGGTAAAATAATAAATTGTATATAATTGTGTTTCCTTCTTCATCAATCCTTTTTTTCATTCTTGAAAGAAAACAAATTTTGTTAATATTTGGGTAGACTCTTCTTGTTTCTACCTGGTTGTAAATGTTACTGTATGTATATATATATATATATATATATATATATATATATATATATATATATATATATATATATATACATTTTAACTTAAAGGGACAGTCTACTCAAGAATTTTTATTGTTTAAAAAGATAGATAATCCCTTTATGACGCATTCTCAGTTTTGCATAACCAACACAGTTATATAAATATACTTTTTACCTCTGTGGTTACCTTGTATCTAAGCCTCTGTAGACTGCCCCCTTATTTCAGTTCTTTTGACAGACTTGAATTTTAGCCAATCAACGCTGACTCATAAATAACTCCATGGGTGTGAGCACAATGTTATCTATATGGCACACACAAACTAATGCACTCTAGCTGTAAAAAACTGTCAGATGCATTCAGATAAGAGGCAGCCTTCAAGGGCTTCAAATTAGCATATGAGCCCACCTAGGTTTAACTTTCAACTAAGAATACCAATAGAACAAAGCAAATTTGATGATAAAAGTAAATAGGAAAGTTGTTTAAAATAATATTCCCTATCTGAACCATGAAAATGTAATTTTGACTAGACTGTCCCTTTAAAACAATCCATAAAGAACAAGAGTCATAAATTCAATCTATGAAAAGTTAAAATTGTAACCTGTAACATTCAAACATTACCTATAAAATATGTGTTTAAAGTACTAAATCAGTTAGTATAATGAGAGATTAGTTCATGAAAACCTGATAGTAACGCAGTTCACACAAGAAAACCCCAATATTCCTTCTGGTATAAAGTCAGCCATATTTTATATATTTGTTTATATAGGTTAGTATACTTTTTTTTTGTTTTTGCTGAAGGCTAAATTCTGATCAGACTGAGTCAATAAAAAAGAGGGGGGTGATTCTCTCAGCAAGTAATTTCTGCACTCCAAGGACAAACTGTAAAGACAAAAGTGAAAAAAAGAGTCCACATCTTCAGTGTGTATAAAGCCTCTCTTAATACACTTTTAAGAAAGTTTTCCCACGAGGCAAGGAAACACACCAAGAGGATTTGAGGGCACTCGGCCAGTGAGAACACTGTATTTGGTGAGAAAAGCCTGTTTTTTGTTTTCTTACAGAAGAAAGACTGAACATTTGTTCACCTCTACCCCAGAAGAGGAGGAATTCTGAACACCGGGAACTGAATCAATTGAGAAGTTGGAACCAGATTTGTTGAGCAGCCACAAAAGTGATGATTTGCATTTATTTCCCCTTGTTCTAGTGAGTGTCTGTCCATTTAAACAGAGTTTTAGATAAATTAAAATAGTTACCAGGATTTCACTCTCTTTTGTATCTAAATACACAGTATTATTAATATTTATAAAGCACCAACATGGCATTAGGTATAAAATTGCAGAGTACAGTAATAAAAACATTTACATGAATCATTAAAGTGACAGTCTACTCCAGAATTTGTATTGTTTAAAAAAATATAGATAATACCTTTATTTACCATTACCCAGTTTTGCATAACCAACACTGTTATATTAATACATTTTTACAACTGTGATTACCTTGTTTTTAAGCCGCTGCAGACTGCCCCCTTATCTCAGTACTTTTGACAGACATGCATTTTAGCCAATCAGTGATGAGTCTTTAATAACTCCACAGGAGTGAGCACAATGTTATGTCATATGTCATAGCTAGAAAATAGAAATCCACAGAAATCACTACAGTTGCCAGTTGGATAGATACCTATAATGGAATGTTGAGATCAGAAGAATATCATTATTTTAAGATTAGACGTAGTGCAATATATTATAATATTTTGTTTTACTGGGATTTATACATCGCCTCGAAATTCCAAAAACATTAAGATGATTAATCTGACATTAGTTGATATCTTTCATAGGATTCCGCCTATGGCAAGTACTACACTTATAATTACAACAGATCTTATATTGTTATTTTGTTGGATAGAGTCTTTTTGCGAAGTATTGTTTATACGCTATAGATATGCTAATATTGTTGATACCTATTTCTAGTTTCTTTTTTCTTTTTGTTTTTGTTTTTCTTTATTTATACAGTTCACACACAAAAAGAAAATATTTTTGACCGAGATTTATATACATACTAACTTTGCTATGTACTATTGCACAATGTAAAATTCTATTGTATGCAATGTCTTTATTATATTTGGTCAATAAAGAACAAAAAAACTAAACAAAATCAGACTAGTAGTTGGCTCTTTAGCAAACATTTCTATAGAACTCCTATAAATCTGAGGGCAAACTGATCTGGGTGCTTAAAGAGACATAATACTCAAGCTAAATCACCTGAAAGTGATGCAGCATAACTTGCAGGTCTCTAATACACAGACAGACAGGTCTCTTTTGAGTAAAATGTTAAAACAAACATTTATTACACCTTTGGGAAGAAAGATCACTGTTTTATGCTTATAGGGACATAATACTTATATGCTAAATCACTTGAAAGTGATGCAGCAGAACTGTAAAAAGCTGACAGGAAAATATCACCTGAGCATCTCTATGTAAAAAAGGAAGATATTTTAACTCAAAATTTCTTAAGTATTCACACCCCACTTTAAGCAGCAAATCAGTATGCCTGTCCCGGGACCTGCAAGGGAGCGTGCCTCATGTACACTCATGTTATTTCCCTATTCAGTTTAAGGAAGTTTACTATGAAATTTCATGAGATCACAGTAAAAGAGTTCATGACCTCAGTACTGCTGATGCTGACTGGCTGCTGTTCAGTTCTTCCTTTTTTTTTACCTGCAGCTGGGCAGTAACTGAAGATAACTTTTTACTGAACACTTACTCTAGTGAGCTGAGGAAATTGTGTAGTAAAATATCTTCATTTTTTACATAGAGATGTTCAGGTGATAATTTCCTGTCAGTTTTTTACAGTTCAGCTGCATCACTTTCAAGTGATTTTTTAGCATATAAGTATTATGTCCCTGTAAGCATAAAACAGTGATCTTTCTTCCCAGAGGTGTAACAAATGTTTGTTTTAACATTTTACCCAAAAGAGACCCGTCTGTCTGTGTATTAGAGACCTGCAAGAAAAAGGACATAAACCCCTTATACTGGATGTCAGTGCAATAGGATGAAAAATATATATAGAATGGTCACAATTGGGTCATTAAAGGGACATAAAAGTGCAAAAAGAAAATGATCTAATGTGCCTTTTATTGTTGAACTATTGTTTGCATATAATTATGGGTTTGATCACAATCCATTAGAAAAAGTTATCAACTGATTTACCTGCAACAATCGTACAAAGTTCTGGTTACAAAAAAACAAACGTCAACAAGAAGGTTTAGAAAAAAACAATGCTTCCAGTGGGGGGGGGGGGGGGGGCTGTGACAGAGAGGTAATAAAATGTTAATTTTTCATTGACCTTTGAGTAAACAGCAATAAAGAAGATAAGGGGAACTTTATTTAAATAGACATAACATAATGATGTATTACAGAAACAACTATTTCATATACAAAAATATACTTAAAGGAACAATTTCCTATACATTTTAAACTCTAGTATAATAAGTAACTGGAAACACATTAAAGTGAAGGTAAACGTTGATGAATGAAAGCCGTTTTTTTTTAAATACTATTAAAAACAGGGGTACTTTCATTCATCAAAGTTTACAAAGCAGCCGTTTTGGTAAAAAAAAATACCTTTTTGTCTTTTCACAACTAGAGCAGCTTCCCCCACCTAGAGATCCTCTATTCACACATCAGCAATGACTAATCCTGCTTCCTCCAATCACAGCATGGCCCCAGGCAATGACTACCCTGGGGGGAAAGCTGTGCAATGATAAGCAGATGCACTCTCCAGGATTTAGAAATTAGTCATTCTTTTATTGTAACGTTTTGGGGTATTACCCCCTTCGTCAGACACCTCAAAAAAATAACAACCTTGGTAAAACCCTGAAACATTACCATAAAAGAGTGACTGATTTTTAAATCCTGGTGAGTGCATCCGCTTATCTGATTTTTTGGAAGCACACTGGGTTGCTGCTATTTTGTTTGTTGAGTGCTGGCCTGCTGGAGATCTATCTATCTATCTATCTATCTATCTATCTCTCTCTCTCTCTATATATATATATATATATATATATACACACACACACACACACACACACACACACCACACAGGGCTAAAAATCTCAAGCCCTAAGCTACTAGCTAGGCCAAAATACTCATCACTTCTGATCTCACCCATCTCTTGCCCACACCACACCCACTAGCCGTCCACACCACGTTCATCACCCCTTCTTTGCTTTTGTTTAGCCTTTGCGAAACACCTTATTGTGCAGTTACTTTTAATTTTTTTTTTAAAACCATAGCAAATGAAGTCTCTTTTAATACAATTCTTAAAAATATATACATTTGCTGGTTATTTGGCACAGCGTGCCGACAGCAATTATCTCAATCTCACAAGATGCAAAATTATGTAAACCAGGACAGGTTCAATCTAATGCAACAGGGACATGAAACAAATCTGTTGCCGGCGCTTCTTCTCAGTGCCTCCATGCCGACACAATGGCGTTCCACTTTCAGACTGGCACTCCATCTTCATGGTGGCATTTTGCTGCTGCGTCTACATGTCCAGCCTTCAATAGCAAGTAGATGTTGATTCAACATTCACTATCTTTCGCTAATCGCCCAGGTTCAATTTCCTGGGCGAGTTGACATTTTGAGCCTGTATATATACATAGATATATATACTGTACTACTGGGACCTAGCTGAACAAATCTGGTGAGCCTATGACAAGATACAAATGTGTGTAGCCATCAATAACCAGCTAGCTTCCAGTAACCAGTCATGCAACAAAGGATACCAAGAGAACAAAGTAAATGTTATAATATAAGTGAATTTAAAAGTGTCTTAAAATGGCATGCTCTATCCGAATCATGAAAGTTTAATTAAGACTTTTATGTCCCTTTAAGTCTATATGTGTAAATGTGCAACATAATTAAGAATTGTATTTAAAGGGACAGGAAATCCCAAAAATGTATTCATGTTTTGTATAGAACATACAATATTAAACACCTTTCCAATTTACTTCTTTTAGCAAATTTGAACAGCATTGCACTACTGGCAGCTAGATTAACACATCTAGTTAGCTAATCACAAGAGACAAATATGCACAGGCACCAATGAGCAGCTAGCTTTCTTTAGTGTAGGATATGTGTGTATTTTTTCTCAACAAGGGATACCAAGAGAACAAAGCACATTTGAAAATAGAAGTGAATTTAAAAGTGTATTAAAATGACATGCTCTATCTGAGTCATGCAAGTTTAATTTTGAATTTCTTATACCTTTAAGTTTATTTATGGTGCAGAGTGCTTCTATGAATAATTTTTTTTTATGAGAAAAGAAGGAATAGATTATCACACAAAATAAATATATGAATATAAAAAACATAAAATATTCTATATAATCAATAATGCTGTTTCATGTGTACCCTGGAAGTATATCTTGAAGGGATATCTAATGTATACCAATGAGAGTGGCAGAAACTGGACAGTTACTTTATCTCTAGATATATAGACATTTTATCTGTACTTTTCTATGTAGTAAGAACAGATTATAAATGACTATTAAAAGAACATAAAACATGCTAGAATGTTTTATAATTGCACTGTTGCTTGCTTGTATATAACTATGTGTTTAACCTCTGCAAAGTGGTTAAACAAATAGTTAAAATCAGATTCAGAGCAGCAATGCACTACTGGGAGCTAGCTGGATACATCTGGTAAGCGAATGGGGCGAGGTATATGTGTCTAGAGATCAACCACCAGCTAGATCCCAGTAGTATGTATGCTTTTTAACAAAGGATACCAAATTAAAATGATCACGAGTTACGGCTATTAAAACTTAACTTTTATTCCAGTGGCTTAAAAGAAAACAGTACAATCTAAAAGCAGAATGGTTATGGGTCACTCAGCTGACATGTTTCGGTTTTCGCCTTAATCATAGCTGTGGTTTTAACAAAGGATACCAAGAGAATGAAGTTAATATAACTCTTTGCACCAAATGGACTTATGTACTACATCACACAGTACTTTACCCAGTGTACTGTGTTTGCATATTACCTACATCCAACACAGAGGTGCTTGTTGTGGTCTCTGCTGTCTGATTAGACAGCAGGAGCCGCAACCAGGGGGCAGAAGGCATCTGCCTTCATTGGGTAAGGGAACACTAATCATGCTCCCTTACCATTTAAAGTCAGAACGCTAATGGTTTCTGAGAGTGACACTGTATCTTACATTTGTATCTTGTCATAGGCTGTAATGATCTTCCGTTGGTGCCGAGTGCGAGCGGTGGGAGGAAAGGAGGGAGGTCGGTGTTTGGCCCAGTGGAGGTTGGGGGAGGGAGGTGCTGGGTTCCCTACACAATGGAAAAAATGTTAGGCAGGGAAGAGAGAGGGATGGGACCCTACACTACAGAAATTTTTTTGGAGGGGGGAAGTAGGAGACTAGAGAAAAAAAAGTATCTAAAATAAAGTGACGACTTCGGCTTGGATGAGGAGAGAGGCTTGTTAAATAAAAAATGTTGCTTTATTGGATATTCAAGTTAAAAGTTCATTGAAAGTCACAGCTAATGCTCACCACAGCTGACACGTTTCAGGCCTTACCAGCACTTTTTTAGATCTCTTAAGCATTTACAGAAAAAAATATATGAACATATATTCATACACAGTGTAAAATAACCAGGCAATAAAAATAGAGTGCAGTTATTACACACACTGAAAATAACTTATCAACAGAAAGGTTATTGAAGTATGAACCCTGTGTGACAGATTTACTGACAAGTGACATGTCCACCCAGCGAGAGGGTGCTCTTCTTTACCTTGTCAGATGAGAACTCGCTTTGCCGCCGTCCTCTGTAGTCTGCATGTCAGTCACTTGTGAGCTACAGACTAACATGCAGGCGTGACGGTTGTAAAAACTATTAAGGGGCAGCTTCAGATTTCCCAACAATTAAACTTTCCGCACAGGTTTGCGCAACACACACAAAACAAAAATCACTATAACAAAAAAAAACTGCCGTTCCCTCCAGTGCTGTGCCCACTTTTTAAAGCCATGTGCGCTAGCATAGAAAGAAGTAGAAAGAAGTGTGCGCGGACACATGCCCTCACCTTATAAGGGAGCTGTGGCTGGCACAAAGGTAAGATGAAGTTGCAAAGAGTGAAGAGCAATCTGGGATTTTGGGAGGATTTCCCGGTACACGGGATATACCTCCTAATTCCGGAGCAGTCCCTGTCAATCCAGGATGGGTGGCAACCCTAGTTTTGACACCTGGCAGGGAGAAGAAAGAAAAAGAGAATTCCAGATATCTTGTTGCAGACAGAGCATATTTCCGTCAGTGATTTAGTAAAGGGGAAGTCTTGCTAGAACAACAGACCTCTTATAACTGTTTTCGGTCCACTGCTACAAGGACTATAACATTATGTACTAATGTAGGTGAGTGAAAGCACAGTCCCCATCTTTTATTCGAATCGGGACAACACTAACAAGGGACCAGCACCCATGGCCTAGCATTATCTATATTTTTCACGTTACCAAACTGGAGGTGAAATGAGATGGGGAAGCAGGTTTTGAAGATTCAAGCTTTCAAAGGGAGGATGTTTCCCTGTCAGTTGCCCTGCACAGACCTCTGTCTCCATAAGTTGACAGTAGGGCTCTCAGAGTGTGCCAAAAATAGTGCTTTTTGTAAGCTTAGCAGAAGTAACAGGGGGCCCAGCTAGGCTACTGTGCTTGTCTCATAAGGGATAGGATGTAGCCCAACATGCCTTTAAGTGCCAGATGTGCTGCAGGCCCCTCTGGCAGACAAAAGGTTAATTTACAAATTATTCTACCACTGGACTCTTCCATGCTGTACACTGCCATCACAGCACCGTCATAGCATAGGCCAGTCCTTAGGGAACACAGCTCAGTAAGCATGCTCAGGTCCCAGGTGGCTGTGACATCAGTCAGGGCTTTGTCATGTCCCTCATTCACCATGGAGGGCCCAGACTGTTGCTGTTGCTCAGTTAAAGGGTAGCTTGCCTTTTCTGCCACCTCTCATTATGAATGGCATGCCAGAGAAGGCTCTTTGTAACTCTACTTGGTGAGTATGACCTTTGTGACCTCAGTCAGTGATCAGAAAAGCTCACTGCCCTTAGCACAACAGACAGCACCTCCACCCTCAGAGGAGGAAACTTGTCCTCTACTGCTAGCCAGGGAATGATGGGGAGGTTTAGTGGTTAGAATTTGGTACTTTCACTGCCATGGCCTGGGTTTTGACACCTTTCATTGAGAAGAGAGAAAGAGAATTCCAGATATCTTGGTACAGACAGAGCTTACTGCCATCAGCGAATTAGTAAAAGGGAAGACTGCTAGGACGACAGACCCCTTATACCTCTGGAACTGTTTACGCTCCACTGCTACAAGGACTATACTCTTATGAACTAATGCAGGTGAGTGAAAGCACAGTGCCACCTTATGTTTAAATAGGGAAAACACTAGCAAGTACCAGCAGCACCCACGGCCTCTAGCATTATCTTCATTTTTTATCAGTACCAGGCTGGAGGGGAAATGGCAGGTTTGGAAGATTTAAGCTTCCAAGGGTAAGATGTTGTTTCCCTGTCTGCCGCTCTGCACGGACCTCTGTCTTTTTAACCACTAAAGGGCTCTCAGATTGTGCCAAAAACATTGCTTTTTCATTTTAAGCTAAGCAAAAGTAATAGGGTGCCTGGCAAGGCTGCTGTACATGTCTCATAAGGGATAGGCTGTAGCCCAACAACTTTCTTTTGTGGTTCAGACAAAACATACAATTTTAAACATTGTTCCACTTTACTTCTATTATCTAATTTGCTTTGTTCTTTTGGTAGCCTTTGTTGAAAAGCATACCTAGGTAGGCTTTGGAGCAGCAATGCGCTACTGAGACCTTGCTGTTGATTGGTGGGTACACATATTTGCCTCTTCTTATTGGCTCACTCAATATGTTCAGCTTGCTTCCAGAAGTGTGTTGCTGCTCCTCCGACAAAGGATGCCAAGAGAATGAAGCAAATTTGATAATAGTAAACTGCAAGTTGTTTAAAATGGTATGTTCTATCCAAACCACAAAAGAAAAAAAGTTGGTTTCATGTTAATGTGGTTTTCATGTTAATTTATCTGAATCACGAAATAAAAATTGTGGGTTTCATGTTCCTTGATGTGCCAGATGTGCTGCAGGCCCCTTTGGCAGACAAAATGTTAATTTACAAATTATTCTACCACTGGCAAGCCAGGGAAGGCTCTCTGTAATGCTAGTTGGTGAGTATGACCTTTGTGACCTCAGTAGGGTTGCTAACTGTGCTACATAAAAATACTGGACAACCTATAGGTGACTGGGCACAGGTGCTAGCTGGGGTCACACAAGTTCCTTCCAAATGATCAACCTTAACTAAATGTTTGATCCCACCATGTATAATTTTTTACAACCGAGCAGTCACTTTATCCCCTTGGTTGCCAGTAACACAAATGTGCATTAGTGATTTGATCCCTTGACTGCCAGCAGCACACACACACACAGCAATGGTTTAACACCCTACTTGGCTGCCTTTAACACACATAATAGAAAATGCAGAGTGTTACATTTTATGGGCCACATTTGTAATGCATAGCGGCATAGGATGCCCTTTACATTTTTACATTAGCTGACACTTAGAGTAGTTTAAAAATACTGGACATTTAAGTGTTTAATATTTTTGTATAGATTTTACTGGACAGCCGGCTAAAATACTGGACTGTCCTCTTCAATACTGAAGTCAGTAATCAGAAAAGCTTACTGCCCTGAGCACAACAGATAGTACTCTCCACCGTCAGAGGAGGACACTTGTCTTCTGCTGCTAGTCACGGAATGATGGGGCTTATAACAGCTGCTGGGGAAGGGAACCTTTGTGACATCACTCAGTTCTGGCCATAGAAAACTGCTGTTCTACACCTAGAAGGGACTCTTACCCCTCTTATGCATGGCAACGCCAGGGGATGGGGCCTTTTGACAGCAGACAGTGATCAGCAACTTTGTGACATCTGTCAGGGGTCATAAAGGCCCCAGTTACAGCTTGGTAAATGATACTTGTAAATAGCATGATACTTGTAAATGGCACCCCTTCCACTTTGCCCCCACACAGAACAATGCTTTATAATTAGAAAGCCAGTTTGAAACAAAGCTAGGTGAACGGGAAGATGGTGACATCTGCGAGTTGCCGCCAAATGGTCAGTTTGTAGACACTCTGAACTGTTCCTCCTTTCTCAAAGGGCCCCGGAGGCTTAGTGATTTGGTGCTTGCACTGCCAAGAACTGGGTTTTCACACCTGTCAGGAAGAAGAGAGTAAAAGAGAATTCCAGATATCTTGGCACAGACAGAGCATACTCCCACCCCTTAGTAAAAGGGAAGACTTGCTAGGACAACAGCCCCCTTATACCACTGCAACTCAACTATTTTCAGTTCACTGTTACAAGGACTATACCCTTATGAACAATTGCAGGTGAGTAAAGGGTAGCAGCACCCATGGCTTAGCGTTATCTCCATTTTATGTTATTACAAGGCTGGAGGGGAAATGAGATGGGGAAGCAGGTTTGGAACATTTAAACTTCCAAAGGGAGGATGTTGTTTCCCTGTCGGCCGCTCTGCATGGACCTCTGTCTCCATAAGTCGACAGTAGAGTGTACCAAAAAGATTGTTTTTTTGTAAGCTAAGCAAAAGTAACAGGGGACCTAGCTAGGCTGCTGCTGTTGTCTCTTAAGGGATAGGCTGTAGCCCAGCAGGCCTTTAAAGGGACAGTCTACCCCCTATCATAATTTTTACTTACCTGCTCAAAAACATTAACCCTTTCATGCCGGGACTAAATTGTCTACATCTGAACAAAGTTCTGATGGAAACAAATTGAAATCATGCAATCGTTCATGCGATCGTGTGATTTAAATGATGGAATTGGATCGGGGTGGGTGGAGGGTACCTATGACGCTAGGCATGCCCTCCAGCCTGTGATCCCATTACTAAGTCATAATGGCTTCAGTACAGCCAAGCGGCTAGGACATTGCATGTCGTCCTAACGACGCTAAAGCCCAGGATTAAAATAAGTGTTCTGAACCAGGTCCATGGTACACCAGCTTGAAAGCAATAACTGTAATTGTGGAAAACATTTTGTTTGTAATCAGTATAAAATGGCCGCCAAGCTCCGCCCACCTCTTTACTTATCTTTGGTTATGTGTATTACTCTCTAATCAGGATCGACTCGTAAATAATTTCTCATGCACGCACATGCTAATTTGCGTATGTGCAGTTAAGCCACTGGAGTGTTGCAGCCTAATCAGTTCCTAATGTTTTAGGCTGTAATTTTCATTACAGATTAGTTGATCATCAAGCACTGCTTTGCATAGGCCTGAATTTGCATTGCTGGTGCTTGTATTATCATCAACACCTCCTCTCTCACATTACCTTTTGCAGGGCATGTTTATTTTGTATTAGAGAAATATATGATGTCTCAAGAAAAAGTACACAGGCATTTTATTTAAATAAAAAATATTCAAACACAAAATTCATACAGCAATTTAAAAGAAAAAAAAAATGTGTCTAATTTTCTAAACCTAGTGAGCTGTGCGGAATTCCTGACCGCTTGCTATATTTTTCACTGCTCTTATTGCCAGTCTAATATTCTTGCTAAAATCTTAACTATCTATTCCATATAACCTGCTGACACTGCTTGTTTATTTGAAAGTCTGCACTACAATCTTACCATGTAACATGATTATAACTTAAAGCAATAGTCTAGTCAAAATTAAACTTTCGGGATCCAGATAGAGCAGGCAATTTTAAGCAACTTTCTAATTTACTCCTATTATCAATTTTCCAATGTAAATCAATTAATTGAGTAATAAGATGAGCACTATCTCTAATGTACCCTGGTAGGGCCAACATAACAGGCTGCAAAATGTGGTCTAACCATCCTTCCAATTTTTCGCAGAGAGTCATTACTGGCAACTATTGGCCGTCCTGGTGGATTTATGAGGCTTTTATGAATTTTTGGTGCTATGCGAAAATATGGGGTGATGGGTTTCTCTACTTGTATGAAATTTGCCAGTTCTTGATTTATGAGTTGGTTTTCTACTGTAGATGAGACAATTTTAGTCATTATTCATATTTTTTTAATTCATTTGTTCTTAAGTTTATCTATGTATAACTTATTGTTTTATATTTTTCAAAAAATGTTTTTTTAATCTAAGGATTTACATATATATAATTTGTGTTTACTTTCTTAACATATTTGCTTGTTTAGTTTAGTTATTTCAGAAGCACTTCCATGTATAAATATATTATATGTTTTAAGTAAGCATCTTACAGGCTCGAAGTTTTGGAACATTGAGTATACATTGTTACTCCAAGGAGACTCATGTACTCCATTTAAATGTCAACCTCCTGACCTTCACTTGGAGCTAAAAAATGCATCAGGATTATAGATATAAATTATAGATATCACCTATTATTATAACTTAGTTTAGATAAATAATTTATATCTACACTTATATGATGTTCCATTTTTACTGCTATTAATTTAGATGCTTATATATATATTATCCAAAACTGTTTGAACTGTATTAATTACACATGGAGATGTACAATAACATATTTTTTGTGTTAACTCTATTTTATGTCTATGTTGTTACCTATGTTGTTATATGCTAAATTGTATATTACGTATACACAGCCATTTGAAGATTATGTCTATTAATTTCCATAATGAATTGGAGTACAAAGAGAGGGGATTGGCCATCTAATTAGGGCTCCATAATACCTGATTGGTTAATATACTATGAACCCCGATTGGCCACTCCGCTCTTAAAATTTCTCCTCACCATGAGAATCACTAGCCTCTGATGAAGCGCATGTGTGCTTCTTTTATATGTACCTGATATCACACCTCTGAATAAATAAGAAACTTTCTTTGTTTATCAAGAACGGGTCTTCTGTGGCTTTCTTTGTCCTGAATAATTGCCTTTTATAGCGGACGGAAATACCACTTGAGCCACCAGACCCCCTGGCATTCTCCAATATAGCGGACGCTACCTGCAAAATTACTTGCAAACTACAGATCACACACACCCTCCTCCTGAGCCTATCATAGGCGTATTGACTTACTGACGTCAGAACCTCGGAGTACATGAGGAATTACCGTACCATTGTGGTGGAGCTGAAACAGCACAGACAAGCTACTAGGAGCAGCACTAAGAAGTTGGTTTTACCCTGGAACATTTCCTGTAGGAGAGTCTTGGGAGGCTTCCTCGCCTTGCGAATCTCACCCTCAGAAGTTGTCCGGATCTTCTTTCAGCTCCACAAACACAGGAGGAGGTAACAGATATGCAGTATATTCACTCAGCTGCCACGTAGCAATAGCATTACCCGCTGGAGAAAATAAGATAAGTACTTTACTCATTTGGGACTAAGCAAACAGTTACATTGAGCCCTTTGCACAATACCTGATTTATACAGGTCACCACGACGACTATACTTGTTAAAGGACTCCTTTTAAAAAGGGACTTTTTTTTTCACTTACTCAAAAATTTATATAAGATACTTAGTCTCTTATGCTAAGAGTATCGGCATACTTTGTTGCTTTATATGTTAATAGTTTTATTAGGATTATTGCGCTGTGTTGGTTTGGCGGATTAGGGGTTAATAGATTTATAAGGTTTGTTACGATGTGGGTTAATGGTGGATTAGGGGTTAATAGTTTTAATAGGTATTTTGCGATGTGGGTTAATGGCAGATTAGGGGTTAATAGTTTTAATAGGGACTTTGCGATGCGGGTGAATGGCGGATAAGGGGTTAATACATTTATTAGGTATTTTGCGATGTTGGGGTTGGTGGATTTAGGGGTTAATACTTTTATTAGGTAGATCGCGATGTGGATGAATGACGGATTAGGGGTTAATAGTTTAATTAGACATATTGCGTTGTGGGGGGTTGTCGGTTTAGGGGTTAATACATTTATTATTAGTTCCGATGTGGGTTTGATGGCAGATATAGGGGTTTTACGTGTCGGGTTTATTTTTGGGAGGCGGGTTAGAATTTTTTACGGAAGATTTGACTTTTTTTATTTTCTTAGGCGCCAGCAGTTTCTAAACTGCCGTAAGTCACTGGCGACTCCAGAAATTTGTATCTACACTCATTTCTGGACATCGCTAGTTTATCCGACTTACGGCACTTTATGAATTGCCGGCGCCGTATATGTGATACCCCGATGTGGGAGTTGAAATTATGAGTGGCGCGGATTTCAGCAGTTACGCTGAAGCTTGCGCAGCATATGTAATCTCGCCCATGGTGAGCAGCAATTAGCTGCTCAAATTTAACATTGAAGAAGAAGTATTTTTCCAGCCACCAGTTGAATTTTAAAAAAGACCTTTATTCATTTC
Organism: Bombina bombina; assembly: GCF_027579735.1. NCBI lineage: Eukaryota > Metazoa > Chordata > Amphibia > Anura > Bombinatoridae > Bombina > Bombina bombina. The sequence goes on from NC_069507.1 coordinate 205,400,003, forward strand.
TTACAGGGTCCATCATATCAACAACGTTTCAAACCTATGCCAGGTTCTTAATCATGTCTACTGAATAGTATACAGGTGTGTCTTTTATACCTGTCCAATTTCTATCAGATTGCACAATAGTGCCATCTTGTGGTTAAAATTTAAAATTGCATGTGACAAATTATATAAAGAAATTTACTATAAATTCTTATGTTTTGAGTTAGTCTCTTCATTATTTATGTATGTTTGTCACATGAAAATTTAAAACCAAATTTATATACATATAATTAAAACCTATACACATTATAATATCAGAATCAAATTTGCTACTACAGGTATATGCTATCATAGTCAAAAAAATAATGACCATTCAAAATCTTTATTTAAGCCTTCAGGTATCATTGTGTTTAATCTATTTATCCAAAACATCTCCCTTTTTTTGAGCATCTGGTCTCTGTCACCTCCCCTCCTGGGTCTGTCAACTTGTTCAATAACTTGAAATCTAAGTTGACTGATGTTGTGACCCATGGAGAGGAAGTGACAGGAAACAGGAGCCTCCATATTTTTATTTCTAATGTTGGATTTGTGTTCAGTGATTCTTGTTCTTACCTCCCTGCTCGTTTCTCCTATATAAATCCTGGCACACGGACATTTGATGAGATAAATAGCATATGTGCTTCTACATGTTAGATATTTCTTTATAGGGTATTTGGTTCCCTTAATGGGGTGAAGAAAATCTTTCCCTTTAATTATTGAACTACAGTGACTGCAATGAAGGCAGGGATAACACCCTCTATTATCAGACCCCAATGTTGTTTGTAAAGTCTTCCTATTGCTACCTATATCTGCTCTTACTAGTTCATCTCTCAAATTTTTGGTCTTTTTATAAGCTACCATAGGAATGTTTTTAAAGTCCTCCACTTGGGGATTACAGTCTCTCAATATATGCCAGTGTCTATTTATGATGTGTGATATTTTTGTTCCTAGGGAGTTGTATTGGGTAACAAATATCATTCTATTTTCTTTGGTTTTTTTGGTGTTATTAGTTTCCTTATTTTTAAAGTATTCCAACTGTTTTGTAATTAGTTCTTCTGGGTACCCTCTTCTTTTAAATTTATCTGCCATTTCATTTAGTCTTATGTCACATCTCTTTTCGTCAGTCACTATTCTTTTTACTCTTTTAAATTGACCTTGGGGTATTGCTTCTATTGTTTTTTTTGAATGGAAACTGTTATATTGTAATACTTTATTTTTATCTGTGGGTTTCACATATAAGTCAGTTTTTAAGAAGCCTTGTTCTTTGTATACAAAAGTGTCTGAATGCAACTCCTGTTTCCTCCATGTTAAGTGTAAATTTGAGACCAGCTACTGATGTATTAAGATGTTGAACAAATTGCAGTAGGCTACCAGTGTCTCCCCACCATATGCCAAATATGTCATCCACAAATCTCCACCATGCTGCGCCATATTTCAAAAATAATGGATGTGAATATATGAATTTCTCTTCTATGTGGGACATAAAAATATTGGCATATGTTGGGGCTACACTGGAGCCCATTGCAGTACCTTGCTTTTGTAGAAAAAAAGTGTCTTGAAATAAAAAATAATTGTGGTATAATATGACCGATAATAGATCTATAAGGAATTGTATTTCATCTTCATTGTATTTGTTATTGGTTTTCAATGTGTTAGTTACTGCTTCAATGCCACTGGTGTGTTTGATTGATGTATATAGGCTAGTGACGTCTAATGTATATAATATGCATTTGTCTCCAATCTGTCCAACATCTTTTAGTTTAGCAAGAAAGTCATTAGTGTCTTTCAAATATGAAGAAGTGTCTAATAGATAGGGCTGTAATACTTTGTCTAAAAATATTGCAATTTTTGAAAAAATAGAATTAACTCCTGCCACTATTGGGCGTCCTGGTGGTTGATATTTATCTTTGTGTATTTTTGGTGAAATGTATATGACTGGTCTTATTGGGTTTTTTTCAATGAGACATTCCTTGAATTCATTTGTAATAATGCCATTTTTTGTATACAAAGAACAAGGCTTCTTAAAAACTGACTTATATGTGAAACCCACAGATAAAAATAAAGTATTACAATATAACAGTTTCCATTCAAAAAAAACAATAGAAGCAATACCCCAAGGTCAATTTAAAAGAGTAAAAAGAATAGTGACTGACGAAAAGAGATGTGACATAAGACTAAATGAAATGGCAGATAAATTTAAAAGAAGAGGGTACCCAGAAGAACTAATTACAAAACAGTTGGAATACTTTAAAAATAAGGAAACTAATAACACCAAAAAAACCAAAGAAAATAGAATGATATTTGTTACCCAATACAACTCCCTAGGAACAAAAATATCACACATCATAAATAGACACTGGCATATATTGAGAGACTGTAATCCCCAAGTGGAGGACTTTAAAAACATTCCTATGGTAGCTTATAAAAAGACCAAAAATTTGAGAGATGAACTAGTAAGAGCAGATATAGGTAGCAATAGGAAGACTTTACAAACAACATTGGGGTCTGATAATAGAGGGTGTTATCCCTGCCTTCATTGCAGTCACTGTAGTTCAATAATTAAAGGGAAAGATTTTCTTCACCCCATTAAGGGAACCAAATACCCTATAAAGAAATATCTAACATGTAGAAGCACATATGCTATTTATCTCATCAAATGTCCGTGTGCCAGGATTTATATAGGAGAAACGAGCAGGGAGGTAAGAACAAGAATCACTGAACACAAATCCAACATTAGAAATAAAAATATGGAGGCTCCTGTTTCCTGTCACTTCCTCTCCATGGGTCATAACATCAGTCAACTTAGATTTCAAGTTATTGAACAAGTTGACAGACCCAGGAGGGGAGGTGACAGAGACCAGATGCTCAAAAAAAGGGAGATGTTTTGGATAAATAGATTAAACACAATGATACCTGAAGGCTTAAATAAAGATTTTGAATGGTCATTATTTTTTTGACTATGATAGCATATACCTGTAGTAGCAAATTTGATTCTGATATTATAATGTGTATAGGTTTTAATTATATGTATATAAATTTGGTTTTAAATTTTCATGTGACAAACATACATAAATAATGAAGAGACTAACTCAAAACATAAGAATTTATAGTAAATTTCTTTATATAATTTGTCACATGCAATTTTAAATTTTAACCACAAGATGGCACTATTGTGCAATCTGATAGAAATTGGACAGGTATAAAAGACACACCTGTATACTATTCAGTAGACATGATTAAGAACCTGGCATAGGTTTGAAACGTTGTTGATATGATGGACCCTGTAAGAAATGAATAAAGGTCTTTTTTAAAATTCAACTGGTGGCTGGAAAAATACTTCTTCTTGGATATACATTGGGGTCTGGCTAACCCTTTTCCCGTGCCCCACAAGGAAAATAGGTGCTGTCTTTCACTATCATATTCACCAAATTTAACATTGCACATGAGTGCTATTTTGTGTTTGAGTGCAACCCTGCCTGCGCACAGCTAATCATGTGTGGGCAGGAGCTGTCTATCTCCACGGACTGCTGCTTAATTAACTGCTGCTTAATAAATCCTGACTGCAGGTGAGAATGGTTTGATAAATTGAGGCCAAAGAGTGAAAGATTTATAATTTATATCAACTTCTTAAAATTATTCGCTAACTCTTCAGCTTGTACTTTTGTTTCAGGCTGGAGTGTATGTTTGTCAATATATGACCATCGGCTAATGTAAGATTAAGATTTTGATAAGTTTAGTACTGGTGGAATAAACTGTAGGTTATATAGCTCATCTTTTTAATAGTTTGCATTAAAAACTAAAATTTTAAACTAAATTTTTAGCGGATGCACACAATTTTGTAATTTACACACAATATAATCTAGTAATGACTTCTTATTCAGCTGTCAGAGTATATGGTATAGCTATGAATATATGGGTGAAGAGCTTAATAGTATAATACAGAAAAACATGCTGCTAGATATTGGTCTTTCCCTTTATAGCTTGTATTTCCCTTCTAAAAAATGTTTTTCTATTTTGGTGCTTTATATCACCCAGAGCATTTATTGTTGACATTCAGCTCCAAATCTGCAAATGTTATCAAATAGCTCTAAAGTCTCCTCAGGTAGAATAAAGAGTGAACAAATATATAATGTATATCAACTTCTCTTAAAAGGATATTCCAGCCAAAATTAAAAGTGACATGGATGTATTTCGGTATTGAACAGAAGCAATTTTGTAATATACATGTATTAGCAAAAATGCTTCTAATAAAAGCTATTGTGGTTTCAAAAGTGTATTTTAGTATGCACCGTGCACCAGCATTTTATAAACAACACTTGTTTGGAGAGCTAAGGTACTTGTATTATCTGGTAATGACTACATGTGTTAATTGCTGACATGATACAAGCCCCACTGATGATTTGAGCAGCAGCATTATTTAAATGTCGGTGCAGTGAAAATATCTAGCTATGCTTTACATGCACACAAAGAGAAAAATGTTAACACTAAAACAGTGATAACTCTTAATAGAAGCATTTTTGCCAATACATATATATTGCAAATATGTTTCTATTCAAATATTCAATAAATATATGAGCATTTCTATTTTGTCTGGAATATCCCTTTAACCCCTTAATGACAACTGACGTACCAGGTACGTCCTGCAAAAACTAGCAGTTAGTGACAATGGACGTACCTGGCACGTCAGTTGTTTAAGAGAGTGCTGGAAGCGATCGCAATCGCTTCCAGCAGCTCTCAGGGTATTGCAGTGATGCCTCGATATGGAGGCATCCTGCAATACCTTTTAACAAGCCTCCGATGCAGAGAGAGCAACTCTGTGGCCCTCTCTGCACCGGTAACAATGGTGCTGTGTTCCGGGGGGAAGGGAAGCAAGGAGGCGGCAGCGTGCGGGCGCGCGTGTGCACGTGGGGCGTGCACGCGTGTGCACGTGGGGGGCGCGCGCGCATATTAGCCACTGACACCAATGGAAAAACATCAAAAGTTCAAAACATTAAAAAAAAATATATATATATATAAAAGGATCTGGGGGGGGTTGGGGGTATTGAGGGGGGGGGGGTAAAAGTTTATAAATATTTTTGGGGGCAAATTTTGGGTACTGGCAGACAGCTGCCAGTTCCCAAGATGGCGGCAATTAAGTAGCAGGGAGGGTTATAGAGCTGTTTGGTGGGGGATCAGGGAGGTTGGGGGCTAAGGCAGGGCTCTATTACAGCAGAATACATTTTAAAAAAAAATAAAATAAAAAAAACTCCTTTTATTTAGTACTGGCAGACTTTCTGCCAGTACTTAAGATGGCGGGGACAATTGTGGGGTGGGGGAGGGAAGAGAGCTGTTTGGGAGGGATCAGGGGGTGGGATGTGTCAGGTGGGAGGCTGATCTCTACACTAAAGCTAAAATTAACCCTGCCAGCGCCCTACAAGCTACCTAATTAACTCCTTTTAACAAAAAGCAACGCCAAAGCCATATATGTCTGCTATTTCTAAACAAAGGGGATCCCAGAGAAGCTTTTACAACCATTTGTGCCATAATTGCACAAACTGTTTGTAAATAATTTCAGTGAGAAACCTAAAATTGTGAAAAATGTAAAGGTTTTTTTTATTTGCTCGCATTTGGCGGTGAAATGGTGGCATGAAATATACCAAAATTGGCCTAGATCAATACTTGGAGTTGTCTACTACACTAAACTAAAGCTAAAATTAACCCTACAAGCTCCCTACATGCTCCCTAATTAACCCCTTCACTGCTGGGCATAAAACACGTGTTGTGCGCAGCAGCATTTAGCGGCCTTCTAATTACCAAAAAGCAACCCCAAAGCCATATAAGTCTGCTATTTCTGAACAAAGGCGATCCCAGAGAAGCATTTACAACCATTTGTGCCATAATTGCAGAAGCTGTTTGTAAATAATTTCAGTGGGAAACCTAAAGTTTGTGTGAAAAAGTGAACATTTTTTTTAATTTGATCGCATTTGGCGGTGAAACGGTGGCATGAAATATACCAAAATGGGCCTAGATCAATACTTTGGGATGTCTTCTAAAAAAAAATATATACATGTCAATGGATATTCAGGTATTCCTGACAGATATCAGTGTTCCAATGTAACTAGCGCTAATTTTGGAAAAAAAAGTGGTTTAGAAATAGCAAAGTGCTACTTGTATTTATGGCCCTATAACTTACAAAAAAAGCAAAGAACATGTAAACATTGGGTATTTCTAAACTCAGGACAAAATTTAGAAACTATTTAGCATGGGTGTTTTTTAGTGGTTGTAGATGTGTAACAGATTTTGGGGGTCAAAGTTAGAAAAAGTGTGTTTTTTCCATTTTTTCCTCATATTTTATAAAAAATTTTATAGTAAATTATAAGATATAATGAAAATAATGGTATATTTAGAAATTCCATTTAATGGCGAGAAAAACGGTATATAATATGTGTGGGTACAGTAAATGAGTAAGAGGAAAATTACAGCTGAACACAAACACCACAGAAATGTAAAAATAGCCATTGTCATTAAGGGTAAGAAAATTGAAAAATGTTACGGTCATTAAGGGGTTAAGTATGATCGAACTTTTCATCTTGAACTTTAGTAGGAAATGAGTGTATGGTGGTCAATATATGATCGCCTAGTGGCTAATGTTACATTGAAATTTTGATAAATTTAGTACAGGTGGAATGAAATGTAAGTATAGTGACAATTAGTTTTGCATACCATCGCCTAGATTTAGAGTTCTGCGTTAGCCGTCAAAAGCAGCGTTAAGGGCTCCTAACGCTGCTTTTTATCGCCCGCTGGTATTTAGAGTCAGTCAGGGAAGGGTCTAACGCTCACTTTCCAGCCGCGACTTTTCCATACCGCAGATCCCCTTACACAATTGCGTATCCTATCTTTTCAATGGGATCTTCCTAAAGCCGGTATTTAGAGTCTTGGCTGAAGTGAGCGTTAGAACTCTAACGACAAGACTCCAGCCGCAGAAAAAAGTCAGGAGTTAAGAGCTTTATGGGCTAACGCCGGTTTAATAAATGTATTAACCCCTAAACCGCCTCACTCCCGCCTCGCAAACCCTATAATAAATAGTATTAACCCCTAATCTGCCCTCCCTAACATCGGCGACACCTAACTTCAAGTATTAACCCCTAATCTGCCGACCGGACCTCACCGCTACTATAATAAATGTATTAACCCCTAAAGCTAAGTCTAACCCTAACCCTAACACCCCCCTAAGTTAAATATAATTTAAATCTAACAAAATAAATTATTTCTTATTAAATAAATTAATCCTATTTAACCCCTTAATGACCACAATGTACCATGTATGTCACTGTTCATTAAGGGTTTTTTTCAGGACATAATAGCACAAGTCTAGCAAGAACACACTATTAATGCACTCCCTCTAGCAGGCTTTGTGGAATAGAGCAGTCTCAACGCTGGTGGCAAGACCGCGCTATAAAACAATCAAGTCCCAAAAAAAGGCCAGCGACATACAGGGTACATCGCTGGTCCTTAAGGGGTTAAAGCTAAATACTTACCTGTAAAATAAACCCTAATATAGCTACAATATAACGAATAATTATATTGTAGCTATTTTAGGATTTATATTTATTTTACAGGCAACTTTGTATTTATTGTAACCAGGTACAATAGCTATTAAATAGTTATTAACTATTTAATAGCTACCTAGTTAAAATAATTACAAAATTACCTGTAAAATAAATCCTAACCTAAGTTACAATTAAACCTAACACTACACTATCAATAAATTAATTTTATAAACTACCTACAATTACCTACAATTAAATCAACTAAACTAAATTACAAAAAAAACCAAACACTAAATTACAAAAAAAACAAACACTAAATTACAAAAAATAAAAAAAGATTACAAGAATTTTAAACTAATTACACCTACTCTAAGCCCCCTAAAAAAATAACAAAGCCCCCCAAAATAAAAAAATGCCCTACCCTATTCTAAAATAAAAAGTTAACAGCTCTATTACCGTACCAGCCCTTAAAAGGGCTTTTTGCGGGGCATGCCCCAAAGAAATTAGCTCTTTTGCCTGTAAAAAAAACCCCATACAATACCCCCCCCCAACATTACAACCCACCACCCACATACCCCTAATCTAAACCACCCAAACCCCCCTTAAAAAACCTAACACTAAGCCCCTGAAGATCTCCCTACCTTGTATTCACCCAGCCGGGTATCACCGATCCGTCCAGAAGAGGGTCCGAAGTCTTCATCCTATCCAGCAAGAAGAGGTACTCCAGAGGGTCCAAAGTCTTCATCCAGGCGGCATCTTCTATCTTCTTCCATCCGGAGCGGAGTGGGTACATCTTGAAACAGCCGACGCGGAGCCATCCTTCCTCACCGACGGACTAACGACGAATTAAGGTTCCTTTAAATGACGTCATCCAAGATGGCGTCCCACGAATTCCGATTGGCTGATAGGATTCTATCAGCCAATCGGAATTAAGTTAGGAAAAATCTGATTAGCTGATTGAATCAGCCAATCAGATTGAAGTTCAATCCAATTGGCTGATTGGATCAGCCAATCAGATTGAGCTCGCATTCTATTGGCTGTTCCGATCAGCCAATAGAATGCAAGCTCAATCTGATTGGCTGATCCAATCAGCCAATCGGATTGAACTTCAATCTGATTGGCTGATTCAATCAGCCAATCAGATTTTTCCTACCTTAATTCCGATTGGCTGATAGAATCATGGATTCTACGGGGTTCCCACTAAGTTTTTTATATGTTACCTCATCTCCCAATAGTCTATTTGCTTCATTTAGGTAGTGCACAGTGTCCATTACAACCACTCCCCCTCCTTTGTCAGCTTGTTTAATCATTATGTCTTTGTTCTCTTTTAGATCTTTTAAAACCAAATTTTCTTTTTTGGTTAGATTCCACTTTATGTCTTTTTTATCATCTAATCTCTCAATATCTTCTTTTACCTTTTTTTCGAATATTTCTATTGTACTTCCTTTTTCATGTGTGGGGTTGAAGTCAGATTTTTGTTTGAGATTGGTATGGATATAAGTAGATGTATAGTTTATTTTGTTTTCTAAAGGATTTTTCAAAAAATATTTTTTAAGTGCTAGTTTCCTTGTAAACTGGTTGACATGAATTAGAGTCTCAAATTTATTGATTTTACAGGTTGGTGCGAAGGATAGTCCTTTGCTTAATACTGATTTCTGTTCATTGTTAAGAGTTACTTTACTAAGATTAAAAATACCCTTTGGTTCTATTTGGATTTTTTCGTGGCTTTCTTTGGTTCTGTCCCCTCTTCCTCTGTGTCCTCTAGCCTTCTTTTGCCTTTTGGAGGGTCGTGGGTTTGGCTTGGGCCTTCTTCTAAAAAAGACAACTTTGAACTGTGTGTTTTAGTGGGAACTGTTGGTGTTCTGTGATCTTCATTTTCGTGAGTTAATGCACTATATCTGTTAGCAGTATCTATATTCCTTTCTGTCTGGTAGTTATGTGATTCTTTGTGTCTAGGTGAATGTGTTTTCCTCTGGTGGTTTATTGGTGTCTCCCAATCTTTTTGTTCTGTGTGTTGGTATCTCCAGTTAGTGTGCATATTGTCCTCATTATGTCTATTTCTCATATCCCTGTGGTTTGTTGGTGTTTCCCAGTCTTTTTGTTCTATGTGTTGGTCTCTCCAGTTGGTGTGCATATTATCATTGTGTCTATTGCTCATATCTCTGTGTTTTTCAAAGTGCCTGTTGTTGTGATTATGTGAATTTTTATTTGAATCTCTCTCATTTCTATAATTATCATTTCTATAATGATCAATATTGTGATATTGATAGTCTTGTTGATTATCAATGGAATGTCTATAGTTCTGGTGTGTAGAGAAATGTCTTTGTTCTCTATTTTTCGTATCTTGGTTTCTATTGTGATTATAATTGTGCCTCCAGTGTCCTTGGTTTCTATATTCGTAGTTGTTTCTATATTCATAATTTTGTGGTTTGTGATCTCTGTAATGATTATAGTAGCCATCTGTGCCATGTTGTCTATTGAAATTGTTCCTATTGTTTCTACTATAATCGTTGTAATATTTATCATAGTTGTTTGTATATTGTCTTTCATTAGGATTCCTATTTTGCATAGTGTTTCTATTTGTGATTCTTTCTCTGTGGTCATTTAGTGAAGTGTGGTATGGTGTATTGTTTGTGGGTTCTAGATCATTAGTTTGTTTTCTACTGCTAAATAGGTGTTTATGACTCTCTAGTTTAGCTTCAGAGTCTTGATTTTCTATTCCCTTATAGTCATTTAAATCTCTATTGAATTTCCTCCATTTTACTTCAAGAATATCTTTATTTAAATCACCCAATCTTTTTGCTATTTCTTGTTGTTTTGAGTTTAATGTGTCGTTTAATGTGGTTTTGTCAAGTATTTCTTTGCAATTTTGGATTTTTATCCCTAAGTCTTGAGTGGTGGCTTCTCTAGATTTTATAATCACATTTACAAGTTTACTGGATGCTGTTTCTAGAATATCATACCACTCTTTTTGGTGTTCTTCATTAAGTTCAAAAGTACAGTCTTTTTTAAGTCTAAGTCCCCTGGGGACCATGTTTTCTTTAATATACTTCTTGAGAAAAGCTAATTCTAATTTTTGTTTGATTTCTTTAAATAGAATGTTTTCTAACTCACTTAATGTGTCTTTTTCGTTAATGGTGTCATTTTTATATTTATTGTATGTTGAATCCGATGGATCTATTTTATTGTGTATATCATCCAGTATGCTATCTCTAGTACCAAAAATATCCATTTGTGAGTTTCAATATTATGTTTTAGTTTTTGGATGATTAACTGTATCTGTGTGTATAATAGGTGGAAAATAACCAGTTTGGACAGTCAGGGGATAATTAGTAATGAGTTATAGGTAGTTTTAGACTGTCTAGCTGGTAGGGAATCTGGCACACCTGATGTAAACTTTATCCCAAAGTTTAAAAAGTTATAGATAGTCGTGGTAGGTGGCGCAAACCAAGATGCTGTTCCCTGTAGTACCTACTGTGAATGTGTGTGAAATTGTTGGTAAAATATAATTATATAGATATATTAATAAGTCCCAGTTCTATATTCTCATTTGAATAAATGGAGATCACAACTTGTCATATAATAAATAAGTTTCTTTATTCAAATCTGGTGAGCGACCCAATATTGGTAATGTTAAAAATATTAAATATTAAACAGAGAATTTGCAAATTCCTTAAAAATGACACCGGTGTCTATATGTGGAAATATTAAAAATTATAATAATATAAAATACAGATGATATTATTGAAATAGTTCAATCTTTGTTCTCACAGGTTTTGTTCCTCATAGGTTATGTATTCTAACAAATATTTGGATACATGAATAAAAACAATTTGATACATAAAACAATTGGTACAAAGGTAAAAAAAAACGTACTTTAGGTATAGTTCATAAGAGATACTTTGTATTCCGTTCAGATTTGTAATTACTGGTCCTATCTTAGGTTTCGATATATCATATGGTGAAGCACGGTTTTAAGCGATATCTGTCACACTGTATAATATGTGTACAAAACAGTACCTTGAAGTGTATCTGCTTGATACCACTTTATGAGGAAAATGCGGTTAAATAAACACCGCTAATCCAATGATTTATCTTACTTTGCTTTCAAATTTCTTCTTAAGCGTTTAAATCAAGCTGGCGGTTTATCTTATATGAGCCACTGGCGGTTAAATAAATGCCGCTTTGTGCCCTTTTTGTGGTTAATGATCCGTATCTTGAGACAATATTCGGGTAGGTGTTCAGGGTTTCACTTGTATGTGAGTATTTGTGCGGTACCTACGACCGCTCTGTTGACTTTTTATTTGTCGGTCAGTGACCGATCGAGATCCTTGGGGTTTCCAGGTATGATCTTGTTGCGGTTATGATCTAACCGTTTGATGGCGATTCTTAAGCTGCTCCGGTTATCTCTTTTGTGTCTTGTATGTCAGTCAGTGACTGTTCAAGGTGTTGCGGTTAGGGGGTGACCGTTTGGTGTTGATTCTTATGCCTCTCCGGTCTGTTGTTCTGGGCTCTTGGATGTCGGTCAGTGACCGATCAGGGTGCTGCAGAATTTAAAACTGTAGCTTTGAAGGTTTGAAGAAAGTTACTTCTGGTTACCAATGTAACTGTTTGTTGTTCAATGCGGTTAAATATGCGCCGCTGAGTGGGTACTTTTGTTTTCAAATGGGTATATCAGAAATTCCCATTTATTTGATAAGAGATAAGAAGTGGTCTTTTCGTTTCTCTCAGATCCGTGCAGGGGTACTCTGGTATCAACGCGTTTCGGCTGGACAGCCTTTTTCAAGATACCAGATGTGGGGATTCTAGGCTATTTAAAGCCTCAATGATTTAGCAATTAAATGACTAATTAGTGTTAAGATAAAAATAGATTGTAAAATACTGTATTGTCTATACCATCAGTATTCTTGGTCTTAGTAATAATGTAGTTCAATGACTCCATATCACGATAGATTATATATTTTTTTTTTTAAAAGTTAAATACTCTGTAGCGTATTTTCTAAACTAATAGTAGAATTCTTAACGTTTAATATACAGCCTGAAAATGGTCAAAAGAGAATATAGTTTAAATGGGTCTTATGAGTGGTTATGACAAAGTTTGTAAAATTGGATATTGAGTAGTTAGTCTATGGGCTGTAAATTTCAGAATAATAAGAGGTATGGTGTTTCTTAATAGAACAAATGAAATATGAAACTGAAGGATATATAAATACGTGTTTTTTCTCTAATAACGGTATGGTATGTTGTACCGATTATGGGGTTAAGTGTATTTGAACTGTGAGATCCAGTATGTGCGCTTGTTCAAATACTATATCTGTTTGTGTAGATATTATTATTATTAAACGGGGTTATAGTGTATTATGTTAGTTTACATTTCAAGTTGTGTGTCCTTGGACTGTAAAACTATATGATGATTTATTAGATATATATATTTTCTTATAGAAGTGTCATTGTATTTAATTAATGTGGTTTATTAGTGTGTTTTTGATTTTTATATAATTGCATTGAGGTCTAGTTCGCTATTAAGACCTTTTGGATGTAGAGTTTTCATTTTAAAAATCAATTCAGCTTCATGGTATAGTAACTTTTTTTCTATATTGCCTCCTCTACCATCAGGTTTGATTTTCTTAATTCCCCAAAATTTCAAGTCATTTGGGTTACCCTTATGGAATTCTTTGAAGTGGGCGTAAAGTCTGGTATTATCTTTTTCTTTTTCTATGCATCTGATATGTTCTCTTATTCGTTCTTTCAGTTTTCTCCCCGTTTGACCTAGGTATTGAAGCTTACATGAGCACTGAATTAAGTAGATTATATTAGTGTCGGTGCATCTTATGGTGTTATTAATCATCAGTTCTCTCTGGGTTACAGTAGATTTTACCATTTTAGTTTTAGTGCTAAATTTGCATGATTTGCATACATGACATGGAAAAAATCCTGCTATTTTTTCGTTATTAAGGTTGCATTGGTGAAAACCTGTTTTGGATTTAAATTCACTTGGCGCTAGGATATTCTTTAAATTAGTGGCCTTTCTGAATATAATGTCGGGGCGATGTTTTAGTCTTTTCCCTATTATAGGGTCACTTCTAGCAATGTGCCAGTGTTTCTTTACAATGTTTTCTATTTGTTTATGTTGGCTAGAAAATGATGTTATAAACGGAATGTCGTATGGGTCTTTTTCAGCCTTGTTTGTCATATTGCTGTCTTCTAATAGTGACTTCCTATCCATTTGTCTAACATGTTTGTTAGTTTCTAATAGTGGTTTAGGGTGGTATCCTTTTTCTAAAAATCTGTTGTGTAGGATTTCTGCTTGTGAGTCATAATCTGCTATGTGTGTGCAGTTTCTTCGAATTCTTGAGAATTGTCCTTTTGGTATATTCCTTTTCCATTTGTTGTGATGGCGGCTTTTAAAATCAATATAGCTATTAGCATCGACTTTTTTTAAAAAGGTAGTTGTAGTTATTTCATTATCTATTATAGATATTTCTATATCCAGAAAATTAATTTTTGTTTTGTTATATTCATATGTAAATATTAATCCGAAATCATTTGTGTTGAAATCTGAAATAAATTGTTCTAATAGTTCCTCATCGCCTTTCCAGATGATAAATATATCATCTATAAATCTTTTGTAGAGCACGAGATTCGCACCCCACGGAGTTTCTGACAAAAAGAGTTCTTCAAAGTGTCCTACGAACAGATTGGCGTAACTGGGTGCGAATCTCGTGCCCATGGCTGTACCCCTCTTTTGTAGATAATAATGCCCATTAAATGAAAAATAGTTGTTAGGGTTAGACTAGCTTTAGGGGTTAATACATTTATTATAGTAGCGGTGAGGTCCGGTCGGCAGATTAGGGGTTAATACTTGAAGATGTTAGGGAGGGCAGATTAGGGGTTAATAAAATTTATTATAGGGTTTGCGAGGCGGGAGTGAGGCGGTTTAGGGGTTAATACATTTATTATATTGGCAATCGGAAGATTAGGGGTTAATAAGTGTAGGTAAGGTAGCAGCGACGTTGGGGGGGCAGATTAGGGGTTAATAAATATAATGTAGGTGTCGGCGACGTTGGGGGCAGCAGATTAGGGGTTCATAGGGATAACGTAGGTTGCGGCGGTGTCCGGAGCGGCAGATTAGGGGTTAATAATATAATCCAGGTGTCAGCAATAGCGGGGGTGGCAGATTAGGGGTTAATAAGTGTAAGGTTAGGGGTGTTTAGACTCGGGGTTCATGTTAGGGTGTTAGGTGCAGACTTAGAAAGTGTTTCCCCATAGGAAACAATGGGGCTGCGTTAGGAGCTGAGCGCTGCTTTTTTGCAGGTGTTAGGTTTTTTTTCAGCTCAAACTGCCCCATTGTTTCCTATAGGGGAATCGTGCATGAGCACGTTTTTCAAGCTGGCCGCTACCGTACGCAACGCTGGTATTGAGAGTTGAAGTGGCGGTAAATTATGCCTCTACGCTCCCTTTTTGGAGCCTAACGCAGCCCTTCAGAGAACTCTAAATACCAGCGTTATTTAAAAGGTGCGGGGGGGGGGGAAACACGCGTAGCTAACGCACCCCTTTGGCCGCAAAACTCTAAATCTAGGTGTAAATCTTTTTGCTAGGATGCAACAAAAGCTGAATTTTAAATATCATTGATGTACACAATTTTGTAATTATAGACTATAATATCTTTAAAAATTAACTTGTTCAGCTGTTAGAGAATTTGTGCTAGCACTGCAGTTGCATATATGGGATAAGTTCCTGCTGATACAGGAAAGAGCTTTAAAGTGTAACAAACAAAAATATGCTGCTAGATATTGGCCTTTGCCTGTGTAGCTTGTATTTCCCGTCTAAAATTTTTCTTTTAATTTGGTGCTTCATATCACCCAGAACATTTATTCAAAATATTAAAGGGACAGTTTACACCAATTTTCATAAAACTGCATGTAATAGACACTACTATAAAGAATAATATGCACAGATACTGATATAATAATCCAGTATAAAACCTTTTAAAAACTTACTTAGAAGCTTCCAGTTTAGCACTTTTGATTATGTTGACTGGGACACTCCCCCTCCACCTTCCTTTGCATATGAAAAGACCCTTTACAGAAACAGGAGCAAGCTGGAGTTTGTAGACATCAGTATACTCCTAAAACGTTGGGGCTTGTTTAGGAGTCTGAAAATCAGCACAATGTTATTTTAAAAATAAGCAAAAATACTTTCAAACAAAACAAAAAAACAACAACTGTATGGGCTATATAAATGCATCATCTACAAAACATTTATGCAAAGAAAAATCTAGTGTATAATGTCTCTTTGAGGACTCTAGATATCAAGAGCCGAGTGAGTTACACAATGAAATCAAAACTGTCCTGTTGTGTTAATAAAAAGTTGTCAACAAAGAACTGCAGCTGTAAGTTGATTTATTGGTTTACTCACAGTTCCCCGGTCCTGTGTACTGCGGCTGGAATCCACACAGCTGGAATCCACACACCATTCGATGCAGCTTGCTTGAAAAGAATTCCTCCCAGTAAAGCTAAGCTGTCCTCAGATGGTGAAACCAGACCGCCGTATCCACACAGCACCCTCGGTCTGTTAGTCAGACTAAGTAGAACGTTCCCCTGTAAGGCCCTATACCCAACCCGTGCTCACCAATAGGCCACATTAATGTGTGCAACAATGGAGGAGGGTAAGGAGCACCGAGCCGGTAGGGTTAAAAAATATATATTTTATTGATTATAGTATAAAAACATAAGGGTAACATATACCCTAGGTAAAACCTTAGTACAGGATCTCGGAAACAAAAACAATGGCTGACATGTTTCGGCTTGTAGCCGTACTCGTAGCCTCTGTGTAATTTTTTTTTTTTCACATGCTAAACTTTAAAACCTTTCCTACTATCTGATTGGGTAGAGGACACACACCTTTTAACCTAATAACCAATCAAAATGTCGCTGTATGATAAGTTGCCTCCCAAAAAAGTCTGCAACACTTTATGTGGGAGTATGTACATATATATAGAGGAAACTCACCCTCTCCTAGCTCACGGGCAATAGTGAGAGATATTTGTTTAAATAATAAATGTGTACCACTTATACATTAAATTATGAGAAAATGGGTATATGATAGTGCTAATATACAAGATCCGGCAAACATACTACAGCCCTGCTCTATATCTATATGCGCTGCAATAATACCTAAACTACTTTGATATGTATATCCTCATACTGGGTATTTGCTAGACCATTTATTACAGGGATCAGTTGGTGACTAAATAGCTCAATAAAACTGTAAAATAATATGATACGGGACCTCTCACATGGATCCCTAAACATAAATCACCTTCCACTAGGTACAAACCACTCAAATTGTGGCCAAGAGTTACAACACTAATTGTGATATATAAGTGACCAAAATGCCCAAACGTAGAAAAATGTTCAGACCAATGAGTTATGACTCAGTGATCTCCCTTAGAACCCTTATGGATTATGGGGGGGGGGAGAAAAGGGGAAAAATGATAATTTTAGTGTTCAATTCACTACCAATCAAACTTGTTGATAATACATATTGAAAGGGAAGGGTATCGTGGTTACCAAACATTAATGAGGTCAAACTCAGAGTTTAGTCCCTCTGGGACCCTTGTCCTCAACCTAAATATCCAAAAGGCCTCCCTTTCCACCAACTTCCTTGACCTATTTACACCTGCTTTTACTTTTAGAACCCTTTCAATAAGGTTCCACCTGAAGTTCGTTATATCTTTATCATAGAACCTAGCAAAGTGATTAATGAGCAGAGTGGTAAGAGTACCTGCTCTAATGTCTTCTAAGTGCTCCTTTATTCTAACTCGTGCCTCACGTGTAGAGAGACCCACATATTGGAGTCCACACTGTATACAGGAAATTACATATATTATATGGGTGGATCGACAATTGAGGCAAGTTTTTATTTGGAATGTCTCTCCCGTAACCAGTGAGCTAAAGCTGTTGCCAGTAAACACTTTGGCACATGCTACACAAGTTGTGTGGTTACAGCGATGCATGCCATTAATTCTGAGCCAAGAGGAGTTGTCCTCAACTGTCGTTTTTAGCCTAGTTGGGGCCACTATGTTACCAACAGTCATCCCTCTCCTATAAGCGAATCTGACTCCTTTCTCCACTGTTTTTTGGAGGTCATCATCCGCTGCAATCAGAGGAAAATGTTTCCTGATGATACCACATATTTGGGAATATTGACAGGAATATTCTGTAATAAATAAAACTTTACTTGTGGAATCTCCTGTTCCCATATCATGCCATTTGCTAGACTGTTTATTGCGCCTGTCCAGGAGTCTATTTCTATCTATTGCTTTGACCAGTCTCCTTGCTTTCTGAATGGACGAATAGTTGTAACCTCTCTCCTTCAGTCTCTCTGACAGGTCATTTGCTTGATTTTCATACTCTGCTTCATTCGTACAGTTCCTTTTCAAGCGAATGAATTGACCCTTTGCCACCCCCTTGAAAACTCCTTGGGGGTGGCAACTAGAAGCATGAAAGAGAGAGTTGCCCTAGATAGGCTTACGGTAGACATTTGTTTCTATGCCACCATCTGGTATTCCACACAGCAAATTGACAATATAATAACTATACTCATTTTATTAGTGCTGTAGAGTTTATAAGCGCTTTACTTATAATAAATAGTAGAAAGCAGTAACAGTTACCAACTCATGCTTCATTTTGTTGGGGATGCTTGAGAGAATGATCAATTAAATAAAGGTATGATTTGCCTGTGTTGTGACCTAGATATCTGGAGATGTCATACGCTATTAATTGTTACTTTGTGACCATGCAACCTTTTTTTTTTTTGGTCATACTTTGTTGTTGTTGACCATGGAATAACCATTTTACTATAGAGGGACTGGGGAGTGATCAGTGAACATTTTTTGATCCCTTAGTGTCCATTATCTGACCTCTGAATAACTGGTGATCAGTGATTGACCCCTGAATAACCAGTCACCACTGAGTAACACGCATTACTAATGATCACTAACTGAGTGATCTGTAACTATTGAGTGACCACAGATTGACCTTTGACCACTGAGTAACCAGAGTGACTGGTCACTGGTTACCACTAAGTGACCATTGAGTGACCAGTGATCGGTGATACCTGAATGACCATTGAGTAACTGGTAACCATTGAGTGACTACTGAGTGACCACTGAGTGACCTTTTAACACTGATTGACCAGTGATACTTGAATGACCATTGATTAACTGGTAACCATTGAGTGACTACTGAGTGACCACTGAATGACCTTTTATCACTGAATGACCACTGAGTGACCTTTTACCACTGATTAACCACTGAGTGACTGGTGACAACTGAGTGACCTTTGACCACTGATTTACAACTATGTGACCACTGAGTGACTGGTGACCACTGAGGGACCGGTGGTAACTAAATGACCACTAAGTAATCAGTAACCATTAAGTGACCACAGAGTGAATTTGACCATTGTGAGACCAATAACCAATGAGTGAACAGTGACCACTGAGCAACTTTTGACCACTAAGTAACCACTAAGTGACAATTGAGTTACTGGTGACCACTGAGTGACCAGTGATAACTGAATGACTACTGAGTGACCGATAACCTTTGACTATGTCTACAGAATGACTGATATTTACTCAGTTATAATATAGTGACTAGTATTTACTTAGTGACCACTGAGTGAACATTGACCACTGAGTGACCCATAACCACTGAGTGGCTACTTAATAACTCAGTGACCCATAGCCAATGACTGACTGCTGCGTGACCAATGGCCACTGAGTGACCACATACCCCTTGAGTTTCTTACTTTTAAAATATTTATTGTTTTTTTAATCTATGTAAATAAAAGAGTATGTATCGGAAAGAATTCAGCGCTACAAAAAATACCAATGAGTAGTAGGTGATCTATTAAAATGTATCAGAGGTGTCAGTTATGTTGGTAACAGGCAGTCTCTATACGTCTCTGGATAATAGTGAGGAAAAGAGTCATGGATTATCAGGTGTAATGCAGAAAAAGACAATTGCAGTAATGATTATTTAGGAGTACAAGATCCTAGTAAATTTCACTTGTAGACACCCAAACTATATCCTAAATAGTCAATAGAAAAGATGGTAGTCAAACTGCAGCCAAGGACTCTGCACGACAAATGGTATTCTCTTACCAGAGGGTACCTCAATCATATGAGGTAATGTCTACGTGTGTGGTAAAGTTTCTCCGGTCTGTTATGGTTTCTCCTCCTTTCTTGGAAGAGCTCCTAGTGGATGTCCTCTGTGCGGACTTGTGTATGGTACTTTCCCTCTTTGGCGATTTCCTGATCCTTAGGGTTGTTGGCTTGGTGTCTCCCCGCAGTATGGTTGTTCAGTTCGGATCTTGGCTCTCACCGGATTCGATATAGTTTAAGCGAGGAGAAAAGAGAAATACATAGCGTGATACTGTATAGGTAAAAATTTATTAAATTCAGAACTCACATAGGAAATGCACTCACATAAAATGACCTCAATCAATATGAGGTAAGTCAAGATGTGTAGATATATTGTTATACACCTTATACAGGTGTTGCTTAGAGTAGATATTTCTTTCTTGTGGTTGAGTAGCTGAGGCGTAAGATCTGCTGATGAAGCAGGTCTCCAAAGTCTCTTAAAATGTCCCCAAGAAGTAAATAAGAGTCCTGTGGTGGTATTGGCACAGCACATCTATACAAAGTTAGTGTAACAAAAGTGCCAGGATTCTGATTGTTAATACACTCAGTCTGCTGCTGGGATAAACAAAGCAGCTGTTTGCTATAAAGTGCTGTGTGCTTGTAATGCTTAGACCACAGCGATTCTACCCCTATTTGGTAAATAGGAAAGAAAACAGCAGTAACTAAGAAAGGACTTGTGGAATAGGGGCATATGAGTATTATCAGCTCGGTGTACAATAGCTGTGGAATGTATACTATTTACGCGTGTCTGTATAGGGATGTGTAAACTGACAGTATTATTTTGTCAGAGTTCCTCCCTTCTAAAAGCCCGTGTGGCAACTAAATGTACCAAGCACTCTCAGTGTATGGAACGAGGAGTGCATATATAAAAAAAGGAAGTCGGTGACACTATATTACTTGTTAGGGTAATACAGTGAATGTAGCGTCAAGCGTTGTGTAAAGGCACTCAGACGTGCCACTGACAAGAGTCAGACAGAGTGTGCTGTTAGCAAATCTTAGATACGCCGCTGGGAAGGCATGTATGTGTAAAGTTCATGGAACAGCCGCTGAAGAAAAAAGAGAGCAAAGCCACACTCACTGAAATAATTCCTTACGCGTTTCGAAGCGTTAGAGGTGCTTCTTCATCAGAGGAAGTTGTGGCTTGCATAACGGAAATGGCTGTGTTTAAAGGGCTTGGAGTGGGCGTCTTTTTTCTCCTCAGCGTGATGACGTGAGGCGCGGCTGTTCAGTGTTGTCTGTGTAAGCGTGTGTTGTCATGGTAACAGTTGGAATTTTTTCCACGGGGCTGTCAGCGTAAAAAAATATATATATATTGAGGAGGGGAAGTGTTATTTGCTGATGGCAAGGAGAAGTATACCATAGAAATGCAAGTATGTTTTATTATCTAAAATAAAGTTGAACACTGGTAGTATAGCTCCTTTAGGGGATACCATTACGTACTTCCCTATCTTGAATAATCATTTGGTATTTGAACAGACTTATATTTTTGAAACAGGTATAATTTCTAATGGGACCTGGACCTGTCAGTGTTATATTGGCTGATAGGAGTCATTATTTAGATATCTCTTAAAAACCGGGTTGGAGGAGTGTTCTATTTGTTCTACAAACAAACTGGGATGCTCTGTAATGGGCTGGAGATTTCTAATATCTATATATGTACACTGAGCACAAGTAGTCATAGATATGTAAATGTATAAGTATAATATTTGGTACAAACTACATATTGAATTCTAGGTCCCCCCTGTTTAGTATTAAGATTATATTGAGGTGAAGGGCCTGAGTACTCCCATTCGTGGAAGGAGAAATTGATGTTCGAAATTATGTTACTATAGTCTTAATGGACATTTAAGTACTGCAACAAGTGCTGTGTCTTTTCTGTAACGTCCAGAAGGAACCAGTGTTGAAGGAAAATGGCTGGTGGTACACATTTTTAAGGTAATTTGCAACACAGTGGTGTTCAAGGGAAGCTGGTTAGAGGAAGGCTACTAGGTCTATATCTTCATTCATTCCTCCTGGGGTCATAGTGCCCATGTAATGTATCCAGTATGATTCTCTTTGTCTCAATTTTTGGAATCTGTCCCCTCCTCTAGCCGGGGCTAGAACATGTTCCAGGATGGTTCCTCTTAGGAGTGAGGGGTTTTTTTGATGGAAAAATTTGAAGTGTCTGGATAAACTATGATCTTTGTAGCCTTCTTCTATGTTCTTCAGATGCTCCAAAAGTCTAGTTTTGTAAGTCCTTTTGGTGCGACCGATATATTGAAGTTTACACGGGCATTCTAGTAAGTATACCACAAAACTGATCTTGCAGTTAGTAAGTCTATTAATATTACATTTTTTATGTGGAAATGTGTTGGACTGTATCGATTTCGTGGTTTTTTTTGGGTCATATGCGTGCTCACATCCTTTACAATTCAAGCGGTTACATTTAAAGAAGCCTTTGCTCTTTTCTGTTAGCCAATTTTCTCCAGACTTTTTTCTAATTTGGCTGGGGGCCAGCATTTGTTTAAAGTTCAGATTTTTTCTGAAGATTATTTTCGGTGCTGGTCCTATGGCATTCTTCAAAAATTTGTCCTGTTGTAATATTGGCCAAAACTTCCTTAGGATCTTTTTAATTTCCGGGGCGGCTTCATTGTATGTCGTGATCAAAGAGATCTTTTGTGGTTTGTCAGCACTGTTTTTATTTTGACCTTGTAGCAAATTTTTTCTTTCAAGTAATCTCACTTTGTTTCTAGAATTTTCAATTAGTTTCTTTGGATATTTCTTTTCAATGAATTTGGTTTGTAAAATTTCTGATTCTGTGTTGTAATCGTTTATTTTTGAGCAATTTCTGCGTACTCTCTGGAATTGTCCAAACGGGATGTTATTTATCCAAGGGCGATAATGGCCACTGTCTGCTCTCAGATAGCCATTGCAGTCAGTTTCTTTAGTGTATAGTTTTGTTAAGATCTTCTCGTTTTCATGAAATAAAACTAGGTCTAGATATTCAATACTTGTATTTGAGATTTTGGATGTGAATTTTAGATTGTAGATATTTGTGTTCAGATATTGGATGAATTCACTGCTAGTTTCTTCATCTCCTTCCCATAACAGACCGGAGAAACTTTACCACACACGTAGACATTACCTCATATGATTGAGGTACCCTCTGGTAAGAGAATACCATTTGTCGTGCAGAGTCCTTGGCTGCAGTTTGACTACCATCTTTTCTATTGACTATTTAGGATATAGTTTGGGTGTCTACAAGTGAAATTTACTAGGATCTTGTACTCCTAAATAATCATTACTGCAATTGTCTTTTTCTGCATTACACCTGATAATCCATGACTCTTTTCCTCACTATTATCCAGAGACGTATAGAGACTGCCTGTTACCAACATAACTGACACCTCTGATACATTTTAATAGATCACCTACTGTGAGGATACAGTTTTGTTTTTAATAATATTATCAGTAAGTAATTGAAGTTTACCAGATAAAGGTTTTGTATGAATACACAATCTCCTTAATACCATTACTTAGATATAAGGTTCCTGTGTGTATTCAGTTTTAATGGTGGATTTAGTATTTAATGACACAACTATGATTCTCTGTAGTTGTGACTGACTCATATGAATTATTTATAGACAAAGATAATTTATATATTGAGATATGAATGTTATGAATGAACTTCTCAGAAAGTAGGTTAAGATTTGGAGATTCGATATAAGTAATAAGTTTGATATGACACATAATAGAAATTGAGCAGTGAAAGCTGACGATTTCCAAATATATAAACATAGGAATTTCAGTAATGCATTACCCTTTATAAAGTTGTCCTAGCATGCTTATATACTTTATCGATGGTGCACATACCTTGAATAAGTGAAATTAGTTTCAGATACAGCGTGTCTTACTTGGATATGGTGTTTAGTTCAATGTCTAAGGAGACAGGAGAGCAGCGTCTGATGCCTGCAGCGCGTGAGCAACTCCGGCGTGCTGCGCAGTGAATACTGAGAGTCGGAGGTGACGTCAGCAATAGTCTGAGCGTCCGTTTGAATACTGGTAACAAAGGGAGATGCAGCTTGACACAGGTGCAAAAGAATAAGTGAAATTGTTTTCCCATTCAACTTAGTAAATCAAGTTATAGCGAAAAGTTAAAGCCATCAAAATAAAGGCCAAAAAGTGAGCAAAGTTTTAGAAAGTGAGAGGTTGAAATTATCCTCCAATATTAAGGAATGCTCAAGGCTAATTATTCTTTAAGATATAAAGAGACAAGATGCTGTCTCAAAACACTCTTTAATAATCAAGCAATGTCTTATGGGTAAAGTGTGTTTAAATAGTCTACCTGAGGGGAGGAGAACTTGACTTAAAGGCACAGTGAAATGGTTGATGTTGACAGATCCCCCCATTCAAGAGGGCCTCCCAGCAGTCCGAGGGCCCGGCTTAAAGGGAAAGCGAACATGAAAGTCCTTCAGCAAGTCAGGTGCATTTAAATCACGGAGAGGGACTCAGGAATTTTCATCATCCCCATAGTCCTTCCAATGTACCAAGTATTCAAGGGTTCTTCTACGATACCTAGAATCCAAAATCCCATGTACTTCATAATCCAGTGGATCAGGTATAGGGAGAATGGAAAGATCAGAGGACGGAGGTGTTGTTCCCAGATAGGGTTTCACCAAGGACACATGGAACGAGGGATGTATTCTCATTGTGGCCGGTAATTTCAAAGTCACCGCATTGTCATTTATTACCCTGAGTATAGGGAAAGGTCCTATAAATTGATCAGCAAGTTTTTTACTGGGTACAGGTAACCTGATATTTTTAGTTGACAACCATACCATATCTCGGGGTTTATATACCGGAGATGGTATCCTCTTTTTATCATAGTATTTCTTCTGAGCTTCTTTGGCAGAGGCCAAATGATCTTGTAGTGTGTCCATAACTTCTTTCAATGTGTCAGTGTAGTTGGACACTGATGGAGAATGGGAAGAAGTTATAGTATTTGGATATGTTCGAGGATGAAAACCATAAGTTGCATAAAAGGGAGAGACTTTTGTTGAAGTATTGTTTGAATTATTATAGGCAAATTCCGCGCTTGGTAACCATTCTAACCAGTCATCCTGTTGAGATGAAATAAAACATCTCAAATACTGTTCAAGTGTCTGATTCAAACGTTCTGTTTGACCATTTGATTGGGGATGGAAAGCTGTCGTAAGTCTGAGTGTAATTTGTAAAGCTTTACATAAATATCTCCAAAATTTGGAAGTAAACTGACTTCCTCGATCAGTTACAATTGAAGCAGGTAAACCATGTAATTTAAATATTTGGCAGTGGTAGAAGCAGTTGGTATTCGTTTTAATGGGATGAAATGGGCCATCTTGGTTAAATGGTCCACTACAACCATTATGGTATTATGACCATTTGAAATTGGTAAATCTACAATAAAGTCAATTCCAATCATATCCCAAGGTTTCAAAGGTATTGGTAAAGGTGTTAAGAGACCATAGGGCTTATGATGTTCTTTCTTTTTCTTTGCACAAATGTCACAATTTATCACATAGGAATGAATGGTAGTTTTCATCTGGGGCCACCAGTATTCCCTACTTATTAGTTCAGCGGTTTTTTCAATGCCAGGATGTCCGGCTAAAGGGGAATCATGGTGTTGGTGGATAATCTGGTTCCTTAAAGTTGGTGGAACATAGATCAACCCATCTTTCATATATAATCCAGATTCAGTGTCTGGTGTACAAATAGGTGGAATTTGAGTATCCACGTTTTGTGCTTGATAAATATCAGATGTCTCTAGTATTGTTGCTGCAATGATTTTAGTTGGTGGAATTATATATGTATTAGTTTGAGACTCCTCAGTTGTCTCAAAAGAACGTGACAAAGCATCTGCTTTTTCATTTTTTGTTCCTGGAATATATGTTAGTTGGAAATTAAACCTGTCCAAGAAAAGGGCCCATCTCACCTGTCTTGATGACAGGGTTTTATTTTTCTTCAAATATTGAAGATTTTTATGATCTGTAAAAACTTGAAAAGGAATTACAGTCCCCTCCAAGAGATGACGCCAATGTTCCATTGCGGATTTCATGGCTAATAATTCCTTATCGCCTATTGAATAATTAGTTTCTGCAGTAGTTAACCGTCGTGAGTAATAAGCGATAGGATATAGTTGATTGTCATGTATATCTGGTTGCATTAATATTGCACCAATCCCAACATTTGAGGCATCCACCTCCAAGGTGTAAGGCAGATCTGGATCAGGGAGTCTCAAAATTGGTGCTGTAGTGAATTGTTGTTTCAAATTGTGAAAAGCACATTCAGCATTGGAATCCCAAACAAATCTTTGTTTTCCTGTCAATCTTGTTAGTGGCTGTACAATGGTAGAATAGTTATTGATAAACTTCCTATAGAAGTTTGAGAAACCTAGAAATCTTTGTAAGGATTTCAGGTTTGTAGGAATTTGCCAATTGATTATGGCTGTTACCTTTTCTTGGTCCATTTGTATGCCATTGGGAGAAATTATATATCCCAAAAATTTAATAGTGTCTTTATGGAACTGACATTTTTCCATCTTGGCGTATAATTGATGTTCACGAAGTGTTGAGAGAACCCATCTTACATGTTTTCTGTGGTCCTCTATAGATTTTGAATATATGAGGATATCATCTAGGTAAACAATTATGCACACATCCATAAGTTCTTTAAAGATCTCATTTATAAAGAACTGGAATGTGGCAGGGGCGTTTGTCAAACCAAATGGCATAACATTATATTGGAATAGGCCATATCTTGTTTTGAATGCTGTCTTCCACTCATCACCGGATTTCATACGTATTAGATTGTATGCACCTTTTAAATCTAACTTGGTGAAGATGTTTGCACCTGTTAGTCGTTCAATTATTTCCGGGATGAGTGGTAACGGATATCTGTTTTTTATCGTGACTGCGTTTAGGGCACGATAATCAATTATGGGTCTAAGTGTACCATCTTTGTTTGTAACAAAAAAAATGGAAGATGCAACAGGTGATGAAGATGGGGTTATAAAACCCTTTCTTAGGTTCTCATCTAGATATTCTCTTAGATGTTTTAATTCTTTTTGTGAAAGGGGAAAAATTTTCCCTGATGGTATCTCTATCCCTGGTTTAGTGTCAATTGGGCAATCAAAATGCCTATGAGGTGGGAGAGTTTCAGCATTCTTAAGATTAAAAACATCATTGAAATCATGATATTCTTGAGGTAATGTGGAACTTATATGTGCGATATTGACATATGGGAAACATGTTTTTTGACAGTATTGTGATGTGAAAGTGATTTTATTTTGTGACCAATCTATGGTTGGATTATGTTTTTGTAACCAGGGTATACCTAGTACTATAGGGTGAATTGAAGTGGGAATAATGTCAAATGTTAGAAACTCTTTGTGCCCATCAGGTGTGATGGTTAATAAGGGTATTGTATGGTGTGTGATAGGACCCTTTAAAATTTGAGAACCGTCAATTACCCTAACAAAAACAGGAGAAGATTTCTGCAGTATTGGTATTTTATTTTGTTTAACTAAAGATTCAACAAGAAATAAGCCTTCAGCTCCAGAATCAATAATGGCTTCGTTCTGTAGTTGTTGGCTGTCCCACTGTAAAGACAATATTAATGATAGGTAGGGTATATTTTTAGATTTTTCACATGAACAATTATTTAATAACTTACCCTTCTTTTGACGGGAAAGTATAGGACATGTGGAAACATCATGGTCTTTATTTCCGCAGTAAAGGCAGAGATTGCCTAATCTTCTTCTTTGTTTTTCTTCTAAACTTAGAGGACCACGTATGGTACCTATTTCCATTGGTATGGAATTTATTTGGGTCTTTTCTTGATAAGATTGAAAATTTCTTTTGGGAGTACTTTCAAAGAAATGTTTTTCAGTCTTCCTTTCCCGGTACCTTCTATCCATAGCAATACATAACTTAATCAAAGCATCCAAACTTTCAGGAAAATCCACTCTAGATAATTCATCCTTCAAGTGTTCTGACAAACCTAGGCGAAATTGATTTTTCAGACTTACTGTATTCCACTCTGAGTCTGTTGCCCATAGTTGAAAATCTGAAATGTAATCTTCCACGGGCCTTTTTCCCTGTTTAAGGGATCTTAATCTATTTTCTGCAGTTTGTTGCTTATTAATGTCATCGTATAGTATTGCCATAGTTTGGAAGAAATTCTCAAGAGAATTTAAAATAGGATCTTCTGACTCTAGGAATCTATCTGCCCATGCTCTGGGTTCTCCAGTTAGGTAGGATATTGCTGTAAATACTTTAATCTTTTCTGATCTGTAGGTTCGTGGTTTTAAGGTAAAAAGTAATAAACATGCATTTTTATATTCACGAAATTTCGTGCGATCACCAGAAAAAGGAGTTGGGGGATTAACCTGTGGTTCAGGTGTCTCATTAGTTTTTTGACTAATAAATTCATTTATTACTTGCTTAAGACTACTATTTTCATTTTTCAATTCGGTTAGTCCTTGTGCCAATATTTCCACCTTTTGATTTAGTGTGGTGATCTGATTAGCCATTTCAATAGGATCCATGTTGTACCTAGAAATATGTGTGTGAATTTAAATATATTTTTAAGGCTTGATTATTCTGTGAGGATACAGTTTTGTTTTTAATAATATTATCAGTAAGTAATTGAAGTTTACCAGATAAAGGTTTTGTATGAATACACAATCTCCTTAATACCATTACTTAGATATAAGGTTCCTGTGTGTATTCAGTTTTAATGGTGGATTTAATATTTAATGACACAACTATGATTCTCTGTAGTTGTGACTGACTCATATGAATTATTTATAGACAAAGATAATTTATATATTGAGATATGAATGTTATGAATGAACTTCTCAGAAAGTAGGTTAAGATTTGGAGATTCGATATAAGTAATAAGTTTGATATGACACATAATAGAAATTGAGCAGTGAAAGCTGACGATTTCCAAATATATAAACACAGGAATTTCAGTAATGCATTACCCTTTATAAAGTTGTCCTAGCATGCTTATATACTTTATCGATGGTGCACATACCTTGAATAAGTGAAATTAGTTTCAGATACAGCGTGTCTTACTTGGATATGGTGTTTAGTTCAATGTCTAAGGAGACAGGAGAGCAGCGTCTGATGCCTGCAGCGTGTGAGCAACTCCGGCGTGCTGCGCAGTGAATACTGAGAGTCGGAGGTGACGTCAGCAATAGTCTGAGCATCCGTTTGAATACTGGTAACGAAGGGAGATGCAGCTTGATACAGGTGCAAAAGAATAAGTGAAATTGTTTTCCCATTCAACTTAGTAAATCAAGTTATAGCGAAAAGTTAAAGCCATCAAAATAAAGGCCAAAAAGTGAGCAAAGTTTTAGAAAGTGAGAGGTTGAAATTATCCTCCAATATTAAGGAATGCTCAAGGCTAATTATTCTTTAAGCTATAAAGAGACAAGATGCTGTCTCAAAACACTCTTTAATAATCAAGCAATGTCTTATGGGTAAAGTGTGTTTAAATAGTCTACCTGAGGGGAGGAGAACTTGACTTAAAGGCACAGTGAAATGGTTGATGTTGACACCTACTACTCATTGGTATTTTTTTTAGCGCTGAATTCTTTCCGATACATACTCTTTTATTTACATTTCTCACAGTGTCAGGGGTACATTGAATCGTATATTCAAGCTGCTCAATACCCACACCTATTCAGTCCCACGAGTGAGTAGGGAATATATACATCCCACATTCCTCATACTCCTTAAACAGACACCGCAATCTATTAGTATCAATTACTATAGGCACCTTAGTAGGTTACATCGGTTTTTGTTTGGTGGTAAAACTGAGCGCTGGTAACATCTCTTGATTTTTTTAATCTATATTGACAATTCAAGTAGTCATGTTATAGAAAATGGGCCTTTGACGCATAGCCACAATTTTTGTAAAAATATTAAAATATTTATAATTTTAATAATGATATATATATATGTGTGTATATATATACAGTATATATATATATATTTATTTATTTATTTTTTGCATTTATAAAATATATTTATATATATATAAATAAATAAATGTAATATAGAATATAACTATATACATAGTGTTGGAAGGCCCTACACTGCAGAAAAAATAAAAATAAAGGGAGAAGGAGGGATGGAGAGCTACACAACTGAAAAAAGGTAGAGTGGGAGGGGTTGGGCGCTAGACAAAGATCGCTGGAGGGGGGAAGTGGGGGGACCACTACACTACAAAAAACGTTTTTTTAAAAAAAAAAAATTTTCTAAAAATATGTATTTTATAGGTATTGCAGACAGCTGCCAGTACTAAATATGGCTGCAAGTAGTGGGAGAGGGAGGTTAGAGAGCTATTTGGGGGGATCATGGAAGTGGGAGGGTTAAGGAAGATCACTACACTGCAGAATTTTTTATTATAAAAAATAATAATTAAAAACAAAACTAAACTAAACTGCCTACTGGTAGACTGTCTGCCAGTACCTAAGATGGTGGTGACCAGTGTGTGGGGGGGGGGGGGTGAGGGAGGGAGGGAAGAGCTGTTTGGGAGGGATCAGGGGGTGGGAGGTGTCCGGGTCATCTTTACACTAAAGCTAAAATTAAAGGGGCCATATACTATAAAATAGTTTTTCCCTTAATGTGTTTTCAATTACTTTTTTTTATCAGCTGCAGAGTATAAAATGTATGAGATTTGCTTTTTTAAGGCTTATTTGTGTATATGAATTAGCTGATTTTGTGTTTTGAAGCCACGGCCTAATAAAATGGGTTGAGCTTATAGGTATAATCAGATCTCATTACTTTATTACATTGTGTAGATATACCTGCTTCTTTATCTTATATCTATCCGTAAACCAATCACCAATACTTGGAGAGAACAATGGAAAATTAACATTTGATTACCTTATCTCTTCTATAACCCACTGGGAGTGTAATTTCTTCTGCTGGCTGTGTTAACACAGCTTGGCCTTGAGGCCAAACACTTTCAGGATGGGTGGGAATAGCACAGGCTAAATAAACTAATTGAAATGCCAATATAAGGTTAATGAAAACACTAGGAAACAATTTAATACACTCCAGCAGGTAAAGTGGATCATTTTTGAGTAAACTGTCCCTTTAACCTTAGAGGACAGGTAAAAAAAAAATCTATTTCTTCTAAGTTCTTCTCTGAAATTTATGGTAGTGAAGGTGTTAATTATTTTAGCGTAAAGTGCAATTTAACTTGCATGCAAATTATAGCTCTCCACTTGTAATCTGGTCCTATATGAGAGGGAGGTACAGAGATGTGTCTGCCTGCATAGACCGGGATATAAGGACAACGGGGGTTTATAACACTCATAAGTAATGAGGAGCTACACTTTATTAGTTAACAATAACCTAAATAAACAACTGAATAAAATACATTTTTTACCAAAAGAATATTAAGATTATTTATATTTTAATTATCACTTGCAGTAGAAAAAATACACAATTAAAAAGCAAACAGAAAGCCATAAAAACTATCATTATGTGCAGGAACTGATGCCAGTCAGCCTACAATAAATGTCTGCTGCATATGTGGCTGAGAAAAAAACAAAACACGGAACATGTGCAATTTTAAATAGCTAACTGAAACAAATTAAATGTGCACTACTAAACTGTCATACAAGAAAACAGCTAACTGGGCAGGAAGAAAAATGTTTGGGTGGAGCTTGGTGGCCATTTTCAGTTGCTAACAAACAATAATTATTTAAAAGTTTCACATACTTATAGATATGGAACCTGTTGCAAGATGCTTATCTAGTATTTAACAATAAGTAATAAAGTATAAGTATTTGATCTAGAGTCTAGGCTGTCCCTTTAAGTGCCAGATGTGCTGCTTACTCTCTGGCAGACAAAAGGTTAATTGACAAATTCTTCTATTACTACTGTACACTGCCATCACAGCATAGACCAGTCCTTAGGGTGCACAGCTCAGTAAGCATGCCCAGGTTTCAGGAAGGGGAGAATGAAGTTTGTGACCTCAGTCAGTGACCAGAAAAGGGCACTGCCCTGAGCACAACAGACAACAACTCCCCCCTCAGAGGAGGACGCTTGTTATCTGCTGCTAGTTACAGAATCATGGGGCTTATAACAGCTGCTAGGGAAGGGGACCTTTGTGACATCACTCAATGATGATTAAAACTGCTGTGCTACACCTAGAAGGGGCTCTTACTCTTCTTATGCATGGCATGGGGCTTTTTTTTGACAGCAGACAGTGATCGGCACCTTGGCAACATCTTTAAGGGGTCATGAAGGCCCCAGTTATGGGCTTGGTGCTCATAAAGGGCACTTATTTTGCTTTGCTCCCACCCAGAAGCAAAGCTTTATATTCAGAAAGCTGGGTGAACAGAAAGATGGTGACATCTGCCACTTCCTGCCAAATGGGCAGTTTTTAGCCACTGTGAATTGTTGCTCCTTTCTTGAAAGGCTTTAGCATATCCTCCCTGGTGGTTTAGTGGTCAGATTTGGTTCTTGTCCTCTGCTGCTAGCCAGGGAATCGTGTGGCTTATAACAGGTGCTAGGGATGGGAACCTTTATGACATCACTCAGTGATGATAAAAAAATGCTCAGTTCCAGCTAGAGAAAACTGCTATGCTACACCTAGAAGGGACTCTTTGCCCTTGTTAGCATGCTAACAGCAGGGGATGTGGCTTTTTGACAGCAGACAGGGAATGGCACCTTGATGATATCTGTCAGGGGTCATAAAAGCACCAGTTATGGACTTGGTAGGCTGCTATGCTGCTCGTAAAGGCTGCTATGCACCCCCACACAGTTTGAAACAGAGCTGGGTGAACAGGAAGATGATGATATCTGTCAGTCCAAATAGTAAATTTTTAGCCACTATGAACTTGTTGCTTCTTTTGTGAAAGGGCCCCAGCATTTAATCCCTGGTGGTTTAGTGGTTTGGATTTGGTGCTTTCATGGCCTGAGTTTTGACAAGGGTTTCCACCTTTTACCCGGCTAATTCCTGGAGGCTTTTGAGGGGTAGGGCATGGGGTAAGGTTTGTGGGTGTGGTTTCACAAATTCATGCTAAAATATCTAATTTTGTAATATTTGTTATGATGTTAAACATTTGTGTTTGAAGTAACTTGTAATTGTTTTTATTTTGTACATACTAAACTTTAAACAATACAAAAGGTTGCTAACTTGCAATTGCGGACAGTCATTGAAAATCAATTCTTAAAGGGACAGCAAACTAAACATTGCAGTAATTGCACATCTATACTTGCATGCATAGTTATTAAAGCTGAATTTCAAGTAATTTTAACTTTACTTGCAATTACTATGCAATCAGAGATTTGTATTTACTGTAATGTGCATTTTTTTTAGTTTACGGTCACTGTGAGAGCATTACTTTCATATAGATTCACCAATAGTATTAATACTTTATTATTATATTTAAATTAAGAATTGTATAGTAAAAGTTATTCAAGTCATTATCATAAGTACTTAGAGAAAAAAATGTATAAACATATATTCATACAAAGTGTAAAATAACCAGCAATAAAAAAGAGTGCAATTATTACACACACTGAAAATAACTTATCCACGGAGAGGTTATTGAAGCATTAACCCTGTATGACAGATTGACTGACAAGTGACATGTCCACCCAGCGAAAGGGTGCTCTGCTTTAACTTATCAGATGAGAACTCCAGCTTCAAGCTCTGCCTCCGTCCTCTGTAGTCTGCATGTCAGTCACTTACAAGCTACAGACTAACATGTAGGCGCGACGGTTGTAAAAACTATTATGCGGCAGTCTCAGATTTCCTGACAATGAAACTTCCTGCACAGGTTTGCGCAACACACACAAAAATCGCTATAACAAAGAACTGCAGTACCCTCCTGTGCCGTGTGTGCTAGAATGGAAAGAAGTGTGCGTGGACACACAAATTCATCTACCACTGGACCCTTCTGTCAGTATATGGCCGGGTTATAACACAATATATTTAATAATTATCCTTTAAGCTAAACCCCAATAAGATATGCATATACCAAAAACCATAAAATTAATATAAATGCCTGAATTCTTTTTATTAGTTAATATTTATAGACACATTGAAATATAATTGAAGGAACCAGAATATGAATCAATACTATACACGTTTAAAACTATTAAAATATGCTATGCAAAGCTCATAAAATTTACCTTTACAACTAGCCTTATTCACAATTGAATTTCATTCAATTAGCATAATGAGATTCCAAGATATTAGCTATTAACACTTAAACAGTACAATCCGCTATATAGCCACAATTGGTTCTAATACAATTCTAATTAGGACACTAAAAGTATATATATTCTTAATGTAAACAGTCACTTTAAATGCCCATTTATTTAAGCTGAAATAAATTCTTAGTTACTTATAAATTAAAACCAATTCTAAGATATATATATCTATATTTTGCAAAGATAAATTACTTAGCATACAAAAGACAAACTTAACACTATACAGGACTATGAAACACTAGTTTTAAAATACAATTTATTTCTTTAAATCTGCTACCTACAGCAACAATGGATGTTTGTTTTAAATATTTAGCATACAAAAAGGCAATCTTAAAACTATTCAGGACTATGAATATAATTCTAAAATATAAATATGCTCTTTAAATGTATCAGTTGTAATTTAACTGCAGTGACTATGCATATATTTTGTTTTAAACATTTACCTGTAATTAACAACCTTTGTATACTTTACCCAAAATGATATCCAGCTTTAAAACTTATTTGTCCCATCTCATATGAAAATAAGTGTATTTGCAATGGATAAGAAAAAGTATGGCCCACTTTGCTTATAGTTTGACTGTGTCCCACGCAACAGCTTTCAGTCAGTTTAGCAAAATCATCATCAGCCTCCTCTTTTCATCTTGCATTCCAGCTTATATTGTCTAATCATAGGTGAGAAAAATGGTAGGCCCTTCGGAAACCTTGTCCCTTCTTATTGGTTCATTTTGGAAATGTATGGTTGCTAGGGAAATGCATCTTTGTTAACAACCAATTGTCTTTTGGCTGTAAGTCTCTCATCACAACACCAGGGGGCAACATGACAAACAAACAGCAATACAGTCCTAACATTCATTTACTGCTAATCCAGATATCTCCCTATATAATGATTATTTAACAATACTATAACATTGCATTAATAAATTTATCTTGTCAGCATTTATATTTCATTTAGCATAACAGAAAATTTACAATTTGATATCAAACATCAATATTTTATAGTCATATCACATCAAAGTAATTCCTATACATTCATTATATTATATTTTTAAGAGATGTATTTAAATTTCTAATGCATATTTGAAGCATGACAATACCAAATGTAGATCTGAAATAAAAATAATAGCGTTATTAATTTTTATGTTAAAATAGAAAATATCCACATGTCTGTATTTCACTTAAAATGTATAAAACTAAACCATATTTTCTATGAAACAATTTAAGGATTATAATATCTTCATCCTGGATTCAATTTCTTTCTTCAGCCATCCGCTCAACATCACATACATGCTTCGAGGTCAGCAAATACAGGTGGTTTTCACACAATTATATCTACATTGGATTATTATTCCATACAGATTAATAGTTCATATCTGTATGTTTGTTTGTTTTTTACTTGTATAAAACACATAGGATATTATTTGAAATGCCAATTATCTGTGTACTTACTAGATGCCTGAAATGAAAGAAATAATTGTTAGAAATGTTAAACATTCATATATCTATTTGCAATATTTATCTAATATGAATGTTATTTGTCTCTGCCTGGTCACTTTCATTGTCTAGAATTTATGGATTCAAACACAGCATGGGCATATGCCTGTGTAAGATGTGTACACAGCTCACAGGGGATCATTTAACAGGTATTTGTAAAAAGCTATAATTTCTTGAACATGTTTGTAGCTTCATCCATTTCTCAGACATTGTGTCTATGTAACACTGTATGAGGTTATCTATCCGACAATCCTGTTTTCAGATGTTCTGTTAATCAAGAAAGTGAGATTTCCTGTTTGATCCAAGATTTATAACACATAAAAATATAAATGGTTTCAGAGTAGAAAGAAGGATTTTAACTTCACACCTCAGTGGGATATCTTTTGGAAACAATCCTTTGTTCTCAGATGTGGAATACATAGAATATACAGATGACTATCTCTTGAGGCAATCTGTCTTTTCTATGAAATGGTTCAATGGTCCTATCCTATATCAAGCTATAAACCTCTGCTCTTCCTCAAGATAAATTTGACAACATTTCTTTTTAAGTGACTTTGTGACCCATCCTGTGTAATCAACAGAATTGGGGGAGGATTGAAGTTTGGTCAGTCAAAGCATTTAATGTCTTATAAATGAATGAATCATTTGGTGCTGATAGCCAAATATATAATAATATATATATTAATCTTCACATATACCTTGACACTTCCATACTGTACACTGCCATCACAAGAGACTAAGTATACTTACATGATACCTGTGTATGCTCACCTTGCTCCAGAGACCAAGCATACGTACCTTATACCTGCATATGCTTACCTTGCTCCAAAAACCAAGCATACTTACTTGATACCTGTGTATGTATTGAAAAGCCAAGAAGACTAACTTGATACCTGTGTGTGCTTACCTTGTTCCTGAAGCTGTACCTATCTGGTATCCTGTGACTGTCTCACCAACAGTAACCGCTGAGTATTCTGTGCCTGCTGAGAAACCTGTGTCTACCATACCAGTGACAGCCTACCTCAAACCAGCTGTGCCTGCTGTACCTATCTGGTATCCTGTGACTGTCTCACCAACAGTAACCGCTGGGTATTCTGTGCCTGCTGAGAAACCTGTGTCTACCATACCAGTGAGTGACAGCCTACCTCAAACCAGCTGTGCCTGCTGTACCTATCTGGTATCCTGTGACAGTCTCATCAACAGTACCCGCTGGGTATCCTGTGCCTGCTGAGAAACCTGTTTCTACCATACCAGTAACAGCCTTCCTCAAACCAGCTGTGCTTGCTGTATCTATCTGGTATCCTGTGACAGTTTTACCAACAGTACTCTCTGGGTATCCTGTACCTGCTGAGAAACGTTTGTCTACCATACCAGTAACAGCCTTCCTCAAAACAGCTGTGCCTGCTTTACCTATCTGGTATCCTGTGACAGTCTCATCAACAGTACCCGCTGGGTATTCTGTGCCTGCTGTACCTTTCTGCTATCCCATGACAGTTTTACCAACAGTACCCACTGGGTATCCTGGGACTGTTGAGAAACCTGTGTCTACCATACCAGTGACAGCCTACCTCAAGACAGCTGTTCCTTCTATACCTATTTGGTATCATGTGACTGTTTCACCAACAGTACCCGCTGGGTATTCTGTGCCTGCTGAGAAACCTATATCTGCTTTCCTATCACTAGCCGTGCCTAATGTACCTACCAGATATTCTGTGACAACCTTACCCTTTACTGTTAAATTTAAGCAACAGTGACTATTTGACTTAATTACTGCAAACTACCTAAAATATTCTGAACATTGTATTGGACTTTAGTGTTTTGCATAAGGTCTATGTGAAATGTTGTTGTTTCTGTGATCTTCAATCTGAACTACCAACTGTTCTTTTGTTTATCAATCAGTAAATCTTTAAAAAAGAATTCAATGTTCTGTGTATCTGTTCCTGCATTCTGAATTCCACACACCCTAACCCCCTCACACTTTGTAATGCTAGTTTGTGATCAAAGTATGACCTTTGTGACCTCAGTCAGTGATCAGAAAAGCTCACTGCCCTGAGCACAACAAATAGCACCCCCGCCCCCAGAGGAGGACACTTGTCCTCTGCTGCTAGTCACTGAATGATGTGGCTTATAACAGCTGCTGGGGATGGGGACCTTTGTGACATCACTCAGTTATTATAAAAAGGCTCAGCTCTGGCCAGAGAAAACTGTTGCTGTGCTACACCTAGAAGGGACTCCTGCTCTTCTTATGCATGGCAACACCAGGGGATGGGGCTTTTTGACAGCAGACAGTGATTGGCACCTTGATAACATCTGTCAGGGGTCATAAAACCCCCAATTATAGGCTTGGTAAGCTGCCATGATGCTCGTAAAGGGCACTCATTTTTGCTTTGTCCCCATCAAGAAGCAAAGCTTTATATTCAGAAAGCCAGTCTTAAACAGAGCTGGGTGAACGGGAAGATAGTGACATTTGCCAGTTGCCACCAAATGGTTAGTTTTTAGCCACTGTGAATTGTTGCTCCTTTCTCGAAAAGGCTTCAGCATATCCTCCCTGGTGGTATAGTGGTTTGGATTTGGTGCTTGTCCTCTGCTGTGGCTTATAGGTGCTGGGGGCAACCTTTGTGACATCACTTAGTGATGATAAAAAGGCTCAGCTCTGGCCAGAGAAAACTGCTGTGCTATACCTAGAAGGAACTCATGTCCTTCTTATGCATGGCAAAAGCAGGGGATGGGGCTTTTTGACAGCAGACAGTGATTGGCACCTTGATAATATCTGTGAGGGAGATGCAGCACATCATAGGGAGATTTTTATAGGTCCTTTATGTGGGTTTTCTTTACACAAATGAATACACAGTGCCAACAATTTCCTACTCCAGAGTAAAATATATGTCAGGGGTCATAAAAGCCCCAGTTATGGACTTGGTAAGCTACCATCTGCTCATAAAGGGCACTCATTTTGCTTCACCCCCCCCCCCACAGTTTGAAAAAGAGTTGTTGTGTAAAACAAAAGAGAGAAGTTCTTGTTCAGTGGCTACTCACCACCCTAGGAGCAACTCCAAAATATTCTTGCAGTTTATCAGTCTGATACCCTATCATGGAATCCCCATATGTATGTTTCATCCTTTCTGCGGGCTTCCTCAGTGAGGTCCAGTGTACATACAGGAATATGGCTACACATGACTGCTTGCTCACATCACCCGTTTGTATTTTTGTTTATTGTCTTGTTCAGCACATCTTACTTTTGTTATTCAACTGCTCACAATATAGGCACAGCCTCCTTTTTTATTTTCTCTTCCCGTTTCTTTTCTGTCTCTTCACTCTTTCTGTTGTCCATTCTCTTTCTCTCTGTTTTCATTACAGATTTAGAAAACATAACTCGTTAAATAGAAACTTGGGGCGCGATCAAATATACGGTGCAGGTTTCGGCGCAAGCGTGGAAACCTGCGCCGCCCGTAATCTCACATCGCACATCGGGGTATTACATATACTGTGCCGTTAGATGCTAAACTGGCGTAAGTAGGACAATCTGGCAAGCTTCTGAAATTTGCGCAAATACACATTTTAGTCGTCGCAAGTAACTTACGCCAGTATTTTATCCACAGAAAGTGCCAAGAAAGAGTAGTTTTATGCAAATTAGGCTAACACTCATAAAAATGAACCGCTATTTCATATAAAAATGTGACACTTAATTACGCTATTCAAAATTCATAAATAAATTAATATATAAAGAGATGAAGGTAATACAATTATGATTTCCCATTTCTCTAAGGTGTATCCAGTCCACGGATCATCCATTACTTATGGGATATTCTCCTTCCCAACAGGAAGTTGCAAGAGGATCACCCACAGCAGAGCTGCTATATAGCTCCCTCCCTAACTACCATATCCAGTCATTCTCTTGCAACTCTCAACAAGCATGGAGGTAGTAAGAGGAAAGTGGTGAAATATAGCTGTTATCTTGCTTCAATCAAAAGTTTGTTATTTTTAAATGGTACCGGAGTTGTACTATTTTGTCCCAGGCAGAAAAATAGAAGAATCTGCCTGTGATTTCTATGATCTTAGCAGGTTGTAACTAAGATCCATTGCTGTTCTCACACATGACTGAAGAGAGAGGTAACTTCAGCAGGGGAATGGCGTGCAGGTTATCCTGCTATGAGGTATGTGCAGTTAAGATTTTTTCTAGAAGATGTGAAATGCTAGAAAATGCTGCTGATACCAAATTTATGTAAGGTAAGCCTGAATACAGTGATTTAATAGCGACTGGTATCATGCTTACTTTCTGAGGTAATACTCTTTTATATTTACAATATAAAACGTTTGCTGGCTTGTTTAAACGTTTTTATATATACTTTGGTGATAAAACTTTATTGAGGCCTAGTTTTTTCCACATGGCTGGCTTAAATTTGCCTAGAAACAGTTTCCTGAGGCTTTCCACTGTGTTATTATGAGTGGGAGGGGCCTAATTTAGCGCTTTTTTGCGCAGTAACTTTTACAGACTGAGACATCCAGCTTCCTCCAGGAGTCCCCTGAATGCTATAGGACATCTCTAAAGGGCTCTTAGGCTTTCCAAAATCATTTGTTGGGGAAGGTAGGCCCACAGCAAGGCTCTGGCAGTTGGTGTGACTGTTAAAAAATGTTTATATCGTTTTTTTTATCTGTTTTTTTAACTAAGGGGTTAATCATCCATTTGCAAGTGGGTGCAATGCTCTGTTAGCTTATTATACACACTGTAAAAATTTCGATTGATTTACTGCCTTTTTTTACTGTTTTTCAAATTCTGACAAAATTTGTTTCTCTTAAAGGCACAGTACCGTTTCTTATATTTGCTTGTTAACTTGATTTAAAGTGTTTTCCAAGCTTGCTAGTCTCATTGCTAGTCTGTACAAACATGTCTGACATAGAGGAAACTCCTTGTTCATTATGTTTAAAAGCCATAGTGG
This sequence comes from Bombina bombina, assembly GCF_027579735.1. Classification (NCBI taxonomy): domain Eukaryota; kingdom Metazoa; phylum Chordata; class Amphibia; order Anura; family Bombinatoridae; genus Bombina; species Bombina bombina. The sequence goes on from NC_069507.1 coordinate 205,440,447, forward strand.
AACCCCCCTCTTAGAATGTGTACCAAATGTACTGATTTCACTTTAAGCAATAAAGATCATATTCTGTCTTTAAAAAATTTATCACCAGAGGAATCTGACGAGGGGGAAGTTATGCCGACTAACTCTCCCCACTTGTCAGATCCTTTGACTCCTGCTCAAGGGACTCACGCTCAAATGGCGCCAAGTACATCCAGGGCGCCCATAGCGTTTACTTTACAAGACATGGCGGCAGTCATGGATAATACACTGTCAGCGGTATTAGCCAGACTACCTGAATTTAGAGGAAAGCGAGATAGCTCTGGAGTTAGACGAAATACAGAGCATACTGACGCTTTAAGAGCTATGTCTGATACTGCCTCACAATATGCAGAAGCTGAAGAAGGAGAGCTTCTTTCTGTGGGTGATGTTTCTGACTCAGGGAAGATGATGCAACCTGATTCTGATATTTCTACATTTAAATTTAAGATTGAACACCTCCGCGTGTTCAGGGAGGTTTTAGCTGCTCTGAATGACTGTGATACAATTGCAGTGCCAGAGAAATTGTGTAGACTGTATAAATACTATGCAGTGCCGGTGTGCACTGATGTTTTTCCAATACCTAAAAGGATTACAGAAATTATTACTAAGGAATGGGATAGACCAGGTGTGCCGTTCTCTCCCCCTCCTATTTTTAGAAAAATGTTTCCAATAGACGCCACCACACGGGACTTATGGCAGACAGTTCCTAAGGTGGAGGGAGCAGTTTCTACTCTAGCAAAGCGTACTACTATCCCTGTCGAGGACAGTTGTGCTTTCTTAGATCCAATGGATAAAAAGTTAGAGGGTTACCTTAAGAAAATGTTTATTCAACAAGGTTTTATCCTATAGCCGCTTGCATGCATTGCTCCTGTCACTGCTGCTGCAGCGTTCTGGTTTGAGTCTCTGGAAGAGGCTTTACAGGTAGCGACTCCATTGGATGACATACTTGACAAGTTTAGAGCACTTAAGCTAGCCAATTCTTTTGTTTCTGATGCCATTGTTCATTTGACTAAACTAACGGCTAAGAATTCTGGTTTTCTATCCAGGCGCGCAGAGCGCTATGGCTTAAATCATGGTCAGCTGACGTTACTTCAAAGTCTAAGCTGCTTAACATTCCCTTCAAGGGGCAGACCCTATTCAGGCCTGGTTTGAAGGAGATTATTGCTGATATCACTGGAGGAAAAGGTCATGCCCTTCCTCAGGATAGGTCCAAATCAAGGGCCAAACAGTCTAATTTTCGTGCCTTTCGAAACTTCAAGGAAAGTGCGGCATCAACTTCCTCTAATGCAAAACATGAGGGAACTTTTGCTCAGTCCAAGACGGTCTGGAGACCTAACCAGGCCTGGAACAAAGGTAAGCAGGCCAAAAGCCTGCTGCTGCCTCTAAGACAGCATGAAGGAACAGCCCCCTATCCGGTAACGGATCTAGTAGGGGGCAGACTTTCGCTCTTCGCCCAGGCATGGGCAAGAGATGTCCAGGATCCCTGGGCGTTGGAAATGATATCCCAGGGATATTTTATGGACTTCAAGGCTTCCCCCCCAAAAGGGAGATTTCACCTTTCACAATTATCTGCAAACCAGATAAAGAGAGAGGCATTCTTACACTGTGTACAAGACCTCCTAGTTATGGGAGTGATCCATCCAGTTCCAAAGGAGGAACAGTGACAGGGATTTTACTCAAATCTGTTTGTGGTTCCCAAAAAAGAGGGAACCTTCAGACCAATTTTGGATCTAAAGATCTTAAACAAATTCCTCAGAGTTCCATCATTCAAGATGGAGACTATTCGTACCATCCTACCTATGATCCAGGAGGGTCAATACATGACTACAGTGGATTTAAAGGATGCTTATCTTCACATTCCAATACACAAAGATCATCCTCGGTTTCTCAGGTTTGCCTTCCTAGACAGACATTACCAGTTTGTAGCTCTTCCCTTTGGGTTAGCTACAGCTCCAAGAATTTTTACGAAGGTTCTGGGGTCGCTTCTGGCGGTCCTAAGGCCGCGGGGCATAGCAGTGGCCCCTTATTTAGACGACATCCTGATTCAGGCGTCAAACTTCCAAATTGCCAAGTCTCATACGGACATAGTGTTGGCATTTCTGAGGTCGCATGGGTGGAAGGTGAACGAGGAAAAGAGTTCTCTATCCCCCCTCACAAGAGTTTCCTTCCTAGGGACTCTGATAGATTCTGTAGAAATTAAAATTTACCTGACGGAGTCCAGGTTATCAAAACTTCTAAATTCCTGCCGTGTTCTTTATTCCATTCCTCGCCCTTCGGTGGCTCAGTGCATGGAAGTAATCGGCTTAATGGTAGCGGCAATGGACATAGTGCCGTTTGCACGCCTACATCTCAGACCCCTCTACTAAATCTGGATCAAGAGACCAGGGATTCTCTTCTCTGGTGGCTATCTCGGGTCCATCTGTCCAAAGATATGACCTTTCGCAGGCCAGATTGGACAATTGTAACGACAGATGCCAGCCTTCTAGGCTGGGGTGCAGTCTGGAACTCCCTGAAGGCTCAGGGATCGTGGACTCAGGAGGAGTCACTCCTTCCAATAAATATTCTGGAACTGAGAGCGATATTCAATGCTCTTCAGGCTTGGCCTCAGTTAGCAACTCTGAGGTTCATCAGATTTCAGTCGGACAACATCACGACTGTGGCTTACATCAACCATCAAGGGGGAACAAGGAGTTCCCTAGTGATGTTAGAAGTCTCAAAGATAATTCGCTGGGCAGAGATTCACTCTTGCCACCTATCAGCTATCCATATCCCAGGTGTAGAGAACTGGGAGGCGGATTTTCTAAGTCGTCAGACTTTTCATCCGGGGGAGTGGGAACTCCATCCGGAGGTGTTTGCACAATTGATTCATCGTTGGGGCAAACCAGAACTGGATCTCATGGCGTCTCGCCAGAACGCCAAGCTTCCTTGTTACGGATCCAGGTCCAGGGACCCCAAGGCAACGCTGATAGATGCTCTAGCAGCGCCTTGGTCCTTCAACCTGGCTTATGTGTTTCCACCGTTTCCTCTGCTCCCTCGTCTGATTGCCAAAATCAAGCAGGAGAGAGCATCGGTGATCTTGATAGCGCCTGCGTGGCCACGCAGGACTTGGTATGCAGATCTGGTGGACATGTCATCCTTTCCACCATGGACTCTGCCGCTGAGACAGGACCTTCTACTTCAAGGTCCTTTCAACCATCCAAATCTAATTTCTCTGAGGCTGACTGCCTGGAGATTGAACGCTTGATTTTATCAAAGCGTGGTTTCTCCGAGTCAGTCATTGATACCTTAATTCAGGCACGAAAGCCTCTCACCAGGAAGATCTATCATAAGATATGGCGTAAATATCTTTATTGGTGTGAATCCAAGGGCTACTCATGGAGTAAGGTCAGGATTCCCAGGATATTATCTTTTCTCCAAGAAGGATTGGAGAAAGGATTGTCAGCTAGTTCCTTAAAGGGACAGATTTCTGCACTATCTATTCTTTTGCACAAGCGTCTGGCGGATGTCCCAGACGTTCAGGCATTTTGTCAGGCTTTAGTTAGAATCAAGCCTGTGTTTAAACCTGTTGCTCCACCTTGGAGCTTAAATTTGGTTCTTAAAGTTCTTCAGGGGGTTCCGTTTGAACCTCTTCATTCCATAGATATCAAAATTTTATCTTGTAAAGTTCTTTTTTTGGTAGCTATTTCCTCGGCTCGTAGAGTTTCCGAGTTATCTGCCTTACAATGTGATTCTCCTTATCTGATATTCCATGCAGATAAGGTAGTTCTGCGTACCAAACCTGGGTTTTTACCTAAGGTGGTATCTAATAAGAATATCAATCAAGAGATTGTTGTTCCGTCTTTGTGTCCTAATCCTTCTTCAAAGAAGGAACGTCTATTACACAATCTGGACGTGGTTCATGTTTTAAAGTTTTACTTACAAGCTACTAAAGATTTTCGTCAATTATCTGCTTTGTTGGTTGTCTACTCTGGACAGAGGAGAGGTCAAAAGGCTTCGGCAACCTCTCTTTCTTTTTGGCTAAGAAGCATAATCCGCTTAGCCTATGAGACTGCTGGCCAGCAGCCTCGAGAAAGGATTACAACTCATTCTACTAGAGCTGTGGCTTCCACATGGGCCTTTTTAAAAATGAGGCTTCTGTTGAACAGATTTGCAAGGCGGCGACTTGGTCTTCGCTTCATACTTTTTCAAAATTCTACAAATTTGATACTTTTGCTTCTTCGGAAGCTATTTTTGGGAGAAAGGTTTTACAGGCAGTGGTACCTTCCGTTTAAGTACCTGCCTTGTCCCTCCCTTCATCCGTGTACTTTAGCTTTGTTATTGGTATCCCACAAGTAATGGATGATCCGTGGAATGGATACACCTTACAAGAGAAAACATAATTTATGCTTACCTGATAAATTTATTTCTCTTGTGGTGTATCCAGTCCACGGCCCGCCCTGTCATTTTAAGGCAGGTATTTTTTAATTTTAAACAGTCACCACTGCACCCTATGGTTTCTCCTTTCTCTGCTTGTTTTCGGTCGAATGACTGGAAGTGGCAGTTAGGGGAGGAGCTATATAGACAGCTCTGCTGTGGGTGATCCTCTTGCAGCTTCCTGTTGGGAAGGAGAATATCCCACAAGTAATGGATGATCCGTGGACTGGATACACCACAAGAGAAATAAATTTATCAGGTAAGCATAAATTATGTTTTTTCTCTCCTCCAAGTATTGATGATTGTTTTGAGAACAAATTTAAAGTAAATAAGCAAGTATATGTCCACAATGTGATAAAGTACCTACAAGCTCAATCCATTTGATTATGTTGTGGCTTCAAACTATTTCAAATACACAAATAAACCTTAAAAAACCAATATCATAGTATACTGTCCCTTTAACCTTGAGATGCTGCTTAAATGTATGTGTTTGTTAAGGCTTCCAGGGAGTTACGTTGCTTTTTTATAGATATGTGCATGGCGAAAAAATTTGGTTCGGAACGATTCAGATTTTTTCGAATTTCAGTTCGGATCGATTCAAATTCGGAAAAATTTGAATCAATTCGTTTCGGATTCATTCGGATTCAAATAAATTCAGCTGGATTTGGTTCGATTCGGAAATTCTGTAAGTGTTAGGTGGGATGTGTTGTGTATTAGACTAGTATTATGTACTGTATATTAGGTGTAACCCATAGCAGAGTGATATAACCTAATATACTGTACAATACTAGTGTAATCCATGGCCATCCAAATCTATCGAATAAATCCGAATAAATCTGAACTAATTCGGATTTATTCGGTAAATTCAGCACTATTTTAATTCGGAAATCCGAATCGATCCGAATCCCGAATTTTATGAATTCGGCCGAATTTCCGAATCGATCCGAAACGAATCGCCCAGGTCTACTTTTTTAGTCAGTACAAGGGTTGCTGTGCCTGCAATATGTGGCGAGATGAGAATGGAGTAGATTTTCTTAATTCTGCGCGTGTAAGTTCTTACGCTGCATATTGGATACCAAATTGCGCGGCTGTTCTATGTTAGTCTATGGGTACAAAAAATATGTCCGAAGGGTGAAAAATACGCGCATAACTTGTATGCTACGCCGTATATGTAATACCAAAATTGCGTAAAATCTGGCGTCGCTGGCTTTTGCGGGCGACGCTGCATATGTAATGGAGGCCTTGATGTTTTATGAAATCCAGTGTTTGTAAGATATTTTTTTCTGTAATATTTTGTGATTTTAATGCAGCAGAACCACCATATGTGTAAGATATGATAAATGTAAATGTTTTGCAGACTTTTAAAGGATGCGTGATCAGAGGATTAGAATTGCACAATATTTTTTGTGTAATGTTACTAATCCATATTGTTTTATGAAGAACAGACCTCCAATTGTTGTATGACTTGAAAGCTCTGCAGTAGTCAGCAGAATGAAATCTAGTTATAGGTGTCTAGTCCTGGATGGTAAGTTCAATTAAAGGGACATAAACCCAACATTTTTCTTTCCTGATTCAGATAGAGAATACAATTTTATACAACTTTCATTTTTTAGATGTGGATTGCTTTGTTGAAGAAATAGCAAAGCACATGGGTAAGCCAATAACACAAAGCATCTATGTGCAGTCACCAATCAGCAGCTACTGAGCCTATTTAGATATGCTTTTCAACAAATAATATAAATAGAATGAAGCAAATTAGACAAGAGAAGTAAATGTGAAAGTTGTTTAAAATTGCATGTTCTTTCTGAATCATGAAAGAAGAAAATGTGGGTTTTATGTCCCTTTAAATAGAGTTTACAAACAGACCTCACATTTAGAAGTTGGCAGGAGAAAGTTCTGCCCTGAGACTGCAGAAGGCAAACATGGTGGCAACTTGCTCCCTGTACAAAAACACAACAAGCTCTGGGCTCACACATTAAAGGGACAAAAAAAACATTCCCCCCCCCCAATGATTCAGGTAATAAATTAAATTTTAAACAACTTTCCAGTTTATCCTTTGTTGAAGGAGCAGCAGTCAATATACAAGGTTAGCTGAACACATCTGGTGAGCCAATGACAACAGGTACATAAGTGCAGCCACCAATCAGTAGCTAGCTTCCAGTAGTGCATGCATTGCTGCTTCTGAGCCTACATAGGTATATTTTTCAGCAGAGGATAGCAAGTGAACGAAGCAAATTTGATATTAGAAGTGAATTGGGAAGTTGTTTAAAATTGCACACTCTTATCTGAATCATGAACTATATTTTTGTGGTTTATGTCCCTTTAAAGGTGGCAACATTATCAAAACATCACAAAAGAGTGCACACAATGATCTATTTTCCCTTTCTTGCATCTATGAAAGGTCATTTTTAAATGTATTCCTATACTGACAAAAAAAACCCAGCTTGTGAGGCTTGTCACTTCCACCAATAAAGCAGAGGACATTTGTACCAGCCGGTACCTGCTGTATATATAGGTTTCATGTTAGCTTCAACATAAAAGCTTTAAAGTGAAGGTCAAGTCCGCCTCTCTAGTTAACAGTATCCTAAGTAACTTTTAAAAATAGTATAATGTTCATTCATCAATTTTTCTAAAATTATGCATGTCGTTTGTTTTTTTAATTTTTATTTACCGTCCGTATTGCTGCAATTGTCCGCCCGACATTTATCCGTTTTTGATTGACATATTTTCAGAAATTCCTAACCAATTGCTTTACTTCCCCCGTGGCGTCCTGCCCCTTTTTACCCGCGTCATCATTCAGTATTGCGCTTGCGTGTAACTGCGTGTGTCGTCCTAGTTGTCATGCTCGTTCACGATTTGCGCATGCGTATTAGCCGGTGTGTCGTAATTAGATACATTGACTCAGTCACTACTGATCCCAATAGAACAAAGCAAGCACTTTAAAAAAAGCACTTTATTGTATTGCGTACAAAAGTATTGATACAAGTTGCCAATACTGTGACTACAATATAACACTGCTCCGGAATGAACAAAGCGACGGACTGAAATTTCGTACGCATGCGCCAATAAAGACGTAATACGCATGCGCATATCGAAGCCGGTGTTGTGCACAAGCTTTGAAGAGACGCGTTCAGCTTCTTCTTATGCTCGCTATGTCATTAGAGAAAAATAAGGAAGTTGACCGGGGGAGGAGTAACAGTAAGAAACCTCGGTATAATATATATCTAAATTTCGATAAATTCATATATATATTTTTTTTTTTTAAACTTAGCGACTGTGATATTAAGAGGTAAATGTTTAAAGGGGTGATGAGCAGTGAGGTAAAATTGAACTTCACTTTAAAGGGATAGTAAACTCAAATTTTTTACCTATATTTACAATCTTCATAAAATAACATTATACTTTGTAATTTACATCTATTAGTTATTTCCTAGCGTTTAAAAGTATTTTGTTATTAAAAATCTTATTGCTGCCAAACCTACTTTTTAATTATTATTTAAGCCTTATAACGATAGTCTACCTGGGTAGAACCAATATGGTGCCCAGCATGCGCAGATTCTCCTCTTCAAAGTTTCACGCATGTTCATGGGGATCCCATCTCTCGTGAGCCTTGAGGCACGTCATTACCAAAGCAGCAGAAGCAGAGGTTTGTGACGTCGCAGGCGGTGGGTGTGCCGCTCCAGGCATCGGAAGTATTGTACGGAGCGGATGGAGGCGCTAAAGATATTGCGAGTATGGTAATCACCCCTAGTCAAATGAGCATGATGTTGCTTGCAGTATTTTCCCCCTAGACTAGCATTTCCTCTAGAACAACGAGCAATGACAATATTAAATATGTTGGACAGGGACCTTTTTGCTTAGTTACACGTGCGCTATGTGGTGCGTGTGTTATTTTTAAGAAATATATTCATGAATATTAAAATTAGGGTATACCTACTGCAGCGCTATTGGATGTAGCATGATGAAGAAGCCTACTTTTATAGGCGGTCGTTGCTGGACAAAAAAAAGTTTGTAAGAATAAAAATTATGTTTTAATAGATTTTAGAAGCGTTGTTTTATAACAAAAGTAGGTTAACTGAATATATTATATATTGAGCTTTGACATGCTATGCTTTATTTATATGGGTGATTGAAAGGATTTATAACCCTTTAACTTAAAGTGAAGGTAAAGTTTTCCTGTTTTTTAAGCTTTATTATATTATGCATATGCTATATAGTATGATCGCTATTTTTTTTTTAAGTATTTCAATATATATGATTGTATTATAAAGTATTCTTATTTACTTACGCTTCCATTATTAGCTCCTCCCTCCATGAATTTTCTGGTTTTTCACTCTATTACGTACAGAGCGGTCCCACCCGCTCTATACGTACTTCAAAAGTGCGTTCTCACTTGCCGGACAATTTGCACATGCGCACACTTACCCCTATATTTTATTTGCGCCTGCGTGACTGAAATCCTTGGCGACCTAAAGCGCAGGCGTCAATCCCCGTTGCAACAATTTTCATTAAACAGACGACATAGTCAGTGCTTGCTTTTATCTGCGCAGGCGCGAAACTGGAGCGAACCCGGCTTGGAATGGAGAGGAAGTAATCCAAACGCATGCGCAGAAGGACAAGGACTGTTGTGACGTAAAATGATGGCCGAAAGTATTTGAAAAGAGGCCTCTGCGCTGCGAGTATTCACACAAAGCAGCTAAAAGTGAATATAAGGAATCCCCAACTCCTTAATAAAATGATATGAACTAGAGTAACTACACTGACTACAATAATTTGTGGCCAAGTGATAAATTATTTAGCTGCGCTGCGCTATCCAAGGATAGCTTGATGTGTGTAGTATACTAATAGCTAAATGATCCTTAGTAAGTACAACTAAATATTACATATAAAAATATATTTAATACAATACAATAACAAAATAAAATACAAGCGTGAATAAATGGAACATTCAAATAGACATAACAAGCAGATTATTTCAAAAAAAATGTTAAGGCAAAGAACATTAAAACAAAACCAGTGAAATTGTTTTTGGTTGAGATAAAACAATATGGCTCCAATGGAAGATTGTATGTTATGGCATATGAAGCAAGCCGTATTAGTGAAGCAAAAGAGAAGCGTGTTTAGCAAACACAAGCGATGTTAGCAAGGTTAGCGATTTCCTATTTTCCAAAGGTTGCAGAGTTGGCAAAACTGCAGAATAGAGGCGAGAAGAAAGGACAAGAAAAATCCTTTTACAAACACAAAACAAGTTCAATTTGGCAAGGTGTTTACTAATACTTACACCGGAAGCCAAATGGTGATCCCCTGTGTTTGTTATCAGTCGGGGCAGCAACTCCTGAGCAGTCCTATACCCTCCTGGAGGAATCCGATCACACAACTCAGGGAAATGTTGTTGCAGTCAGTTCAATAGGGCTACGGAAGCCCAAATGGTCCAGTAAAAGAGTAACGCGTTTCGGCTGTACGCAGCCTTTCTCAAACTCAATACTGCTGTCGATGTGATGATGATATTTATTTGCTCATCTTTAAGCGGTATTTGCACCCATTTTTTTTTCTAGTACACCAAAGTTATTCACACAAAGTCCAACATATAGTAGAGGCCAATACTGCAAACTATAAAGGTGCTTGTATATTTACATTGGAAATCAACATTCATAATGTCTAACAGATAATGAAAACACATGCAGAAAGTCATATATAAGAGACACGCATGTTAAGAAACAAATGTAACAAACATCATACCTCAAATTTAAATGATCTACTTTGAACAATAGATAGTGAGCATTAAAATTAATTGATCTTTCGCAGTTTGCTGCATATGTTTTTATCATTTGTTAGGTAAGCTGTACCATTTAGAACTCTTTAAGGGTATTGCTCACTATCTATTGTTCAAAGTAGATAATTTAAATTTGAGGTATGATGTTTGTTACATTTGTTTTTTAACATGTGTGTCTCATATATGACTTGCTGCATGTGTTTTCATTATCTGTTAGACATTATGAATGTTGATTTAAAATGTAAATATACAAGCACCTTTATAGTTTGCAGTATTGGCCTCTACTATATGTTGGACTTTGTGTGCATAACTTTGGTGTACTAGAAAAAAAAATAAAAAAAAATGGGTGCAAATACCGCTTTAAGATGAGCAAATAAATATCATCATCACATCGACAGCAGTATTGAGTTTGAGAAAGGCTGCGTACAGCCAAAACGCGTTACTCTTTTACTGGACCATTTGGGCTTCCGTAGCCCTATTGAACTGACTGCCGCAACATTTCCCTGAGTGATCGGATTCCTCCAGGAGGGTATAGGACTGCTCAGGAGTTGCCGCCCGGACTGATAACAAACACAGGGGGATCACCATTTGGCTTCCGGTGTAAGTATTAGTAAACACCTTGCCAAATTGAACTTGTTTTGTGTTTGTAAAAGGATTTTCTTGTCCTTTCTTCTCGCCTCTATTCTGCAGTTTTGCCAACTCTGCAACCTTTGGAAAATAGGAAATCGCTAACCTTGCTAACATCGCTTGTGTTTGCTAAACACGCTTCTCTTTTGCTTCACTAATACGGCTTGCTTCATATGCCATAACATACAATCTTCCATTGGAGCCATATTGTTTTATCTCAACCAAAAACAATTTCACTGGTTTTGTTTTAATGTTCTTTGCCTTAACATTTTTTTAGAAATAATCTGCTTGTTATGTCTATTTGAATGTTCCATTTATTCACGTATTTTATTTTGTTATTGTATTGTATTAAATATATTTTTATATATAACATTTAGTTGTACTTACTAAGGATCATTTAGCTATTAGTATACTACACACATCAAGCTATCCTTGGATAGCGCAGCTAATTAAAATAATTTATCACTTGGCCACAAATTATTGTAGTCAGTGTAGTTACTCTAGTTCGTAAAATGATGGCCGCCTAATGGCCAGACTTGCTATTGGATGATGCCCAAACGTGACCGGACAGATAAAAAAAAACAAAAAAAAAAGGGTTGTCTGTGAAACGAAACGACATAGAAACAAATAAGGTGATAACTCTGTTAATATATGAAATTAAACAAAATCATGAATTAAAGTACCATTAATTTTATTAGTATTAACATTGTCTATAATCGAATCCTGCTAAGTTTACCTTCACTTTAAAGGGACAGTACACACCAATTTCCATATAGCTGTATGTAATAGACACTAGCAGGGCCGCCACTAGAAATTTTGGGGCCCCTGACTTAACCATTGATCAGCCCCCCCCCCCCTTTGACATGTGCAATTTTTGACCAAGTGACTAAAACGTATATGCACTTTATTCTTAAGTGTCTATTTAAACTTGGAAATGTTGTAAAGGTAGTAACATACAAACACACAGACACACTCATACACTGAAACACACACACACACACACACACACACACACACACAAGGATTCACATATAGACACTCTAGAAACACACTCAGACACAGACACCCAAACAGACACTCAGCACTTGTTTACATTGACCTGACAAGTAAGGAGGTAAACTACAGTTTTGTAAAAAAAAGGAGATTTAGAAAACAAAATATGCAGTTCTGATTATCTTTTTGTAAAGGAAGATGCCAACTAAATGATGCCAACAGCATGCAGTGGCTGAAAGGAAGGGCCCTGAAACAATCATTTAAAGGTTAAATGGTAGATTGGTGACTTCCGGAAAGGTCTCAGTCTCAAAGTCTGTAGAAAGATGTGAATAATCAGTAGTAATGTCAAAATGTCCTAAAAAGGAACAGACAATGGACACACACACAAACTCAAACTTGCACATACACCCAAGGAAACACCGACAGAGACAGCCTCAGAAGTCACACAAAGACATACACACACACACAGAGACACCCACAGAAAACACACAAAGACATACACACACACAGAGAGACAACCACATAAAACCCAGATAGATAGACATACATACACACCCTCACTGAGACATCCACAGAAAACACACAAGGACATACACACACCCTCAAAGAGACACCCACAGAAAACACCCCCCCCCCCCACAGAGACATCCACAGAAATCACAGACATACATACATACACACACACACACCCTCACAGAGATATCCACAGAAAACACAGACATACACACCCACCCTCACAGAGGCATCCAACGAAAATAAATACACAAAGACAAACATACACACAACCTCACAGAGACCCCCATAGAAAAAGCTCAAAGACATATGCACACACCCTCACAGACATCCACAGAAAATGCACAAAGAGATACACATCCACCCTCAGAGAGAGACCCACACAAAAAAATACACACACACTCAGAGACACAAACCAAAGCACAAAGACATAAACACAGACACCCACAGAAACACTCACAGGAGGAAACATTTATGCACCTTGCATCCCCTAAATCAACAGTGTGTGACATGCATGATAAAAAAAATTGCAGAAATTAAGAGATCACTTTTTAAAGAATCATATTTCTAAATGTGCAAACAAAAATAATTCTGTGAATTCAAAATTGTACAATAATGATCTGGGTAGATGGCTAGATGACGAAAAGTACTTTTAAAAAGGTTAACATATGTTTGATTTTTCCCAATTTTCCCCAATCAAGAGCACCACTTCAAATATAGTGTACAAATGTTCCTATCTGTCAGCTGTACTTATGGATTTTAAAAATGCTGTACTCTATATGGTCTTGGTGGAACCATAAGCTGTGGTACTCATACCACAAAATGCAGGATTTAGGCATGTTGGTATGTATTTCAAAATTAAGTTAGCTGTAGTGTAAACAAAACAGTTTTAAGTTAACCTGTCTCATTTCAAACACTGAGCAATCTTAGTCTGAGAGTATAACATGTTATGCAGATGTAAACATCTTAGATAAAATGCCTCCTTACATCTGGAAAGTCCTTGCATAAAGGGGCAGTAAACTGGAATGTAATATATATAGGAGGAAACATTTCCGCATGGTTTTAAATATAGAAATTCAACAGTATTGTCAAATAATCATAAATACACTGCTGCTAAAAATGTGTTTTTATGGACACCTGGCCCCACCATACAACTACTACCACACTGAAGTTACAATCTGAAATTACACAAAGAAATAAAAAAAACATTTGCTAAGTAAGTCCTACCTCTGCAAATTAAAGTGATCTGCCGTCTGACTCAGGCACACACTGTACAAACAAAATGCCTAGTCTGTCTCACACTGTGCATAGTGGTTGAGTGCACACTCAGAAATCCTCTCAAATGCTAATACTTTACTCCTTGTAATAACATTTCCCATGCTCAATTAGCACTCTGCTGTAGTACCCAATGGTGGCTGCCACCCCTGATGGCGTCCCTGGACACTAGTATAAAGAAGAATATGCACAGATACTGATCTAAAAATCCAGTATAGAACAGTTTAAAAACTTAATTTGAAGCTCCAAGTTTAGCATTGTTGATGAGGGTAGCTGGAACACCCAGTGAAAGGGACTGGGAGCTAAGGTTGCCACCCGTCCCTTAAAATACAGAACACTTATAAGTTACACTCCCTGCAGCATGTGTAACTCATAAGTGTCCAGGAAAACATGGCTGAGGTGGCTATTTGAGATCTAGTTATCCGTCTGAAATCCTGATAACGTTCCCTTATGGGTTGAGTCATTTGCAAGCAATAAAATACTACGTTTTCTTTGTTAACTTGTAATTCCCATTCAGTAATGTCCTATTATGTACTAAATGCATACAGTGCAGCTCGCATATTAAAACGTCGCATCATGCTCTGATTTGTTTTAATTCTACACCTAAAATCACAATCTGATACTATGCGATAAAGCAAATCGAGAGCAGCACAGAGCTTTAGCTGTTCGCATAACATTCACTAAGTTGTTGAGTTGTATGTCACGTGAGCCAGTATCGGCGCTCGTCTAGATGTGTCTGCTAAAAAATAGTATGTGAGCGCGCTTTAGCAAAGTGCCTCTCCAGTTTTGAGAATCCCGTGGATTGCTCGGTACTCGATTGGTTCTCTACTCAGAAAAGCATGGCGGTTCTAGTGGAAGCCGGTTCTGTGGGTCAATTCGAGGAGCTACTGCAGAAAAGCGGGAAGTACGTGACAACATGTTGTCTCGGGGAGTGTTGACGCTGTATTATTGAGTGAACTGCAGTGGATATAATGCTGTAGTCCTGTGTGCTATTCTTTAAGATGGTGATAATGACAGCGCGGCCCGGTTATCACTCCTAACAGTATCTTGAGGCCTCTGACATTTGAAGCCTTCCCTGTCATCCCTAAGGCGCCTCCTCCCAGGTTCCGAATGTGTAGGGTCATAAAAGAACGTTATTTTAAGTGCAGTTTTAATAAGTATGTTAATTGTAGGTGTAAGAACCTTTCGGTTTGCACATTACAAATAGCTGCTGGTGATTCGTATTAGTGCTGTTTAACTGCTGAAAAGTGTGCAGTTATTTGCTCATGCCTGACATATATAATGCTTACTGAGTTCAAATTGAAGCAACCACAGTGAAGGAATAGAGAGGTAGAAAGATCACACGTGGGTTCCTAGCAAAGTCAGTTTACTTAATTAGTGTGGTTTCAATTATAGTTTCTGCGCTGGGCATGCTAGTTAGCCAATCAGAAGCAACATATGCATGTAGCTGCAGTCACTGGCCATGTTCTGCTTGGGACTGTCTTGTCAGCCTGACAGTTTCTCTCCTTTAATGTTTTCCTAGTGATCTATTTGACCTGCTTGAGTATATTAATTTGTCTACAAATAACTCCTTTACATTTTTTTTGTTAGAAATAGCTGATTTTGCCAGGAGAGACCATCGCCTATACTAAAATAAGAATATTGTAGTCTCTTTGTAGTAAAACTCGAGGCGGCAGGAGGTTGTTTCCATTGTTTGGGATACAATGCTATAGTAAGTTTGTTGCTTAAAGGGACAGTAAAATCAAAATTATATATAGCTCATGCTCGTAGCGTAGCAGCAAGATCCGACACAACTTCCTTGTCAGAATCTGCTCCCTTTGAGTGCGCGTGTTGCTGGTTGACATAGTTGCGTTCCACACATTCCTAATTAACATATGTGGAGTGCAATTACGTCATACAGAGCATGCGCACTCAGTGGGAGCAGATTCTGACAAAGGAGCAGAATCTGATAGAACACCGGAATGTTAGTGATATTTTAGATGGATTTTTTTTCATCAGTTGTAATGAAGATACGCTATCTTTTAAAAGAAGATATGAAATTCAAATACACTGCGTTCCGCCGCCCACTTCAAAAGTAAAATTTTCTGTGAGCTAACGCTTTGAATTGTCGTCCATTCAGTGCTCTAGCTACAACAGTAGGCGTCCAAAGTGGATAATGCTGATTGGGCAACAATTCAAACCGTTAGCTCACAGAAAAATTGACTTTTGAAGTGGGCAGTGGAGCGCGAGATATTTGAAATTTAAACATTAAAAAGTAAGTTTTATAGCGCAGCTTCGTTACAACTGATGAATTAAACTCCATCTGAAATATCACTAACATTCCGGATCAATTTTTATAAAGGGGAAGCCTCTAATTGCACACACTTCTGAAATTCTCGGCAGTGAAGGAGTTAATTAGCTCGTAAGGGAAATAGTATTCTAGTGTAGGAATTACCCCCTTGATCCCTCCCAAACGCCCCCCCCCCACACTCCTCACCACCATCGGTTTTTTATATATTTTTTTTTTGCAGTGTATCCCTCCTCAGCCCTCCCACCTCTCTAACCCTCCCCTTCCCACTAGTGCCAGCCAGTTTATAGGTATTTTTAGTTCCCCCCCCCCCCCGGTAGTGTAGGGGTCTCCCCTCACCCTTCCCTGTCTTCATTATGTCGGAACCCCTCCTCTAATTTTCTTTTTTTTTCCCTGTAGTGTAGCGATCTATCCTCTCACTCTCCCTTCAAACTTATTTTCCGTAGTGTAGGGTCCTGCGCCTCCCTCCTGCTCCCCCTCTGGGCCGCCCACCCACCTCCCACCGGTACCAACGGATAATCGTTACAGACAGTGACACAGTGTAACAATATGGCAATCTGGTTTCATATGGTGTGTATATATATAATGCTAGTTCAAGTGCACTCTCAAGAACAGTATCACATATACCAGGGTGCTAGAATATGGGTAGTCGTATAGTAAACAGATGTTTAGATGTCTGAGGAAGGGGAAGCTTTCCCCGAAACGCCACTGCAAATAAATCTACACTTGTATTTAAGACCAGAGAGTGCTGTCTTCTGTTTAATATATATATATATATATATATATATACTTTTCAATTTACTGCTATTATTAAATGTGCTTCATTCTCTTGATATTCTTTGTAGAAGGAGCAGCAATACACTACTAGGAGCTATATATAGCTTGTATAACTAAGGCTGAGAAATGCGTTGTATAGAGTTGTTACGTATGTATACTTTTATATACATTTTTGTTCATTGTATACAGTAGCTTTTTTTATAAGTTTTTGTATTAAATGTAACTTTTGTTAGTGAGTCATCCATTGTCTGCTGCTAGAAGAAGAGTTAGCTGAGCAATTCAGAAGTTCCAGCTTGTCTATACATCTATGGTTTGGTGTCGGGGACACATGAGTAAAATATACTCTGGTTTTGATATTGCATTCTATTACACAGCACACAGGATATGCTATGTGGCTCACCACTTTGTGTTTTTTTGAATATTATAAGGCAGTCTATTGCTTACCTACATTTATACAAGCATTACATAGATCAGTGTTTTTCAACCAGTGTGCCGTGAGAGATCCTCAGGTGTGCCACGGCAGACTGACAACAGTGTGACATATTTTTTAAACTTTGCTTGTTTTTTACTCCCAGTGCAGGGGTAGTTTGTAGGAGGCATGGCATAACAGCACAATACATACAGTATGTGTGTGTTTGTGTGTTTGTGTGTATGTGTGTATATATATATATATATATGCTGTATTAGGCTACAATGATTTTTTTAAAATTTTGGGATGGTGGTGTGCCACAGGATTTTTTATTGTAAAAAAGTGTGACACGGCAAAAAAAAGGGTTAAAAATCACTGACATAGATGATGAGGCTAAGCTTTAAAGGGATACTGAACCCAATTTTTTTTTTTTCATGATTTTAGCAGCTTTCTAATTTACTCCTATTATAAATTTTTCTTCGTTTTCTCTGTATATTTATTTGAAAATCAGGAATGTAATCTTACGAGCCAGCCTATCTTTGGTTCTGCACCTGAGTAGAGCTTGCTGATTGGTGACTAAGTGTAGGAAGGAAGTGGTGTAAATCCCGAAACATCACTGAATAAACCTTTGCTGTGCTTAAATACAGAGTGCGATTAACTTATTTTTTTTTTTTTTTTAATGGATATTTGACTACTTCTGCACTCTGGTTCTTAGGATTCCTGCTGATGAGAGTGCGCTTATTAGTATTTTTTTTATATATATAGTATTCGGCCAAAATGTAACTAATATTAAAATGTTTCAATCTTTATTACTCAAATTACCATGAATTACATTTGTTACTTTATTCAATTAGTTGGTGCATTTTATATAGAAAAACATGTAATAATATTACTAATTATTAAATTGCCCCCACCTGGTTACTTTATAATGTACACACATATATGAATCTGTGTGTGTATATACATATTTGTCTGTTTATACAATACTGTGCAAAAGTTTTAGGCAGGTGTGAAAAAATGCTGTAAAGTAGGAATGTTTTAAAAGAGATGTCAATAGTTTATTTTGATCCATTAACAAAATGCAAAGTGAGTGGACAGTTCTAGGTACACTTGCACAAAGTATATATCAAAGGAGGCAATTTTTTACTTGTCCTTTGAGATGTCCAGTGTGTGTGTATATGTGTGTGTATATGTGTGTGTGTGTGTGTGTGTGTGTGTGTGTGTGTATATATATATATATATATATATATATATATATATATATATATATATATATACTTTTTATTTTTTTCAAGCTACTAGATTTTGAATATATTCTATCTTATCGTTATATCTTATTTGTGACTAGTCCTATTCACACAAGTTGTCCTAGTAGTATTCTAGCAACAAGGGCTGGAAAATGATCACAGGGAATACATACTAATTGGAGAAGAATATTACAAGGTTTATTGATTTGAGATATTTAAGGAGTCTCTTTAAACTAAGGTACTTTTTTAAAATGAGCATCTGGAGTGCTTCTGCATATTATTGAATAAATGTGGGTTAGGTACCCTTGCTTATGTCTCCTGAGGACTGTGAATCAAACTGCAAACCATTATGTCTACAGCAAAGTGTACGAGCAGCACCATGGACAGAGAACTTGTTCATTATGGGAATCTGTATCATCTAGGGCCTTTTCGTACCAGTGGGGAATAAAAAAAATCCTTAGTCTTCCAGTGCTGTCTGTTCTGTTGGCAAACAGTATGTATGTTCTCTTTTCCATAAGACTTTTTAGACTCTTATTATAAGTTTAGTGGAACTTTCATTCAGACTGAATATATTTAAAGAAAATCATTCTATATAAATATCACTAACCTATAGTAGGAACACAAGCAGTTGGGTTACAAAAGGCTAAAATAAAGAACAAGTGTAAATATAATCAGACTCTTTTTGTAAAATGTTATAACTTACAGTAACTAAGACATTCCATTTTAAAGGGCCACCAAAATTTAAATTAAAAATAAATAAATTTTTCTTTCACTTTTTTAGTCAACACCTTCTATTAAGCATAAATAAAGAGAGAAGCGCTCAACCTGGGAATGAACAATAGCATAATAGCTTGTTCTATGGCTAGTTACCACCCTAGAAGCAGCCTCTTTTTGCTCAATATGTGCCTTTCACAGAGAAGAACTTTCCTGTAGCATATTAGTCTGATCCTGACTTCACAGAACAGTCCAGCACCGAAATACCAGGCAATCCCTCTCTGAACAAGAGAAACAGCAAAACCCCAGATGTACGTTTCGGCCTATTGTGGGCCTCATCAGTGAGGTGCAGCCATATCCCTCTGGGCACACTGAGCAACGGGTCCACGTCTGGATTCCCGCATCACACTTAGGGAGACTTCCCTAAGTGTCATAATTTGCATAAATAAAAAGAGAGAAGCGCTCAACCTGGGAACGAATAATAGCTTGTTCTATGGCTAGTTACCATCCTAGAAGCAGCCTCTGAGCTGTTGTTCGTTCCTGGTAGAGCGTTTCTCTCTTCGTATGCAAATTATTATGACCCTGGGGAAGTCTCCATATGGGTGATGGGGGAAACCAGACGTGGACTCCTTGCCCAGTGTGCTTAGAGGAATGTGGCTGCACCTCACTGACGAGGCCCATAGGAGGCCGAAACGATCGTCTGGGGTTGGCATGTTCCTTGTTCAGAGGAGAATTGCCTGGTATTTCGGGGCTGGACTGACCTTACTTGGCAGGATCAGACTGATATATTTCAGGAAAGTTTTCTTCTGTGAAAAGCACACTGGTCTAAAAGAGGCTGCTTCCGGGTGGTAAATCACCATAGAACAAGCCACTGAGCTGTTGTTCATTCCTGGTAGAGCGCTTCTCTCTTCGTATGCACCTTCTATTAAGCATGTGGAAGAGTTCAGTGTATACATATGAGTCTGATTGGCTAATGGCTGTCGCATGATACAGAGGAAAAAAAGATACTGTTAATTTGAAATTCAAAGTAAATGTTACGGCATTGTCTTTTTTTTTTTTTTTTTGTGTGCACTTGTTAATGCAGCTTTACTGTATTAGACTTTTTATATATATCTTTTGGCTTTAAAGGGACAGTCTACACTAAAATTGTTATTGTTTAAAAAGATAGATAACACCTTTACTACCCATTCCCCAGCTTTGCACAACCAACATTGATATATTAATACACTTTATAACATTTATACCTCTAAATATCTGCCTGTTTCTAAGCCACTATAGACAACCTCTCAATCACATGCTTTTTTATTTGCTTTTCACAACAGGAGACCGCTAGTTCACGTGGGCCATATAAATAACGTGTTCACACCCAAGGAGTTGTTTAAGATTTAACACAGCACTAAATGCAAGTCAATAGATAATAAAGTCTTGTGATCAGGGGGCTGTCAGAAGATTCTTAGATACAAGGTAATCACAGAGGTAAAAAGTATATTAATATAACAGTGTTGGTTATGCAAAACTGGGGAATGGGTAATAAAGGGATTATCTGTCTTTTAAAACAATACAAATTCTATTGTAGACTGTCCCTTTGAATCATATACAATGGGCAAGATTTCATTGCTATGCTACTATATTTTCACCTAAAAATTTGCACACGCATACATGCCCCTATTTGTAATTAAAAAATGCACCTAAAATTGGGCAAGTTTGACTGTTAAATTTTCCTACTCTGTTCCTGTTATCTTGGCGGACAGGTGCGCCAAAAATGGTTTAAATTAGATTGTTTTAGTTGTATTTCCATTAATTCGACTTGTTACAAGTGTATAATTTATTTTCTCCTATAGCGGACTGACAGTTCTGCTGCAGATACGTGCATTAAAGTTAATCTTTGCATTTCCTAAACTCGCCCATAAAGAAGCGCAAAAGAATGCAACATCTTTTTGGATACATTTGAGCACACAAATGCGCTTCTCTAAAGGCGAGCTGAGGAGAAGCCACAGGAGAATTACCCGGAGAATTCTCCTTGCGCTTGATAAATATCAATATAGATGTGAGTTTGGTAACCAGAGATGATCTCCATGGGCCTCTCTGAAATTTGCTGTGCTCTATTTGTTAGCTGCTTTGGTGTTTTGGAAATAATTTAATAGTTAAAAAAATAAAATAAAAAAACTAGCAATGCTCTGAAATATCCCTGGTAGCAGTTTCACTTCCAAGTCCATTGCCCTATTGAACCTGGTGCTTACTGCAGGACTTTCTTTAATTGGAGCTGTTAGTAAAGTGTGGACACTAGTAAAAAGTGAAAGTCCTGCTGAATGTTTTTTCTGATCTGTAATAATGTTAATAGCAGCAGTGATAAAATCACAGCTTTTGATATAATGGTTAACCATTATTGTTTGATCAACAGTAATGCTGTTGCTTATTAAAGTCATTGTAAACCTTAAAGGATTACTTTCTGTTATAATTTTTAAGCTAAACAACTAACATATTAAAGTTAATAAACATTAATTAAAACCTACTGACCTATATTTTCTCCAAAACGAAGTTTCATAACGTTCTAAAAGTTATATCTTTTATTTGCCGATGATGTCACGTTATCCTGCCCACTATTTTCAGCACTGAGTGTTCAAAATACTTAAACCAATAACTTTGTGTTTAAAGCGCCATTTTGAAACCTAGGTATTGTAAACGGATTGGTACAGAGCAAAGGATACCCACGGAGTGGGTTTGGAAAACAATTAAATTTGCAGACAAGATTTCTGATATACGGTAGAGATATGTTAATGAAATGCTATTGATAAAAAGCGTATTTGGGGTAGTTAGTTAGTAACAGGTATAGAAAATATTTACTTACAGTGGCCCTTTAATGAAAAAGTGTCTAGTATCTAAAAATAATCTTAACCCCTTGGGCCTCTCTCTCTGCCATGATCTCGCTAAAAATAGCAAGATCGCATTATTTCCGCATGCCCTACGAGTGGGGCAGTGCAGTAATAGACGGGCAGAGTTACCGATGGTGGGTGGAAGGGTAAGGAGGGAGACGGGTGGGCGACCCATCGCTGGAGGGGGGGGTAGTTGCGTGCAGCACTTTGGGAACCCCCCCCCCCCATTGAGAGCGTCAAGGAGGGAGTGGGGAGGGGGAGTCCTGGTTATAATGCTAAGGGATGGGATAGGAGGCTGACAAGTCGATGGGGGGGAGGGAGGGGAGGGTATTGAGGAGGGCGCAGCTACACTACAGAATTTATTTATTTTAGTTGCCTATTTTGCAGCAAACTGGGTACTGGCAGATAGCTGCCAATACCTAAGATGGTGGCAAATAGGTAGAGGGAGGAGGGTTAGAGAGCTGGTTGGGGGGTGTTAGATATATCTCTCTCTATCTCTCTATCATCTCCAGACGTTCTGCCAGTACTTAAGATCGCGGTTACAATTGTGAGGTAGGGAAGGGAGCTGTTTGAGAGGGGTCAGGGGGTAGGATGTGTCAGGTGGGAGGGTAACCTATACACTAAAATTAAAATGAACCCTACAAGCTTCACTGCTGGGCATAATACAAATGTGGAGTGCAGCGGCCTTCTAATTGCCAAAAAGCAATGCCAAAGCCGTATATGTCTGCTATTTCTGAACAAAGGGGATCCCAGAGAAGCATTTATAACCATTTGTGCCATGATTGCACAAGCTGTTTTTCACAATTTTAGGTTTCTCACTGAAATTATTAACAAAGTGAATGATTGTTTTTTTTTATTATTTAATTGCATTGGGAGGTGAAATTGTGGCATGAAATATACCAAAATGGGCCTAGATCAATACTTTGGGTTGTCTACTAAAAATAAAAATATAGTTTTGATAGGTAAATTATAAAAAAGGCTATATTTCTGTTTTAAATGTAGTGATGGCAAAAATGCTAAAAATTCTCTCTTTTTTGGGAAGTTTTTGTCTGAAATGCCCGGTCCTTAAGGGGTTAAAAAGAGAAGCACATTTTTATTCATTGAACTTTACAAAGACGCTTATTTTTTATAATACCTTTTGCGTTATGGAAAACATAACGCCGATCCTCCGTCAGCATCTCCTGTTTTCTTTAGCATATCAATGACGATCTGGCTTCCTCCAATCGCTGCGTGCCTCACGAGCTGGACGCCATAGGGGGCACACAACAATTGGAGGAGGCTGGATTAGTCATCGATCTGCTAAAGAAAGCAGGAGCTGTAAAGTTTAATGAATGAAAGTGCCCCTTTTTTTAAGATTATCTTTAAAAACCGGGCACTTATTCATTAAAGTTTCTAAAGGTTTTACAAAATTACTGGAATTTTTTTTTGCAGCTATAAATTTTTATTAGATATTTTTGGTTTTATTTAAAGGGACATTGTAATGGATAAATTTGCTCCAATTTGTAAAATAATTTTATTTTAGTAGAAATTCCTATGCAATTTATGTGTTTTTTAACCCTTACAAAGTGGCAAGTATAGGTCCTAGAGATCCCAAAACACCATTTGAAAGACAATCACTTGCTCTTTCAAATGACCTGTGACTTGTGGGAATACAGTTTAAAGGGATTTGAAATCAAACATTTTTTCTTTTATGATTCAGATAGAGCATGTCATGTTAAACAATATTCCAATTTCTATTATATAATTCGCTTTGTTCTGTTGGTATCCTTTGTTGAATAGCATACCTAGGAGATGGGAACTATCTGATTATTGCTTGTTGAACATATGTTAATTGAGTAACCTTTTAATGGGATTAATTTAAAGTGAATTTAAATTTTTTTTTTTATATTTATTTTATTTTTATTTTCCAAACAACAAAGAAAACATACAGTCATTGTACATCATAATAATTGATAGTTATATCCAGTTTGACTGTTTAACAACAATACTGGGCCAACTTAATTGCAACTCTCTTAACTAACTCTGTGTTCCATAAATAAAGAATGTTACATGTCAATGGTACATTACTCAAAACCTTAAAAGCCATCTGTCCTATCTATTATCTCTCGCTAAACTAACTTACCCATTGTCGGTGTATCTCTTCTGGGTCAATCCCGATCCCCGAGCCGAGGTGGGGTGGGAGAAGACAGGCCAACCCCCCCTTCAGTGATGTCTTTCCCTGTGTGGGTCTTGTTATTTGACTTTGTGGTGAGATGGTGAATGTATATTTCTCTTGTTAAGTGTATCCAGTCCACGGATCATCCATTACTTATGGAATATATTCTCCTTCCCAACAGGAAGCTGCAAGAGTCCACCCACAGCAAAGCTGCTATATAGCTCCTCCCCTAACTGCCATATTCAGTCATTCTCTTGCAAGCCTCAACATAGATAGGAGGTTGTGAGAGTCTGTGGTGCTTTCTACTTAGTTTATTCTTCAATCAAAAGTTTGTTATTTTTAAATGGCACCGGAGTGTGCTGTTTATCTCAGGCAGTATTTGGAAGAAGAATCTGCCTGCGTTTTTCTATGATCTTAGCAGACGTAACTGAGATCCATTTGCTGTTCTCACACATTCTGAGGAGTGAGGTACTTCAGAGGGGGAATGGCGTGCAGGTTTTCCTGCAGATAAGGTATGTGCAGTAAAATATTTTTCTAGGAATGGAATTGACTAAGAAAATACTGCTGATACCGAAGTAATGTAAGTAAAGCCTTAAATGCAGCGATAGCGACTGGTATCAGGCTTATTAATAGAGATACATACTCTTATAAAAATGTGTTTTAAAACGTTTGCTGGCATGTTTAATCGTTTTTTAACGTACATTGGTGATAACACTGTAATGTTGGTATAGCCTTAAATGCAGTAAAAGCGACTGGTATCAGGCTTATTAATAGAGATACATACTCTTGTAAAAATGTGTTTTAAAACGTTTGCTGGCATGTTTAATCGTTTTTTAACATATGTTTGGTGATAAAACTTATTGGGGCCTAAGTTTTTTCCACATGGCTGGCTTAAATTTTGCATAGAAACAGTTAACTGAAGCTTCCCACTGTTGGCTGTGGCAGTTTGTTGTGTCTGTTTTTAAAAACGTCTATGTCTTTTTTTTTTTTTTTTTTTTTATCTGTTTTTTGCATTAAGGGGTTAATCATCCATTTGCAAGTGGGTGCAATGCTCTGTTACCTTATTACATGTACTGTAAAAATTTCGTTTGTTTTACTGCCTTTTTTTTTTTTTTTTTTTTTTTTTTTTTTTCACTGTTTTTCAAATTGACAAAATTTGTTTCTCTTAAGGGCACAGTAACGTTTTATATATTTGCTTGTTAACTTGATTTAAAGTGTTTTCCAAGCTTACTAGTCTCATTATTAGTCTGTTCTAACATGTCTAACATAGAGGAAGCTCTGTGTTCATTATGTTTTAAAGCCATGGTGGAACCCCATCTTAGAATGTGTACCAGATGTACTGATTTCATGTTAAACAATAAAGATCATTTTTTGTCTTTAAAAACATTATCACCAGAGGATTCTGTCGTGGGGGTAGTTATGCCGACTAACTCTCCCCACGTGTCAGACCTTTTGACTCCCGCTTTAGGGACTCACGCTCAAATGGCGCCAAGTACATCAAGGGCACCCATAGCGTTTCTTTTACCAGGGGATTCTGTCGAGGGGAAAGTTATGCCGACTAACTCTCCCCACGTTTCAGACCCTTCGACTCCCGCTTCAGGGACTCACGCTCAAATGGCGCCAAGTACATCAAGGGCGCCCATAGCGTTTATTTTACAAGACATGGCAAAGGTGGTGAATAATATTCTGGCAGCAGTATTAGTCAGACTACCTGAAATTAAAGGAAAGCAGTTAGCTCTGGGGGTAGATACAGAGCATACAGACGCTTTAAGAACCATGTATGATACTACCTCACAATATGCTTAGTCTGTGGGTGATTTTTTTTTTGACTCAGGGAAGATGATTTAACCTGATTCTGATATTTCTACATTTAAAATTTATGCTTGAGAACCTCCACTTGTTGCTCAGGGAGGCTTTGGCTGCTCTGAATGAATGTGTACAATCGCAGGGCCAGAGAAATTGTGTAGACTGGATAAATAATATGCAGGGCCGGTGTGTACTGATGTTTTTCCAATACCTAAAGAGGTTTACTAAATTTTTTTTTTTTTTTTTTTTTTTTATTTTTTTTTAATAAGGAATGGGATAGACCAGGTGTGCCGTTCTCTTCCCCTCCTATTTTTTAGAAGAATGTTTTCTAATAGTTACCACCACACGGGACTTCTGGCAGACAGTTCCTAAGGTGGAGAGAAGAGTTTCTACTCTAGCTAAGCGTACCACTACCTCTGACGAGGACAGTTGTGCTTTTTAGATCCAATGGATAAAAAATGTTTATTCAACAGGGTTTTATCCTGCAGCCCCTTGCATACATTGCTTCTGTCACTGCTGCTGCGGCGTTCTGGGTTGAGTCTCTTGATGAGGCTTTACAGTTAAGCGACTCCATTGGATGAATATATTTGACAAGCTTATGCTAGCCAATTCCTTTGTTTTCTGATGCCTTGTTCATTTGACTAGACTAACGGCTAAGAATTCTGTTTTTTTACTATACTGGCGCGCAGAGCGCTATGGCTTATATCATGGTCAGCTGTCGTGACTTTAATAAATAAGCTACTTAACTTCCCTTCAAGGGGCAGACCCTATTCGGGCCTGGTTTGAAGGAGATTATTGCTTATATCACTGGAGGAAAAGGTCATGCCCTTCCTCAGGATAGGTCCAAATCAAGGGCCAAAAAAAAAAAAACAAAAAAAAAAACAAAAACTAATTTTCGTGCCTTTTAAAAACTTCAGGGCAGGTGTGGCATCCTCTTCCTCTAAGGCAAAACAAGAGGGAATTTTTGCTCAGTCCAAGGCGGTCTGGAGACAATCGGACCTGGAACAAAGATAAGCAGGCCAAGGAGCCTGCTGCTGCCTCTAAGACAGCATGTAGAACGGCTCCCTATCCGGTAACGGATCCTATAGGGGGCAGACTTTCATTCTTCGCCCAGGCGTGGGCAAGAGATGCCCAGGATCCCTAGGCATTGGAATTTATATCCCAGAGATATCTTCTGGATTTTAAAGATTCCCCCCCCAAAAAAGGGGAGATTTCGCCTTTCACAATTATCTGCAAACCAGATAAAGGAGGAGGCATTCTTACATTGTGTACGAGATCCATCCAGTTCCAAGAGAGGAACAGGGACAGAGTTTTTACTCAAATCTGTTTGTGGTTCCCAAGGAGAGGGAACCTTCAGACCTATTTTGGATCTAAAGATCTTAAACAAATTCCTCAGAATTCCGTCATTTAAGATGGAAACTATTCGTACCATCTTAACTATGATCCAGGAGAGTCAATAGAGGACTACAATGGATTTGAAGGATGCTTATCCTCACATTGTGATGCATAAAGATCACCATCGTTTTTCAGGTTTGCCTTTCTAGACAGGCATTACCAGTTTGTAGCTCTTTCCTTTGGGATATCTACAGCCCCAAGAATCTTTATGGAGGTTCTGGGGTCGCTTTGGCGGTCCTTAGACCGCGGGGCATAGAAGTGGCCCCTTATTTAGACGACATCCTGATACAGGCGTCAAACATCCAAATTGCCCAGTCTCATACGGACGTAGTACTGGCATTTCTGAGATCACATGGGTGGAAAGTGAACAAGGAAAGAGTTCTCTATCCCCAATCTCAAGGGTTTCCCTCCTAGGGACTCTGATAGATTCTGTAGAAATGAAAATTTACCTGACGGAGTCCAGGTTGTCAAAAGTTTCTAAATTTCTGCCGTGTTTTTTCATCCCATCCGCGCCCTTCGGTGGCTCAGTACATGAATGAAATCGGCTTAATTGTAGCGGCAAGGGACATAGTACCGTTTGCACGTCTACATTTCAGACCGCTGCAACTATGCATGCTCAGTCAGAGGAACGGGGATTACACAGATTTGTCCCCCTGTTAAACCTGGACCAAGAGACCAGAGATTCTCTTCTCTGGTGACTATGTCGGGTCCATCTGTCCAAGGGTATGACCTTCCGCAGGTCAGATGGGACAATTGTTACAATAGATGCCAGCCTTTTAGGTTGGGATGCAGTCTGGAACTCCCTGAAGGCTCAGGGATAGTGGACTTAGGAGGAGACCCTCCTTCTAATAAATATTCTGGAACTGGGAGTGATATTCCATGCTCTTCAGACTTGGCCTCAGTTAGCAACTCTGAGGTACATCATACTCAGTCGGACAATATACACGACTGTGGCTTACATCAGCCATCAAGGGGGAACAGAAGTTCCCTAGCGATGTTAGAAGTCTTACAATAATTCACTGGACAGAGACTCACTCTTGTCTATCAGCTATCCATATCCCAGGTGTTGAGAACTGGGAGGTGGATTTTCTAAGTCGTCAGACTTTTCTTCCGGGGGAGTGGGATTTCCTCCGGAGGTCAAGACCAAGCAGGAGAGGGCTTTGGTGTTTTTGACAGCGCCTGCGTTGCCACGCAGGACCTGGTATGCAGATCTGTTGGACATGTCATCCTTTCCATCACGGTCTCTGCTTCTGAGACAGGTCCCTCTACCTCAGGGTCCTTTCAACCATCTAAATAGAATCAATCTGAGATGGACTGCCTGGAGACTGAACGCTTGATGTTATCAAAGCATGGCTTCTCCGAGTCAGTCATTGATACCTTAATACAGACATGAAAGCCTGTCTCTAGGAAAATTGAACATAGATATGGTGTAAATATCTGATTGTTATGAATCCAAGGGTTACTCATGGAGTAAAGTCTGGATTCCCAGGATATTATCTTTTCTCCAAGATGTTTTTGAGAAAAGGGTTGTCAGCTAATTCCTTAAAAGGGGACAGATTTTTACTCTGTCTATTTTTTTGCACAAGCGTCTGGCAGGTATTCTAGACGTTCAGGCATTTGGTCAGGCTTTGGTTAGATCCAAGCCTGTGTTTAAAACTGTTGCTCCGCCATGGAGCTTAAACCTGATTCTTAAGGTTCTTCAAGAAGTTCCGTTTGAACCTTTTTTGTTCCATAGATATCAATCTTTATCTTGGAAAGTTCCTTTTGGGTAGCTAATTCCTCGACTCGTAGAGTCTCCAAGTTATCTGTGTTACAATGTGATTCTCCTTATCTGGTCCTTCGTACGGATAAGGTAGTCCTGCGTACCAACCTGGTTTTTTTTTCCTAAGGTGGTATCTAACAAGTACATCACTCAAAAGATAGTTGTTCCATGCTTGTATCCTAATCCTTCCTCAAAGAAGGAACGTCTATTACACAATATTGGACGTGGTTTGTGCTTTAAAGTTTTACTTACAAGCTACTACAGTTTTCATCAAACGTTCACCTTGTTTGTTGTCTATTCTGGACAGAGGATAGGTCAAAAGACTTCAGCAGCCTCTCTGTCTTTTTGGTTAAAAAGCATAATTAATTTAGCTTATGAGACTGCTGGACAGCAGCCTCCTGAAGGGATTACAGCTCATTCTACTAGAGCTGTGGTTTTCACTTGGGCCTTTTTTAAATGTGGCTTCTGTTGAACAGATTTACAAGACGGAGTCTTGGTCTGCGCTTCATACTTTTCAAATTTAACAAATTTGATACCTTGCTTCTTCGGAGGCTATTTTTGGGAGAAAGGGTTTTTTACAGGCAGTGGTAACTTCCGTTTAAGTACCTGCCTTGTCCCTCCCATCATCCGTGTACTTTAGCTTTGGTATTGGTATTCCATAAGTAATGGATGATCCGTGGAATGGATACACTTAACAAGAGAAAACCTAATTTATGCTTACCTGATAAATTTATTTCTCTTGTAGAGTATCCAGTCCACGGCCCGCCCTGTCACTTTAAGGCAGGTAATTTTTTCATTTGAACTACAGTCACCACTGCACCCTATGGTTTTTCCTTTCTCTGCATGTTTTCGGTCGAATGACTGAATATGGCAGTTAGGGGAGGAGCTATATAGCAGCTTTGCTGTGGGTGGACTCTTGCAGCTTCCTGTTGGGAAGGAGAATATATTCCATAAGTAATGGATGATCCGTGGACTGGATACACTACAAGAGAAATAAATTTATCAGGTAAGCATAAATTATGTTTTTCCCTATAGGAATTTGGCATCTAAGAAAAAGGGGAGCCTACCCCGCTTTAAGAACCCGTATTCCTCTAGACATATGAGTTCAGATGTTCTTTCTAACCACATCTCTTTAGTTGGGGAGAGTGATGTCCTCCATGCTCTGGCAATTACTGATCGGGCTCCATTTAACCCTATTTGGATTATAAGGGATTTCAATTTACATGTGGTAGAAGTGGTATCATTTAGTAATGCTATTCTAGGGGTCAGCCTAAACATATCTCCTGTAAGTCTCTGAAAGTCTGCCTCTACTTCCTTCCATAGTCCTGCTATTATGGGGCAACCCCACCACATATGTAGCAAACTACCCTGTTCGCCACATCCCCTCCAACACATGCGTGAAGAGTCAGGGTATATAGTGCTCATCCTAGTCGGGGTTAGGTACCAGCGGGATAAAAGCTTATAATTCATTTCAAGTATTTGTGGGGAGGTAGATGATTTTTTCGTTCTAAGGAATATGGTGTGCCAGGCCTCCCTGTCAATATCCGTGTGAAGGTCATGTTCCCATCTGACCGTGAAGTTTGGTAATGAGTGAATTTAAATTTTGATGCTTAAGTGCCCGGTTTTTAAAAAATTCGATTAAAAACAGGGGCACTTTAATTCATCAAAATTTACATTTCACTCGTGTTGTGAAAAAAAAACAACTTACCTTCACAGCAGCTCCAGCTTCCTCCGGTCGTCACAAGCCATTTCCGACGTCAGAAATGATGGATAGGTCATCCTCCAATCACAGCTTCCCACCGGGGGAATCAGTGTCTGATTCAACGCTGTGATTGGAGGAAGCCGGATTCCTCATTTTAGACCCAGGAAGAGGCTTTGCAACGAGTGGAGGAAGCTGGAGCTGCTGTGAAGATTAAAAGGTAATATTTTTTTTTTTTTTTTCACAACAGGAGTGAAATGTAAATTTTGATGAATTAAAGTGCCCCTGTTTTTAATCAAATTTTTAAAAACCGGGCACTTTAGCATCAAAATTTACATTCACTTTAAGCTCAATTGGAGCTTTTTTGTAAGTATATTAGATTTATATAGGTTGACCTCGATGGACTTCTGTCTTTTTTTTTTTCCCAACCTCATTTACTATGTTATGTCTCCCGCCTTTGGCTTACTGACCTGCTCAGCTAGCTCCCAGTAGTGCATTGTAGTTCCTTCTATAAAGGATATCATGAGAATAAAGCAAAACTGATAATAAAAGTAAATTGGAAAGTTGTTTAAAATTGTATTTTGAGTCATGAAAGAAAAAAAAATAGGTTTCACGTCCCTTTTTTTATGCATAACCCCCCCCCCCCCAAAAAAAAAAAAAACCCCAAAAAACTTCTGGGAGCTAGCTAGTGGCTACAGACACAAGCCTCTTGTCTTGGGTTTACCAGATGTGTTTAGCAAGGTCCCCAGTGGTGCATTGCTACTCCAGAGCTGATTTGAACTATGGGTTTAACCCATTTGCAGGGGTTAAACATTTTGGACTTTTATGCCCATTAAACAGAGCCCTTTCAAGGAGGGAAGATACTGGTGATAAATTGAAGTTGGTCCTGTTTTGTACATTATTATCAGTACTTTATTAGACCTGTTTTGTTTACTGTATCCGTGATATTGGTACTGGGCTTCAGGGGAGTTGCCTTTTTCTTCTGTTATGTGTGATCAGTCCACGGGTCATCATTACTTCTGGGATATAACTCCTCCCCAACAGGAAATGCAAGAGGATTCACCCAGCAGAGCTGCACATAGCTCCTCCCCTCTACGTCAGTCCCAGTCATTCTCTTGCACCCAACGACTAGATAGGATGTGTGAGAGGACTATGGTGATTATACTTAGTTTTTATGACTTCAATCAAAAGTTTGTTATTTTACAATTAGCACCGGAGCGTGTTATTACTTCTCTGGCAGAGTTTGAGGAAGAATCTGCCAGAGTTTTTTACTATGATTTTAACCGGAGTTGTTAAGATCATATTGCTGTTCTCGGCCATCTGAGGGAGGTAAAGGCTTCAGATCAGGGGACAGCGGGCAGATGAATCTGCATTGAGGTATGTAGCAGTTTTTATTTTCTGAATGGAATTGATGAGAAAATCCTGCCATACCGTTAAAATGACATGTATGTATACACTTCAGTATTCTGGGGATGGTATTTCACCGGAACTACTCTGTTAAAGGTCACTAATCCTTTTAATAACTATTTATCATGTTAAACGTTTTTGCTGGAATGTAGAATCGTTTACATTGCTGAGGTACTGTGTGAATAAATATTTGGGCATTATTTTCCACTTGGCAGCCTTTTTTGCTTTTATTTGTGACAGTTTCGTTTCTCTTCACTGCTGTGTGGGAGAGGGAGGGGCCGTTTTTGGCGCTCTTTGCTACGCATCAAAAAATTCCAGTCAGTTACTTTTATATTTCCTGCATGATCCGGTTCATCTCTGACAGATCTCAGGGGTCTTCAAACTTCTTTGAAGGGAGGTAAATTCTCTCAGCAGAGCTGTGAGAATTCTTATAGTGACTGTGAATAAAAACGTTGCTTTGTATTTTTTATGTCAAATTTAATTATTGTTATTTTACTAATGGGAACAAACCTTTGCTAAAAGTTGTGTTGTTTTAAAGTTTGATGCTATAACTGTTTTTCAGTTCATTATTTCAACTGTCATTTAATCGTTTAGTACCTCTTTGAGGCACAGTACGTTTTTGCTAAAAAAGATTATAACCAAGTTGTAAGTTTTTTTGCTAGTGTGTTAAACATGTCTGACTCAGAGGAAGATATCTGTGTCATTTGTTCCAATGCCAAGGTGGAGCCCAATAGAAATTTATGTACTAACTGTATTGATGCTACTTTAAATAAAAGTCAATCTGTACAATGTGAACAAATTTCACCAAACAGCGAGGGGAGAGTTATGCCGACTAACTCGCCTCACGCGGCAGTACCTGCATCTCCCGCCCGGGAGGTGCGTGATATTATGGCGCCTAGTACATCTGGGCGGCCATTACAGATAACATTACAAGATATGGCTACTGTTATGACTGAAGTTTTGTCTAAATTACCAGAACTAAGAGGCAAGCGTGATCACTCTGGGGTGAGAACAGAGTGCGCTGACAATGCTAGGGCCATGTCTGATACTGCGTCACAGCTCGCAGAGCATGAGGACGGAGAGCTTCATTCTGTGGGTGACGGTTCTGATCCAAACAGATTGGACTCAGATATTTCAAATTTTAAATTTAAATTGGAGAACCTCCGTGTATTACTAGGGGAGGTCTTAGCAGCTCTCAACGATTGTAACACCGTTGCAATACCAGAGAAACTGTGCAGGTTGGATAAATACTTTGCGGTACCGGCGAGTACTGAAGTTTTTCCTATACCTAAGAGACTAACTGAAATTGTTACTAAGGAGTGGGATAGACCCGGTGTGCCGTTCTCACCCCCTCCAATATTTAGAAAGATGTTTCCAATAGACGCCACCACTCGGGACTTATGGCAAACGGTCCCCAAGGTGGAGGGAGCAGTTTCTACTTTAGCTAAGCGTACCACTATCCCGGTGGAGGATAGCTGTGCTTTCTCAGATCCAATGGATAAAAAATTAGAGGGTTACCTTAAGAAAATGTTTGTTCAACAAGGTTTTATATTGCAACCCCTTGCATGTATCGCGCCGATTACGGCTGCGGCAGCATTTTGGATTGAGTCGCTGGAAGAGAACCTTAGTTCATCTACGCTAGACGACATTACGGACAGGCTTAGAGTCCTTAAACTAGCTAATTCTTTCATTTCGGAGGCCGTAGTACATTTAACCAAACTTACGGCTAAGAACTCAGGATTCGCCATACAGGCACGTAGGGCGCTGTGGCTAAAATCCTGGTCAGCAGATGTTACTTCTAAGTCCAAATTACTTAATATACCTTTCAAGGGGCAGTCTTTATTTGGGCCCGGTTTGAAAGAAATTATCGCTGACATTACAGGAGGTAAGGGCCACGCCCTACCCCAAGACAAAGCCAAAGCTAAGGCTAGACAGTCTAATTTTCGTCCCTTTCGGAATTTCAAAACAGGAGCAGCATCAACCTCCACTGCACCAAAACAGGAAGGAGCTGTTGCTCGTTACAGGCAAGGCTGGAAGCCTAACCAGGCCTGGAACAAGAGCAAGCAGGCCAGGAAACCTGCTGCTGCCCCAAAGACAGCATGAATCGAGAGCCCCCGATCCGGGACCGGATCTAGTGGGGGGCAGACTCTCTCTCTTCGCCCAGGCCTGGGCAAGAGATGTTCAGGATCCCTGGGCACTAGAGATCATATCTCAGGGATACCTTCTAGACTTCAAATTATCTCCCCCAAGAGGGAGATTTCATCTGTCAAGGTTGTCAACAAACCAGATAAAGAAAGAAGCGTTTCTACGCTGCGTACAAGATCTGTTATTAATGGGAGTGATCCATCCGGTTCCGCGGTCGGAACAAGGACAAGGGTTCTACTCAAACCTGTTTGTGGTTCCCAAAAAAGAGGGAACTTTCAGGCCAATCTTAGATTTAAAGATTCTAAACAAATTCCTAAGAGTTCCATCGTTCAAAATGGAAACTATTCGGACAATTTTACCCATGATCCAAGAGGGTCAGTACATGACCACTGTGGATTTAAAGGATGCTTACCTTCACATTCCGATCCACAAAGATCATCACCGGTATCTAAGGTTTGCCTTCTTAGACAGGCACTACCAGTTTGTAGCTCTTCCATTCGGATTGGCTACGGCTCCAAGAATCTTCACAAAGGTTCTGGGTGCCCTTCTGGCGGTACTAAGACCGCGAGGGATTTCGGTAGCTCCGTACCTAGACGACATTCTAATACAAGCTTCAAGCTTTCAAACTGCCAAGTCTCATACAGAGTTAGTTCTGGCATTTCTAAGGTCGCATGGATGGAAAGTGAACGAAAAGAAGAGTTCTCTCTTTCCTCTCACAAGAGTTCCATTCTTGGGGACTCTTATAGATTCTGTAGAAATGAAGATTTACCTGACAGAAGACAGGTTAACAAAGCTTCAAAATGCATGCCGTGTCCTTCATTCCATTCAACACCCGTCAGTAGCTCAATGCATGGAGGTGATCGGCTTAATGGTAGCGGCAATGGACATAGTACCTTTTGCACGCCTACATCTCAGACCGCTGCAATTATGCATGCTAAGTCAGTGGAATGGGGATTACTCAGATTTGTCCCCTACTCTGAATCTAAATCAAGAGACCAGAAATTCTCTTCTATGGTGGCTTTATCGGCCACACCTGTCCAGGGGGATGCCATTCAGCAGGCCAGACTGGACAATTGTAACAACAGACGCCAGCCTACTAGGTTGGGGCGCTGTCTGGAATTCTCTGAAGGCTCAGGGACTATGGAATCAGGAGGAGAGTCTCCTGCCAATAAACATTCTGGAATTGAGAGCGGTTCTCAATGCCCTTCTGGCTTGGCCCCAGTTAACAACTCGGGGGTTCATCAGGTTTCAGTCGGACAACATCACGACTGTAGCTTACATCAACCATCAGGGAGGGACAAGAAGCTCCCTAGCAATGATGGAAGTATCAAAGATAATTCGCTGGGCAGAGTCTCACTCTTGCCACCTGTCAGCAATCCACATCCCGGGAGTGGAGAACTGGGAGGCGGATTTCTTGAGTCGCCAGACTTTTCATCCGGGGGAGTGGGAACTTCATCCGGAGGTCTTTGCCCAAATACTTCGACGTTGGGGCAAACCAGAGATAGATCTCATGGCGTCTCGCCAGAACGCCAAACTTCCTCGCTACGGGTCCAGATCCAGGGATCCGGAAGCAGTTCTGATAGATGCTTTGACAGCACCTTGGAACTTCGGGATGGCTTATGTGTTTCCACCCTTCCCGCTGCTTCCTCGATTGATTGCCAAAATCAAACAGGAGAGAGCATCAGTAATTCTAATAGCACCTGCATGGCCACGCAGGACTTGGTATGCAGATCTAGTGGACATGTCATCCTGTCCGCCTTGGTCTCTACCTCTAAGACAGGACCTTCTGATACAGGGTCCATTCAAACATCAAAATCTAACT